>NC_069380.1:87450000-87768055 GCF_027475565.1 Acinonyx jubatus | reverse complement strand
TATGTTAATCCCAGTCCTTTTATGAATCTGAGTTAACCTATCCACAAGGTGTCACACTGAGCTCCTAAATACTTTCTACAAACTGCCCCTAAAATGAAACCTGAAATAGCACAAGACGATTCACAGTGATGAGGTAGCATGAATAGCATTGTAGTCTATATAAGAGACATTGAAAAAGTTTTGGAATATATATGTAACACATACATATGATATATGCTTATATATGAATATACACACATATACACAATAAAAAACAATATAAACAATAAAAAAATAAAAAAAATTATTGACCCATTACTTTCAAGAAAGTATTTGAGCTGCATAAAATAAAAAATAAATCAACTTAGGTGAGCATAAAATCATAGGAATCTTGTAATAAAACAGGATGAAGATGAAAATACAAATATCTATGGGTGCCTGGGTGGCTCAGTCAGTTATGCATCCAACTTTGGCTCAGGTCGTGATCTCATGGTTTGTGGGTTCATGCCCCACACTGGGCCCTGTGCTGACAGCTCAGGGCCTGGAGTCTGCTTCAGATTCTGTGTCTTCCTTTCTCTCTGCCCCTCCCCTACTCATTCTCTGTCTCTCTCTGTCTCTCAAAAATAAACGTTAAAACATTTTTTTAATAAAAAAATAAAATACAAATATCTAAAAGCATGGATTAAGAAAGGGTCGTTAGCTTTGATCTCTTAAAAACATAGACAAAAGGAGAATTGGTTTGGTTTGATCACATAATTCTAAATATATAATAAGAGTAAGCGTTACAAGTAACAGGAAGAAAAAATAATTTAGGATCTGTAACCACAATTCTTTTGGTAAAAAGTGAAGCACCGATAATGGAAGGTCTTTTGTTCTGTAGAGCATATTGACAAGTTGGGGCATTCGTGTTAGGGAATAAGAAATGTGTAAAGCTTTGTTCTCCCCATAACAGAAAAAAAAATGTGGAGCTCATGAAGCCACCTGGGGTGGAAGGTAAGACAGTAAGATGACAAAAGGCTTTGTGCACATGATCTGAACCATCTCTGACCTCCAAAATTTTGAATAAAAGTTATTAAATTCAAGAAAAGCTTTTGTTTCTTGAAGGAAACAATAAAAGTGTTGTTATTGTTTGTAAGTGTGCAGAGTATAAGAAAGATAATACTAGGGGTCTAAGAATAACCAGAGCAGATATGGCAATACATCTAAAGAAATAATGTACATGAGTTTTGGGGTGGTTAAAAATACATACGTCCCAGGAGAAGGAGCTATTCTAGGAATAGGAACAAATCTAGGAAGTCTGCAAAGAAGGCCAGATCGTGACAGATTTACTGATTTATTGCCATTCCATGAGGTCTCTTGGGAAAGAACATATAGAAATTCCCCTATGACCAACTCCCCAAAACTCCATTGAATCCTCTTTTATGTCTTACAAATGCTTCCTGCACAAACAACTGAGAAAAACAGATCACCTCATTTACCATTATTCCTAGTTTGCTTTTATAAATGGAAACAGATTTGTTTTTAGGTACTAAAAAATATACAAATTTCACTTTCTTCTTATGAAATAGTTCAGAGTACAGGGTTTAAAGAAACAAAATCTTACAGTTGAATTTTTGAGTGCTGCCCTTTTAAAAACCGAGTCACTGTTCTCTCGCTTACTGGTAGTACCAGACCCTTGTCATTGGTTTTAATAACCATTGTCTGGTTCAACTTATTCCAGTTATCAGAGCAGAGATGCTAAATACCTTATTTGTCCCTTCGTGTTACTGTATTGAAAACACTTAGCACAGTGAAAAGTGTCAGGCAAAATCTTAAATGGGAATCTGCTCTTCCATCTGATAGGCTTTGAACAAGTTATTTAATCCCTTATATTATCAGTTTTCAAGGCTTAAAGTATGTCAGGACACATTTAATAAGTCTTCAAGTAGGGTTTCAAATTCCTGTTCTATCTGACCCCAAAGTTCATGATTTTTGCTAGAATTTCTCCATGAGTCCTGAACTGGCTTAAAGGTAAATGGCATTTTCTCTCTCTGTCTATTTAAATTACATTGAGTGATGTGCTTGCAGTGAAGGTGTTGTTTTAACTTTCTGGGATACAGCAGTGCATGAAGAGATGGGGGCCTTGCTGAAATGGGGCATATAAAAGCTGGGAAGGGAGGAAGACCAGACAGTAAGAAAATCAATATGTGACATTTCTAAGAGTATGGAGTGCTATGAAAAAAATAAAGCACAGTAATGAGTTAAACACTGATGGTGGGAAAGTGCTCTCTAGTGAGGTACCTTTTTAACACAGATAAGAATAAAATGAGGGATGACAGCAACCATCCAGCAGAGAAGGTTTCCAGGCAGAGCATGTGCAAAGGCCCTACAGCTGAACTATGGCTATCATGTTTGAGGAACTGAAATGAGGCCAGCAGAGTTGAAGCAGATTGTCAAAAGTGGAGAGTGATAAGTGGTGAGGTCAGAATTACTCTTGCCAGAGATTATTCAGACTGTGTAGGTCTGAATGTTAAGGGTTTTGGATTTAATTCAAATGAGCTGAGAAGTCATTGGAGAATCTGATGAGAGGAGTTACATGATCCGGCTTAATTTTCATGGTTTGACTGTGGCTGATGAGAAGAAAACAGATTGTGAAAGGGACAAGAACAAAAGCTTAGAAGACTAGTACGTTACTGTGGTACTTCAGGTGAGCTTATTTTCTTCCACTCATTTCCAGATCATCATTCTTTCACTTTGTAATTCAACCAAATCTCACACTGCTCATTTCCTCTGATGCCTCCAACCCGTAAATATTGGGTACTTTATCAAATATAAAGATGTATTATAAAGTCTGAAAATTAATAGTGTATCACTGATGTAAATTTTTACATCTGGACCAATGCCATGTTAATTGCTCTAGCCACACTGGCCTCCTGGCTGATCCACATGTATACAAAAACAAAAAATGACAAAGGTAGCATCACATGTTAGTGGAGAGAAGATTGACACATCGATAAATAATCCAAGACCATTACTTGGATTATTGGGGGAAAAATGATCCCTACCTTACATCATTCATAAAAATAAATACCAAGTAATTTAAAGAACATAAAAGAATAATTTCCAACAAAACTGGAAAATTCTTAGAAAAATATAGAAGCATATCTTTAAGATTTCAGGGTAGGAAAAGATCTGCTTAAATAAGATGCCCAAAGTTATAAACCATGAAGGAAAAAAATAAATAATTTTTGCTCCTCCTCCTTCTACCACACTTCATTCTTTCAAACCTTATCTCCCAAATTAGTAAAGAGAGGTACTTGTCTTCATTCTGGAACATGGAAGATTTATCCATTGTACACAGAAACTGTACCAGTGAAATGTCTAGTCCTGGGACCTTATGCTCATTGTCAATATATATAACAATTCAGACTGCCTTTTATTAAGGAAAAGGAAATGTTTCCCAATGGTTTCCCAGTGGTTCTGGCAAACCACTGAAGCATAGAACTAAATACAGACTCTACACCTGACACTTAAAACACTTTCAATTTTATTTATAAAATGTAGATGATAATATATTTTCCACCTACTTTATAAAAATTAGAACAAAATAAGATTATGTAAGGTTAAATACTTTTAAATCTTTCAACATAATAAAAATACCAATTTTATTAACATTAAGTCAGATATAGTCTAACAAAGTAAAGACTGAGGGCAAATATTATGAAAATGGCAATTTTTAAAACTCACTTCTACATAGATGTTCTGTTTAGTTTAGACAAAAATGGGAAATCTTGATTTATCAAATAAATAGTTTTTCTGCTGCATTTCATTCAACTACAGTAGACTTGGGGATTTAGTATCTTGACAGATATGTAATCTCTCTGGATAAAATGTAACCACAATGATTATTCACATTAAGCCTTAGATTTTACAGAAAAACGGAAAACATAAGAGAGGTTTCTAAAAGCTTAGACTCCTGGGAACGAGAATTTTTCTGAACTCTATTTTCTTTTTTTTTTTCCCTAAGGTATTCAAACTGCTTTGGAGGGGATATTGTTCTGTGCATTTGAGTGAGATAAATCACTCAGGTAAGCAGATGATCCCAGAATGCAGTTAGATGAATGATCACAAAGTATCAGGGGAGAAAATATATTGATAAAAGAAAAAAATATATATATATAATTACGGAAAATATGTAACTGCCTACACACACACACACACACACACACACATGTGTATATGTATCTGGTCTCTATGTCGGAACAAACCAGCCAACACTATAAAGAACTGAGACATTTACTGAGATGTACATTTAGTAAGATTACCAAAATGCTCTCCACTTTTGTTGATAACACTGATATATTTTAGATGGAATTGTCATGTGTGCTTGAATGATAATGTAGATATGAGAAAGTCAGAAAAGGAAGAAACCAAGGCATGCAGAAAAGGGCCACTGAACTAATTGTGGGTTGCTACAAACCTGGGTTGTAATATACCCAGGGCATATTAAATTCAAGTTTCTGAGTAGCCTCCATTGCCATCTAGGTATATCCATTCTTGTGTGATGGTACCCAGCAACAGTATGGGGTCACTGATGGTATTGTCCTGTAACCCTGAATACCAACTGATACAAATTTCTCTAAGTAGTAAGATGTATCAAGGATAATAATTTGTGATTCCAGGTAGAAAAGTTTGGTGTGGTTGTTGTCAGATACTGCTTTATCACTTCATCTTTATTAGTAGTTCCCTAGCCTTGTTCAGACAGAAAATGTGCAGAAAAAGAATTACCTGCCACAAAGCCCTTGTATTCTGACCAATGAGATGGAAATCACCTGAAGAATAAGCTATGTATTTTTTCATGTTAGAAAGGAAGACTTGGCAGGCTGCTCTTTGCCTTTCACCTTTTACTTGTCTTTCTCTGTGGAGGCTTAGGTGGAGGAGCAGAGAGCTAGAAGGAAGCTGAGTCATGGACCACTTTCTCACGCACCTGCCCCATCCCTACACTCTATCTCCAGATTTCAATTGATGTGAGAACAAATAAAACACCTATTTGATTAAGCCACAAGAGTAGAATTATGGCTACATGCAACTGAACACAATCCTATGTGAGGCAGCAGCCAGTGGGTCAGTATAAGTAAGTGTTTCTCTTTATCTTATAGTGTGGCACTCTTACCAGTGGAGATAATTTTGGCTAATATTAAGTTACATGTTAGACAAATATTTTCCGGTTATCATTTAGTCTTGATTACTCCAAGGAGGAAAGTCTCAGTTCACTGCCAGTGTGTCTTAAATAGCTCTCTAAAACTTGTTTTCTCCCTTGTAACAAACTAAGGTGCATTTTAGGCTAAGAGCCTTTGTTAAGCATCATTATCCAGCTAAAATTTAATAACATTGTTCTATTTCCATTAAGTTTGGCTTATAGTCACCGTCTCGTTACGGCACAGGGTTATCATGAATTTCCATTCATGAAAATGACATAAAGTTCCCTTGCAAAACAAATTCAAATAAAAATATGAATTGATTTAAAAATATTAAGTAAATACAAACAGAAGTGATACAGAAGGGGAAATTTTTGAAAAAAAAAAGGAAGGGCAATAGTATATAAATGGTTATAGTTTGATAAATTGAGTCCTCGATATATTCAAATCTGATACTAGGCCCACAGGAATAATTGCAGGCTCACTAACAAATTGGGGCCATATTTTCCTTGCCAGTTTAAACCAGCCTTGACAGAATTTGGCCTGTTGGTCAAATATCCTCAGTACTGAAAGCTAATCAAGTTAGGAAAAACTGTATGCAAAATTTCTTCACTTCCTGCTTCACTTGTAAATATAAACAGGATGCTTGGGCCTATGATGCATTGATCTACACTCAGTTACCAAAATCTCAGTCCAAATTTCATCCTTTTCACCCTAAAAAATATTCCAGAATATTTTCTGTACAGATGATCAATGAATATTTACATAATTTCAGTTATTGCAGAGAAGGGTAGCTATTTAGAAATACTCAGTTGAGCTAAACTTGCAGCCTCATTGCCTCAGATCATTTCCTCAATAACCTGAAATTTATTAAAACTTGATAATGAATGCTGAATGTCAACATTCTTGGTGTCTCTCTATTCATTTGTGCACAGCAGAAAGTTTGGCTGCTCATAAGTATTATTTGCTGTTGCAAGTTCCCTTGTTTGAGAAATTGTAGGTTTCAGTGTTTGGGCATAATCTTATAGAAGACAAATCAGAGCAAAGGTCAAATTGTGTAGGAAAATTCAAATCCAAATCTCTGCTATTGTGGAAAGGGAAAGCTCGGAATTATGAATAACAGATTCTTCGATTTTATAGTTTTCCCAGATGTCCTCTCTATTCATTGCAATGTCCAAATAATGATGACAGTGAATTTCATCACAGAGGCCTTGAAAATCCTGGAAATTTGTCAGTGATTACAATATATACTTTTGTTAATTTTATTACAAAGGTGATTTGTTCTTATATAAGCTATGTGCTTCTTCCTCTTGGTAATTCTAGCCAGTTCACCTTAAAAAAAAGTATGTAGACATCCACCGTCAGTTACAGGCATGGAGTGATCATGGATTGTTATATAAGGAAAGAGTATAAGAAAGTAATTCAGAATTCATGGGAACAATGTTAAAAATGTGGCTTGGATCTGCGGAATTCAGGTCCCCCACAAGAAGGGGCCAGCACAGAGGACAGCTGGCAAATTAATGGGGCTAATGCAGGAGCTGAGGCCACAGGCAGGGCTGGGGAATATTTCCATAACTTCAATGCTGTTGTGCAAAAGCACAAAACTAGATACATTCTCCATGGGGCTGGCTTATAGATTATATCCTAATTATAAACATATTGGCTTTGAAATATCCAGTTTGGTAAGGAGTGTGCAATAAACAAGGGAATATGGGTTGAGTGGAGAATGAGATACTATGATCTGCCCACCCTGGGGTGCCTAGCCCTGAGGATAGTACATTAAGTGTTAGGTCTCATGACTATCAGCAGGAAAGAACTCTCAGAGTGAATTCCACCATTTCAGACTGGGCCAAGATATTCCAGGCTAGAGAGCATTCCTGGGCCATTCTAGATTAGTCCAACAAGTCAAAGCATAACCTCATCTTTGTTCCATTTATCTTTAGGCATTATGTGGGAGGATATATGCAGAAATGGGGATTTGGGCACATGTATCTGAGAGATAGGTAGCTGGTACAGTGGTAAACAATAATCACTTCTCGGGGAAAAAACATAGCTTAGCACAAAGCATCACTAAAAACCAGTAAGGAAGTGATTTGGCTGAACATGTGCCACAGGGAGATCACAAATAGCAATAATAATGCCAAGTGGGTTTCTGCAATTCAAGACAACTTTTCATGTTTCAGCTAAGCTTGCAGTGGCTCTTAATCTAGGGTGCCTTAAAAAAAAAAACCGAAACAGGTCAGAGCACTGCCTCTCCTACATAATGCTCAAAATGCCCTAATACACCTAAAACTATTATAAAGTAACAATATAATACACTCAGCCTGCCTCCCAACTCCTCTCCCTGGTAACCAACTGTTGGTTTCCTGTAACAATAAGTCTGTTTTTGTTTTGTTTCTTCATTTGTTTAGTTTTTTTGGACTGCACATATAAGTGAAATCATATGGTATGTATCTTTCTCTAACTTATTTCACTTGACATAATGCTCTCTAGGTAGCAATATTGTTGCAAATGTAAGAATTTCTTTTTTTTTTATGGCTGAGTATTATTTCATATTGTGTTTCTGTGTGTGTGTGTGTGTGTGTGTGTGTGTGTGTGCATGTGTGTGACACCCTTATTCATTCACCTATGAATGGACACTTACATTGCTTCCATATCTTGGCTGTTATAAATAATGCTGCATTGAACATAGGGGTGCATATATCTCTTTCGATTGGTGTTTTCATTTCCTTTGGATAAATATCCAGAAATGGAATTGCTGGCTCATATGGTAGTTCTTTTTTTAATTTTTTGAGGAACTGTCATACTGTTTTCCACAGTGGCGACACCAGTTTATGTCCTCACTAACAATACACTAGGGTTCCCTTTGTCTACATCCTTGCCAACAATTGCTATTTTTTGCTTTTTTGATACTAGCCAATCTGACAGGTATGAGGTGATAGCTCATTGTGGTTTTGTATCTTCCTGATGCCTAGTGATGTTGTGCATCTTTTCACGTGTCTGTTGGCCATTTGTATACGTTCTTTGGAAAAATGTCTATTCAGGTGCTCTGCCCATTTTTAATTGGGTAATTTGGCCTTTTGATATTAAATTGTGTAAGTTCTTTGTATTGTTTGGATATGAATGTGAGTTCTGAAAGAGATCTAATGCGTATGAATAGATGAGAACGGCATTTTCTTTTTAAACCTTCACATTGCATAAAAGTGTCATTGCTGAGTAAATGTGCTGCTGCTGACTGTTGGAATGCAGAGCCAGTTTTGAATACTAAAGCAATAATTGACACCGTCTTCAAAGTGACGAATGGCTCCCATGTTGAGACCGCATATTGCTATATTTACTTAGAGGCTGAGTTGATGATAGGCTTTGTTACATGCAGGAAAGAAATGTGAGTATCTGAAAGATGTTTCATACTAATATTGTCAACACTCAGAGAGATGCTGGTTTCTGATGTGAACTTTACAGGTTTTGAGCTCTTTGTGAGGAAGTAGAGTTGTAAGTTTTAATCGAATAGATGATTAGCATTATTCAAATATATTTGGGAATGGATTCATCAAATAGAAATTTGTTCAGATAAATGTTATAGGGAAGGAGGAAGTGAAAAAAAATTTTTTTTATGTTTGAAAGGAGAATGTTCTGACAGTAGGTTCTTCTACCATTCTTAAAAATCTATAAAATGATCAGATTTTTACAATTTAAGTTTTAGGTAGTAAAAAAACCATGACTGGATCATTTCTAAGTGTTTTCAGCCAGGAAGCTTGGTCCAAGAAGTTGGGCAAACATAGTTATATAGAGGAACTTAGGAAAGTTTTCACTGAGTGAAGTAGCTAGTGTTTTCCACATTTTAGGAGAAGGGACTGGACATTCTTATTTATCTTTTGGATAGCTTTCCAACTACAACCTAGCCTATCCACTATATTTTGGTTTTATATCCACTGTGTAGTAGATTGGGTGTTATTATATGCCAAATTCTTAAATTCAAGAATGTTAGAATTAAAGTTTGGGCAATCTAAGATGATTCCCCAAATGCATAGTAACTAATCAGTAAGTGAAAAATTAACAATATAAATGGAAAATTCTAAAGCAAGTCAGAAGAAAAGAGTGAGCCATAAACCCTCCGATGTAAAAAGGTGACCCCAGAGGCTGACTGCTTTCTCCATTTCATAGGCATGAATTATCAAAAAATGGTGAAGCAAAACTTCAGTTTCAACTTTAGATGTATCTATGGTGAGAATATGAGTATGAAAATGTGTGCTTGGAATGTTCTTAGGGAGCTCATTGACCCTCGCTCTTCTTCTGAAGATGTAATTTATTGGGTGTTGTGAATTTAATCCATCTAAAGCTCCTGAGTGTATCACCTATCTTTCTGTAACTCAATTTGGTCAGCTCACTCTCTCTGTTGAAACCATGAATATCCTTTTAAGTCTCTTTATTCTCAGAACATGAAGGCATTTTATATCTTCTTTAAAATGGCCATATCTATTTTAGGTGCAGCTCTATCTTGATATGTAGAGTTTCCTGTAGGCAAATAGAAGTTAAGTGGGATTCTTTGGAACTGATTCCTTTTTGAAAGTTTTTATATCCATGACATTAACATGAAAATATAATCTCTATCTAAAATGCCCTACTATTGATCCTCAAATAAGATAAGAGAACATAGCTTTATATTTATTCCAAAGCTGTCAAATATCGAACTAGTGACAAAGAGCAGAATAGGGCTACTCCACAAATTTTGATAATCTAATAAAAAGTATCTTGACTGAGAGCTACCCAACCAGAACAATTTTAATTACTGCCCATAAGTTATAATATTAAGCAAAGAGCTCCAGGAGGCAAGTTTTTGGTTCAGACTAGTTACCTCTCTCCCTTCCGTTCCTTTCTCTCATGTTCCATGTTGAGTCATCCTTACCGGGTAGTTCTTCCATTTTCCTACTAAATGAGGAATGGTATTCTCTCCAAATACTGCTCGATCCTTGCACTTCTGTTTCAATCACACATTTATTCTTACCTCCTCTCTCCTGATTCCCATCAGTCTGCTATCTCCAAATTTCAAGTTGCCTTAACATGACAGCATAGTGTAAGGAAAGCCTTCCCCTAAATTTCCCCAAGAAGTTAGCAAATAAAATGGTCTAATAGGGACCAATTTGCTACATGTGAAAGCTTATTTTGCTACTTCTATAGAATGTGCATGCCTGTAGGATTGCCTTCTATCTATTATCCCATAGGTACAGAAGCACCTCACAAGGACTGCAGCATGTATACAACAAGCCCAAGTTTCTTGATCTGAGAAAGCATTGTAGTTTCCCCTCAAATTTTCTCCTCTGGTTCCAAGGAATCAGTACCTGTGAATCACTTCTTCCAAACATTTATCATTCAATTTATTGCCACTCTTTCCTTTGTTTAATTTATCCCCCCGTAGGAGTTGTGGAGAAGAGGGATCTCCTGCTTCATTGGCTTCCAGAAGAAAATAAAAGGAACAAGAATTTGCTTATTGTAGGGAGTCATTTAAAGACAACTCTAAATCAGTAATTTCCAAGTGAAGGCTTCACTCAACCAACCATTTTCCAGTGTAGCATTTTCTGGCCACCCTTGACTATAGACCCAATAATGCCTTTCCATAGCAGCGCAGCCCTACTGGTCTGTACCTAGGAAAGTGCTCATTAAAACTCTCAACCATGAGGGGCACCTGAGTGGCTCAGTCAGTTGAGCATCCAAAGTCGGCTCAGGTCATGATCTCACAGCTTGTGAGTTTGAGTCCCATGTCGGGCTCTGTGCTGACAGCTCAGAGCCTGGAGCATGCTTCGGATTCTGTGTCTCCCTCTCTCTCTGCCCCTTACTCACTCGCATTCTGTCTCTGTCTCTCTCAAAAATAAATAATTAAAAAAAAACAAAACAAAAAACCCTCAACCATGGTAAGCATGTGAAGCCTGAAATTAGAAGTGTTCCAGAGGTCTGACATCTGGGCTGTCTGGATTAAACTGTGCATCTATAGGCTGGCTGAGCTGCTTTAGCCATGAATACCCCTCCTAGACTGATCTTGACTATGTTAGACTGTGACCTTGAGAAAGTCCCTTAACCTCTCTATCTCCTTGGACTTTATCACTAATAACAACATAACATCTCCTAGGTCCTAAGACTTGATTATTTCTTATTTACATATTAACATTTATGAAATGGAAATTCATCATATAGCCAAATACATTTTAAGTAGCATCTCTCCATTATCTCAGTGCACACAACTGTCAGTAAGCCAATAGTGGATTCTATCCTCATCAGAACCTTTGATGTGAGATAATATCATAATAATAATTTGAAAGTATTTGAAAGACAAATATGGGTATCTAGGGTAGGGTAATAATTTAGCAAATCTTCAAAAAAGCAACATTTAAATATTGTTTATTTAGGCATTTGTTTTGTGACATTAAGGGAATAAATGAGTTTCTTAAGGTTGTTGGCATGGATAAGCTTTAGGGACTTTTGCAACTTTCATATGCCCATGGTCAGAATACCCACCCAAGATTTGTCAGTACTGGCAAAGACTTTTGTTTCTTTCTTTTCCTCTTTAATTTACTGTTCCCTTTGTTGGAAGAGTATGGTAGCCAGGATCTTTTGAGGGCCCCCATGATTTCCTGGTGTACATGCCCTGTATAATCCTCATGAGTATGAGTGGCCTATTATCATGTTAAGGTATTGTTCCCATGTAATGTTCCCATGTAATCATGCTGTTAGATGGCAAAGGGAGATTATGCTAGGTGAGCCTAACCTCACCAGGTGAGTCCTTTAAAGGAAGAGTGTTTTCACTGGCTGGCCATAGAAGAGGAAGTCAGAGACATGTTCAGGGTCCCATGGAAGAAAGCAAATACCCATGCTGTGAATTGTCTAACTGGGGCCACATGGCAAGGAACTTCAGCTAGTGTCTAGGAGCTGAGAGTGGTCCCAGCTGACAGCTAGCAAGAACATGGGAACTTCAATCTAAACTGCAAGGAATTACATTCTGACAATACCAGTGATTTTGGAAGAGAACCCTGGGCTCTAGACAAGATGACAGCCCCAGCTTATGCCGTGATTTCAGCCCCGTGAGACTCTAAGCAGAGAATCTAGTCATACCACGTCTAGACTTGTCACCTACAGACACTAAAGATAACACATTTGTATTGTTTTAAGCTGTTAGGTCTGTGATCATTTGCTACATAGCAGTAGAAAATAAACACAGGGGGACAGAAGTTTACATTTTTTTCCAGTTATGCAAATAGTCAGGTGTAAGAAACTGAGTTGGGACCTAGTGATGTTTTAGCAGCCCGAACGGATCTATGTCTTGGAAAAGATCTTATCTGGCCTGTCTCACCTTGACTCAAAAATTTCACTAGTATCTCAAAGAAGACAAAGTCCAATAAGAGTTGGGCTGGGTTAGGGGCGCCTGGGTGGCTTGGTTGGTTAAGCGTCCGACTTCGGCTCAGGTCATGATCTCACTGTCTGTGAGTTCGAGCCCCGCGTCGGGCTCTGTGCTGACAGCTCAGAGCCTGGAGCCTGTTTCCGATTCTGTGTCTCCCTCTCTCTCTGCTCCTCCCCTGTTCATGCTCTGTCTCTCTCTGTCTCAAAAATAAATAAACGTTAAAAAAAAAAATTAAAAAAAAAGAGTTGGGCTGGGTGACTCCTACAGTTCTTTGTATATGGGGGTTGTACTAAATAACACCTATGGCCCCTTTGTCATGGGATGATATTGTCATATTTATGAGGTTTGTGTGGTTGACTGCCACATGACTTAACCACAAGTATACACAACACCAAATAAAGGATAGAGTTGGAACATGAGTATAGAGTAAGAGAGCTAATATTTCTTTGGTGCTTAACATATGCCAGATAGCATGTTTTCAGTATGCATTAATTATTTTAAGCCTCATGATACTTGGAGGAATAGATGCTATTGTCTATTTATAGATGGAGAAACAAATACTTGAATGATTTATATAAACTGCTCATCATCTCCTAGACATTCAAAGGTAGAACCAGAATTCAAACCCAGGACTGTCTGATTTCAAAGTAGAGACATTTTCAATACACCTATGAAAACTTACAACATGTCCAGAAGAGACGTAAAATGAAGTATTTTGAAAAAGTTGTTTCCTGTTTCTCAGGAGACATTGTCCCAATCCCGCTTTAATAGGTCATTGTTTGTAAATGTTTGCAGTGAATGAGATAAAAGAAGATGCCAACTCCAGAAAGAATTTTAAATGATTTTTTTAAATATTTCATTTCACTCCTAAATATTTTTTACTTTTTTCTTTCTTGGTTCCTACAAGTATGCACATTAGTAAAATCTCTGGGTACATGTAAAACTGTTTAATATTATTAATATATTTTAAAATATTCTAATGTTTGAAATACTATCTTTTAGGAAAAAGTAAACATTTCCTCTTATTGTTTTCATGGAGTTAGTAAAATATTGACATTTTTAATCAACAAGTTCATCTTCTGTGTTTTTTTAATTTTCCTGTAAGATCAAGCTTTTCTTTTTTTGAGAGAGAAAGCGTGCATGTGCACAAGCAGGAGAGGGGCAGAGGGAAAAGGAGAGAGAATCTTAAGTAGGCTCCACACTGGGTGTGAGATCCTATGAACGGTGAGGTCATGATCTGAACGAAAATCAAGAGTCAGACACTTAAACGACTGAGCCACCCAGGCACCCTTTTTTACTGCAAGATCAAGAAACAGCACCTAGAGAATAATTGACAACACTGAATACAGTACTTAAGAAAATAAGGAAGTCAAAAGTTCTGAATGCAGATACTGATAAAAGTTGAGAAGTAATAACTGAAATAAATGTCAGTTTTTTTCTGGACTTGAAATTGATATGGTACAATGATAATTTGAGGCACACTATAATTTAGGGTTTAAAAAAATTTAAAAAAATAAAATAAATGTTTATAAGTTCAGAAGATAAATGTACATCTGTAATAGTTTTACTATTATTACTGTAAAACTATTACAGATGTACATTTATCTTCTGAACTTACAAACATTTATTTTATTTTTTTAAATTTTTTTTACATTTATTTATTTTTGAGAGACAGAGGGAGACAAAGTGAGAGTGGGGGAGGGGCAGAGAGAGAGGGAGGCACAGGATCAGAAGCAGGCTCCAGGCTCTGAGCTGTCAGCACAGAGCCCGACACGGGGCTCGAACCCACAGACCGTGAGATCATGACCTGAGCTCAAGTTGGACGCTGAACAAACTGAGCCACCCAGGCACCCCTGAACTTATAAACATTTAAACAATATGCATTTCAGTAATAGAAAACAGGTGTTCTGGCACAAAAATGCAGGTGTAATGTGGCATATTGTCAAGTATTAAATTCATTTGCAGACCTTTGAAATTTCTTTGGTATAAGTTAACATTAAAGTTAAAAAATGTCATTTGTCAAAAAGGGAAATGTAAGTTATTTTGGGTGTATTTTTTTTTTAAGGATCCACATCAGCATCACTATCTAAAAACTATGGTGTTTATGCTTAACTTGAATATTTGTTCCATTCCTTTGAGGCATTATTGGCTGGCAGCCTCTGATTTGGAGAATGGATAAATTGGTTTTAGCTCCACTCTGGTGGTTAGATGTGAAACCTAGGCCAGATACTTATACTGATGTCTTTCATCATGTGGTCTTCAAAATTCTGTTTATGTCCTCAGAGGAATTAATGTAATTATCATTTTAAGTTGGTTTCTTTTTCTTTTCTTTCTTTCTTTCTTTCTTCTTTCTTTCTTTCTTTCTTTCTTTCTTTCTTTCTTTCTTTTCTTTCTTTCTTTTTTTTTTGTTGTTGTTGCTAGGGACACTTAAATCTATGCAAGGAAAGGCATTCTGAGTGCTTAGCTTGGCTTTTGTTTGAAAATGTGTCCTTGAACCTTTTAGCCCCCCAGACCAAGTTTGGTAGCGGCCATGTGGGTCATGGCAGAACCAGCCTTGGGTATGGGAGCAAAGTAGAGTGTGGATCAGTTTCTTACACCTGTAGGCTGGGAGATGGGGGACAAGCATCTGGGCCAATTGTGCTCAGTTTTCTCATTTGCCAACTGGACTTAAGTAATACCTTCCTGACAGGGTTAAAATAAAGTTTAAATGATCCGTATGTGACATTTCCTCTTATGTAGGAAATAGCTAATGAACCTCGTTTTCTTTCTGTGTTGGGGGCAGAAGGGACAAAAGGCATTCTTTTGCATTTCATTTTCTACTGGATGTCTGTGAATATATATTTGTATGCCCACCTCATTATTACTGTTCAACACTATAAAGAAGATTAGCACATCATTTATTTCTTGCATGAACCTACTACAAAGTATGAACTTCTGTTTTATGAATACACTTTATGTCTGAACCCCTATGAGAGCTCTGATGTAGTTAGTTTGCAGTTGATGGGAAAGGGGGAGGACTTTGCCCTCACTGCTGCTATCATAGGAGCAGTTTTCTGTTTTTTTAAAGTTCTGTCCTAGAATATTAAAAAGCCAGACTTTCATGAACTGGCCTACAAAATTAAGAACCATTTACAATGTTATTTCCATGGAAAAGTGTTCTAAATTTCCATTTAGTAATATAGGACAAACTTTTGTACAAAACCACTCAGATGGGAGGCCCTTAATTTTGTATATTGGGTACATATATTTTTCAAACAATATATGTCCAGCAGTGCATTGATGCTATTAAAAAAAAAAAAAACTGACAGGAAAGGCCTGGGAATTATGAAAGTGCAATTAAAGCTACATACTTAACAAAATGCAAGATTATTTTCTCAGAAAAAAAAAAGGTAAGTTCTTTTGTTGCCAATCCCATGTTTTTTTGTTTCCTTAAATACATGCCACATTTCATAGATAAATGTTTCTGTAGATTAGAAGCCTTTTGTCATTTAAGTAAAACATAGACCCTGCTCTTAACATTATGGAAATTATTTACAGTAGTATGTTTACAAAGACAGATGTTTTTTAAGTCACTTTTTTACATTTGTTCTTTGTTTTTCACATGTATTATATCTCCAACACTTGACTTGAGTTAACTCAAAGTCTCTATAAAAGTTAAGTAGTGCCTGAAAGCCTCTTTACTGCATGTTAATTAAATAAGGCAATGAGTAGGAGTGGCACAAGGAGAGAATGGAGAAATTGAGTGGCTTCACAGAGTTCTACTTGAAAACTATAATGCCATATTCAGGCAGGGAGCATGTAAGAGTGGGAAGCAGCCTGTAGCGGAAGGCAGGCAGCGAGCAGCCCGGGCATCTGTGCAGCTGTTCCTCAGTGTCACCATTTATGCCCAGAGAGTTGAATTAGGCAACCCTGGCAGTCCTTCACCTCTATAAACTATATGAGCAGGCAAACCATTTAAAGCCATATAAAATTGAGACCTTTGGTGTCTCTTCAGCCATTTTGGAATGAGTTCCCTGCGCCATGATGAGGAAGAAACATGTCACAGTGAACAAGTTGGCATATGGTATCATTTGTGATTGCTTAGAATAGGTATTTGCTTTTGAGCTTAGGTCTTTGGGAAACAAAGTGGTTTAATTGTTTGTAATCTCCTCAAGAAAGAGGAATGAGTAAATGGGTTAGGTTGATTTTTTTTTTTTTACTAAAATAGAAATTAGGCTTAGCTCTAAAAATAAAAAAGCTCTCCCCACTTTTAGATATATATTTTGCTAAAAGATGATTAGAGGACTTCACACTTAAGAATTTTAAAGCGACAAGGGCAAGCATAGTGGATTGCATCATTAGCTGATTAAAGAAAATGTTAACGAAAACATCACCATCAAGCATATGGACTGATCTAATTAGTTGATTACTAATTCAGATTTAGTGCTGAGTACCTTTACTTTGAACATCAATTTCAGCTTAATAGGAAGCTCTTCCTGATTCTCTGTCATCACAGAAAACAAGGCTTGGCAATTGGGCAATTAAAGAAATGAACAAATGAATATTAGATTAAAGCCTTTCCTGACATCCATTTCAGAGTGCCAAAAAATGTTGTTCACAGCAAATTCATTACAGAATAGGAAGTCATTTCTCCTTTCCAAACAAATGGCATCTTTCAATGATATCAAAATCTCCCACCATCTAAATCCATATTGTTTTTTTTTTTTAATTTTTTGGACACTAGTAAGTGCCTGACCCTTTGTTCTACTCTGTGGATCTAGAGACAAATAAGATACAGCATCTGCCTTTAGGTATCACAGTGTAATGGATAAGAAAGTTGTATTAAAAAATCTCCTGTGATTAATGATGTAAGGAGAGTAGACACTAGAGATTACATGGAGAACAGAGGAAACACGTATAACCTAGTCTGAGTTGGGTGGTACAGAATTAGTGAAGACAGGTTTGTATTAGAACAAGGGGAAATGGAGGAACTTCTTGCTGTCTTTCTTACTTACTCCCTTTATCTGGGTTTTTAAAGACTCATGTCATTACTTGGTTCCATTTCCAATCTCTCTCTCATTTCATGAATGTTTCTTTCTCTCCCTCCTCAACCCTCCCATTCCTTTTCCTCTAGAGGCCAATAATCTTATCCTAGCAGTGACAATGGCCTGGAGGTCTACTGACTAATAATCTCATTAGTTCTCATGATATTTTTTCAAGAAAAATAAAAATGGCAATTATTACTTCAGTTTTACATATGTAAAACTTGAACCAGAAAGAATGAAACAGATTTGCCCAGGGTTACACAGAAAATGGAGGAGCCAAGGTGGGAATGAATGAAACACTTCCTATCATACACAGTCACCTTGGGCTTCATTAATAGGCTTATTATTATAATAGTAAATGTCAAATTTCATCTAGAAATATCATAACCATATACATGTTCCAGAATAATGCAGTATAAATTTAAAAATCAGCATTCTAAAGATTTGTACATATCAGATTTTATGCATTTAGTTTTTGCTATATCCATTATCATTCAGTAAAGTTATAATATTGTAAAACAAAAATGCAATTCTTGGGTTGAGCCTGTGAGTGTGTGTGTGTGTGCGCGCGCGTGCGTGCACATGCGTGCATGTGCATGTGCATGTGTAATGTTTGTCTGATTGTAATAGCAATTTGAATGTTTGACTGGTCTATAGAGATTGGTAGTAGTTAGCATGACAGACAAAAGGAGCAAATGTAGCCCATT
The DNA here is from genome assembly GCF_027475565.1 of Acinonyx jubatus. Classification (NCBI taxonomy): domain Eukaryota; kingdom Metazoa; phylum Chordata; class Mammalia; order Carnivora; family Felidae; genus Acinonyx; species Acinonyx jubatus. The sequence goes on along the minus strand of NC_069380.1, from coordinate 87,749,778 downwards.
TATGCCTTGAGCTGAACTAATTTTAGTGTTAAGCATGAATCTAATATCCACAAATAGGGAATAGTTATTAGCAAATATTGAAGTCAGAATCATATTTGTAGTTTTGCAGCAAAAGTAAGAATTACCTAGCTTCAACAAGATCATGGGTTTTGCTATTAAAGATAATGCTATAAATATATTGATTGGTTAAAACCCTGCTAAGAAAGTGAGTGTCTAACAATCCATAGACAAAGTTTGAGTTAGTTTATCCTTTCTAATAAATGCCTATATATATATATATATATGCATTCATTGAATCAAGAAACAATATAAGCTTTACAGCACAGTGGAAAACAGGATCTTTATAAAATATACATATATGTTAGTAAACTATCTCTTTCTCTCCAAGTAGTAAATCAATTTGTTTCTGGCTTTAAATAAACAGACCGTGCCTCAGTCCAAAAGACATTGAAGCAATTCAATGGCATCAGGTGAACTGGAGATTTGGGAATTTGATACTAGTGACTTTTTATGATCTATCATTGTCATGTTATCACACTATTGGAAGAAAAATTTTGTCATGTCACTGCTAGATTAGCAGAGAAGTGTAGGCAAAATTGCCTCTCTCCCAACATATCCCAGTCCTATGCCATTTTTACAACTTCATTATTGGGGCCTCACACATGGGAAGAGATCACTGAAAGTATATGTAGCTGAAAGAGATCCACAACTGTGTTGTCATTTGGATAGACTAGTTATTTATACATGAGAACTTAAGTAACTTAACCTCTCAGAATTTTGTCATTACAATTGTAGAGAAGATATAGACCTAACCATGTCATGACATTATTTTGAGTATCTTATTGATAACTATTAAAAACAAGTAAGTAATACTCTGGACAAAAATACAGCATTAAAAATAATATTAATAATGGACATGTGCTAATAAAAACTAATTCAAACTAAAGAAAAATTCTAGCAACATTGCAGGATGCAGGATTCACCCAAATCAACTGCATTGCAATGTACCAGCAATGAAAAGTGCAAAAATAAAATCAAGAAAAAAAAACATTTTAATAACATAAAAAGAATAGAATACATCAGAAAATATTTAATTAAAAAGTACATGACTCTTACATCAAAAACCACAAAACATTATTGAAGTAAATTAAGGAGGATCTAAAAAATAAAAAGGTGTTCTATGTTCATCGACTGGAGGGATTAATATGGTTAAGATGGCAATATTCCCCTAGTTGATCTTCAGATTCAGAGTAATCTGTATCAGAATCTAAGCTTTGTTTTTCTTTAAAAAAAACTTGACACACTGATCTTAAAAATCATATGGGATATTTCAGAATAACATTTCATGAGGAACTGTTCAGAATAACCAGAACAGTCTTTAAAAAGAAAAAGAAAGTTCAAGGACTCACACTTCCCAATTTCAGTACTTATTACAAAGCTACAGTAATCAAAACAATGTGATGCTAGCATAATAAAAGAAACTGAAATTAACAGATTTGAGACCTCAAAAATAAACTTCTACATTCATGGCTAATTAATTTTTGCCAATAGTGTCAAGGCAAATTTTCAATAGAGGAAAAATAAATCTTTTCTATAAGTGGTGCTGGACAATTTGATATTTACATATATAAGAATAAAGCTGAACCTCAAACTATATACAAAATTTAAATCAAAATGAATCAAAACCCTAAATGTAAAAGCCAAAATGACAAAAAATCTTAATAGAAAACTTAGGCATAAATTTTCATTAACCTGGATAAGCAATGGTTGCTTATACACGAAAAGCACATGCCCAAAGACAAGACAAAAGATAAAATTAATTGAACTCCATCAAAATTAAAAACTTTTGTGCTTTAAAGGTTACCATCCAGAAAGTGAAAAGACAGACAACCTACAGATGGAAAAAATATTTGCAAATCATATATCTAGTAGAATCTAGTAAGCTGAATACATAAGGAACTATTAGACCTTAAACATAAAAAGACAACTCAGTTTAAAGATGGTCATAGGATTTCAATCAATAATTCTACAAATAGAATATGTAAATGATCAATAAGCACATGAAAAACTACTCAACATCATTAGGTTAATGCAACTAAAGTCATAATGAGATATCACTTCACACTCATTGTGGCTAAAATTAAAAAAAATTAAAAGGATAATAAGACATATTGATGAGAATTGTATAAACTGTAACCATCATAATCTTTGGAAAACAGTCAGGCAGTTCTTTAAAAGTTAAACACAGAATTACTATATTATCCAGCAATTTCACTCGTATGTATATACCCCTTAAAATTAAAAACAATGTTCACAAAACAACTGTACATAAATGTCCATTGCAGCATTATCCATAATAGCTAAAAGTTGGGAAAAACACAAAAAACAAACCCACTACTGATTGGTGAAACAAATGTGATACACCTTCACAAAGGAATATTATTCAGTCATAAAAAAGAATAAAGTACAGATACATGCTACAACACAGATAAATCTTGGAAACGTTATGCTTGCTAAGTGAAAGGAGGCAGACACAATAGGACATATAGTGTTATGATTGTATTTATGTGAAATGTCCAGAATAGGTAAACTCATTGAGACAGAAAGTAGGTTAGTAATTGTTAAGGGATGATGGGAGGGGGGAATAGAGAGAGAATGCTAATGGGTATAGTTTATTTTTAAGGTAACTGAATGTTCCAGAATTAGCTAGTGATGATGGTTTTAAAACTTTGTGAATACACTAAAAATCATTGAAGTTTACACCTTGAAGTGATGAATTCTATGGTGTGTGAATTATATATCAAGAACACAATAATAATTCATAGGCACCTGAGTAACACATTCACAGCAAGAAAGATCCCAACAATTTTCTATCACATCTGAGATTCTCACTATTAACTGGAGTTGAAAACAAATGTTAACATTAAACATTATTTGGAATGAGTAATTTTTTTTAATTAAATATTTAGTTTTCTGAGATGGATAAACAATTTTGTGATTGGAAAAGACTAAAGATCTAGGGTTTGAACCAATGTCCATTACTGGGGCACAAAAGTGAAAAGCTATGGGTCACCTATTATGGATAGCCTGAAAAAGTTGTCATCTTTTGACAGAGGAAGAGAGATTAATTAAAGAATATAGCATTCAGAAAAAAAAATTACTTGATTTTTTAATTTGTTTTAAAGTTTATCCATTTATTTTATTTTTTTATTTTGTTTTATTTTATTTTTTTATTATTATTTTTTTAATTTTTTTTCAAAATTTATTTATTTTTGGGACAGAGAGAGACAGAGCATGAACGGGCGAGGGGCAGAGAAAGAGGGAGACACAGAATTGGAAGCAGGCTCCAGGCTCTGAGCCATCAGCCCAGAGCCCGACGCAGGGCTGGAACTCACGGACTGTGAGATCGTGACCTGGGCTGAAGTCGGACGCTTAACCAACTGAGCCACCCAGGCGCCCCGATCCATTTATTTTAAAAAAGAGAGAGAGAGAGAGAGAGTGGGCAGGGCAGACAGAGAGAGAGAGAGTGAATCCCAAGCAGTCTCTGCAGTGTCAGACCCTCAAGGGGCTCGAACTCACAAACCATAAGATCATGACCTGAGCCAAAACCAAGTGTCGGAGGATTAACCGACTGAACCATCCAGGGACCCTCTGAAAAAAAATATTTTAAAACGAATGAAAGAGAATACACTAGAAAGTAGTCTTCATCTTCACCAAAACATTGCTCAGACCTAGCACTGCTCAGGAACATTATCCTCACAATGTCATGCCTTATGTTTTAAGAAGCAATGATTTTAGGGGTACCTGTGCAGCTTAGTTGATTAAGCATCCAACTTTGGCTCAGATCATGATCTCATGGTTCATGAGCTCGAGCCCCACATCAAGGCTCTGTGCTGACAGCTTGGAGCCTGGAGCCTGCTTCACATTCTGTGTCTCCCTCTCTCTCTGCCCCTTCTCCACTTGCACTCTGATCTCTCTGCCTCTCTCAAAAATAAATAAACATTAAAGAAAGGGGTTTTTTTGGTGGGGAGGCACCTGGGTGGCTCAGTCAGTTAAGCATATGACTTTGGCTCAGGTCATGATCTTACAGCTATGGGTTTAAATTTCGTGTCGGGCTCTGTGATGATAGCTCAGAGCCTGGAGCCTATTTTAGATTCTGTGTCTCCTCCTCTCTCTGTCCCTCCCATGCTCATGCTCTATCTCTCTCTGTCTCTCAATAATAAATAAACACTAAAAAACTTTTTTTAATAAAAAATTTAAAAAAAATTTAAAGAAGCAATGATTTAAAAATGTCTTTCTTACTATATTCTCTTTTGTATATTACAAACATCACACATCACATTTTGTTTGAGTCTCTGTAAGTTTATGTCCTCTACCCTTGTCTCAAATTCTGCAAACAGAACCTTAACCTCAGGTGTAATAAAACTGTGGAATAATTACACAGGTATAAAAGCTAAAATAAAGGAAATTTACCATAATGTCCAACTCATAAAAAATTGTTTTATACCTATGAGGCTCAGACTCTGTTTATTAGGGAGGCTTGAAGGAAAAATTTCCCTGGGCTGTTCATTCATCATGAATTACACAAAATCATATCATACTCCTGTGACTAATATGCAGTAGTAATATTATATTAGAGTTATACTCTTACAGAGAAATGTCCATTTAGAGAAATAAACTTTTAAGTCATGTCTATATGAACATAAGGAGTGTGAAAAATTGTATCATATCTGTGGGCTATCTTAATTAACATTCTCCAAGTAGTAATACCAAGTCACTGTCCTTGGAATAGTCACAAAAATGTAACACAGCAAGGAGAAAGCACCATTTTTGTTTGTTTGTTTGTTTTCCCCAATAAGATGATGTTATAGTTATACAGTCACAGCCTAACAGACCAATTCAGTAGAACATTTAGTTATCCCAAAGGAGGATGCTGATTATTAGAGGAGGGAGTATTTTACTTGGATTCAAACAAACTCAGTGCCAGTGTTTGTCATTAAAATTTAATATGGCACTATATGTGAGAAAGGCGCTAACACATAGAAAGTTTCCACCTTCTTTCCTCCCTTCCTCCTTCTCCCTCCCCCTTTCCTTTTGTCTTTTTTCTATTCAATTACTGTCTAAACCTTCCTCATCATAAGAATACTTTGTTGAAAGTGTCATTGCCATTATCTGTGTCTTAAAGGAGGCATGGACTACAGTCTAAAGATTCAGTACTGGGGTGCCTGGGTGGCTCAGTCAGTGGAGCATCTGACTTTGGATGTGGTCATGATCTCATGGTTCTGGGTTTGAGCCCCACATCGGGCTCTGTGCTTACAGCTCAGAGCCTGGGGCCTGCTTTGGATTCTCTGTGTGTGTCTCTCTCTCTGTCCCCTCCCTGCTCATACTCTCTCTCTCTCTCTCTCTCTCTCTCTCTCTCTCTCTCACACACACACACACACAAATAAACATTACTTTTTTTTAATTTAAAGATTCAGTACTTCTTCAGTGCATCTTCAAGAGTCTAGAATAGAGCCATCTCTCTCTCTGTCTTTTAAATCGCCATCTAACAGAACTTTCTACAATGACAGAAATGTTCTAAATCTACACTTTCTGTGAATTCCACTACTGAGCAACTGAAGTGAGACTAGTACAATTTAGAACTCAAATCTTTAATGTAATTTAGTTTACATAAGGCTTCCATATTGGACACTGCTAGTTTGTAATTTTCTTTTAATCTTAATATTGAAATATCTATGGGGAGTGAAGCTAAGATGGTAGAGCACCACGGAAGTTTTTTTTGCACCTCATATCCATGAAATACAGCCAGATCAACACTAAACCATCCTGCACACCTAGACTACTTATTTGAGGATTAACATAGCAATCTGCACAACCTGAACCACAGAACTCAGCAGGCAAAGGTGCCAGCAGACCCTGGAGAACAACCACATTCACTGGTGCTGGAACAAGGTTGTTAAGGGTGAAACCTGGTGCCAGATGTGTGTTGAGATTTTCCATAATCCCTGAAACGTTGTTGCTACATGATCATGTGAACATTTTCTGGGGTGGGCTGGCACCCAGCTGCAGTCTCTGGGCATTGGCAGCAGCACAGTGCCCAGAATATTCCTGGGTGCATCCAGCACCTGGCCATTGCTCGGCGAGATCCTCCTCCAGAAGGTCAGAGCAGGACAAAGCCACAGTCCCTCAGAAGTGAGGCATTGGGAAACATAGCTGAATCTGAGATAAAACTCAGGAGGGAGGTGCTGCCTGGCCACCTGACAGCTTGGTCATGGACAATGTAAAAGCAGAGATTGGATGGAAGCCAGGGAAAAGGGACAGGTGCATGATTGCTGACATGGGAGAATAGAGTTCCTATGCTAGAGACTGGGTAGCTAGGTGATGCCATTTTCATCCCTTGGGTGCATGCACATACACACCTACAAGTGCCACAACAATCCACCCCAGTAAGTTAAGCAGCACCATCTAGTGGAGAATGGAGCCACTACACTAAGCCCCTCCCAACTGGTCCAACCTCGCTCTTCAGGAAAACCACAAATCTCTCTACCTGCTTAGTTTATGGACTATAAATTGCTTCATAGGTTGACTTCTAGGGGAAAACGATGTAATTTCAACCATATTTCAGTCTGTCTGCTGGTCCATCTATACAATTTTCTTCTCTTTTTCTTGAATACAGAAAGAGAAAAAATATTTTTATTTTTAATTTTTATTAAAAATATTTTTTCTTTAATTTTTTGAATATAATTTTTACCTTTTTGTAATTTTTTTCAAATTCTATTTTACTTCCATCATTTCATTTTATTTTACTTCATTGTATTCACTTTTTCAAATTTTCAAACGTTTTCCTGTTTTGTTTTGTTTTTTGTCTCTTAATCTATCAAGCTCCTTTCAACAACCAGACCAAAACACACCTAGGATCTAGCATCATTTATTTGATTCTTCTGTGTGTGTGTTGTTTTTAATTTTTTAATTTCAATTTTTTTAACTTTATTAATTCCTTTTCTTCCTTCAAAATGATGACAATGAAGGAGTTAACCCCCCAGAAAAGAGCAGAAAGAAATGACATCCAGGAACTTAATCAACACAGACACAAGCAATATGTCTGAACCAGAATTTAGAATCATAATAAGAATACTAGCTGGGGTCAAGAAGAGATTAGAATCTCTCTCTGCAGAGACAATAGTAGTAAAAGCTAGTCAGGATAAAATGAAACATGCTATAACCGAGCTGCAATCCCAAATCGATGCCACACAGGAAGTATGGATGAGGCAGAGCAGTAAATCAGTGGTACAGAGGACAAACTTATGGAGAATAATGAAGCAGAAAAAAGAGGGAGACTAAGGCAAAAGAACACAATTTAAGAATTAGAGAAATCAGTGAGTCATTAAAATGAGCAACATCAGAATCATAGGTGAAGAGAAAAATGAAGAGAGAAGAGAGAGAAAAAGGGATAGAAGGGTTATGTCAGCAAATCATAGCAGAAAACGTTCATAACCTGGGGAAAGACACAGATATCAAAATCCAGGAAGCACAGAGGACTCCCATTAGATTCAACAAAAACTGACCATCAACAAGGCATATCATAGTCAAATTCATAAAATACTCAGGCAAGGAAAGAATCATGAAAGCAGCAAGGGAAAAACAATCCTTAACCTACAAGGGAAGACAGATCAGGTTTGCAGCAAACCTATCCACAGAAACATGGCAGACCAGAAAGGAGTGGCAGGACATATTCAATGTGCTGAATCAGAAAAATATGCAGCCAAGACGTCTGTATCCAGCAAGGCTGTCATTCAAAATAGAATAAGAGATTAAAATTCCCCAAACAAAAATTAAAGGAGTTTGTGACCAAGAAATTTTAAGGGGGGACTCTCTGAGGGGAGAAAAGATGAAAAAAAAAATACCAAAAGCAACAAAGACTAGAAAGGACCAGAGAACACCAGAAACTCCAACTCTACAAGCAACATAATGGCAATAAATTCATATTTTTCAGTTCTCACTCTAAATGTCAATGGACTAAATGCTCCAATCAAAAGACATAAGGTAACAGAATGAATAAGAAAACAAGATCCATCTATATGCTGTTTACAAGAGACCCACTTTAGACCTAAAGACACCTGTAGATTGAAAGTATGTGGATGAAGAACCATCTATCATGCTAATGGTCGACAAAAGAAAGCTGGAGTAGCCATACATATATAGACAATCTAGACTTTAAAATAAAGACTGTAACAAGAGGTGAAGAATAAGGGGTCTATCCACCAAGAAGACCTAACAATTGTAAACATTTATGCTCCAAATGTGAAAGCACCCAAATATAGAAATCAATTAATAACAAACATAAAGAACTCATTGATAATAATATCATAATAGTAGGGGACTTCAGCACCCCACCTACAGCAATAGACAGATCATCTAAACAGAAAAACAAGAAGGAAACAATGGCTTTGAATGGCACATTGGACCAGATGGACTTAACAGATATATTCAGAACATTTCATCCTAAAGTAGAAGAATATACATTCTTCTCCAGTGCACATGGAACGTTCTCCAGAATAGATCACATACTGGGACACAAATCAGCCCTCAACACGTACAAAAAGATCGAGATCATACTGTGCATATTTTCAGACCACAACGCTCTGAAACTCAAAATCAACCATAACAAAAAATTTGGAAAGATAACAAATCCTTGGAGACAAAAGAACATCCTACTAAAGAATGAAGGGGAATAACCAAGAAGTTAAAGAGGAAATTGAAAAGTACATGCAAACCAATGCAAATGACAACACCACAGCCCAAAACCTCTGGGATGCAGAAAAGGCAGTCATAAGAGGGAAGTATATAGCAATCCAGGCCTTCCTAAACAAGGAAGAAAGGTCTCAAATATACAACCTAACATTACACCTTAAAGAGCTGGAAAAATGACAGCAAACAAAACCCCAAACCAGGGTGCCTGGGTGGCTCAATCAGTTGAGCGTCTGACTTCGGCTCAGGTCATGATCTCACAGTTTGTGAGTTCGAACCCCATGTCAGGCTCTGTGCTGACAGCTCGGAGCCTGGAGCCTGATTCAGACTCTGTGTTTCCCATTCTCTCTCTCTCTCTGCCCCTAACCTCTCTACCCTCTCATGCTCTTTCTCTGTCTCTCTCTCAAAGATAAATAAATATTAAAAAAAAAAAACCAGCAGAAGACAGGAGATAATAAAGATTAGAGCAGAAATCAATGCTATCGAAACCAAAAAAAAAAAACCAAAAAACAAAACAAAACAAAAAAAACAGTAGAACAGATCAATGAAACCATAAGCTGGTTCTTTGAAAGAATTAACAAAATTGATAAATCACTAGCCAGTTTGATGAAAAAGGAAAGGACCCCAATAAATAAAATCAAGAATGAAAGAAGAGACATCACAACCAATGCAGCAGAAATAAAAATAATAAGAGAATATTATGAGCAATTATATGCCAACAAAGTGGGTAATCTGGAAGAAATGGACAAATTCCTAGAAACCCATAAACTACCAAAACTGAAACAGAAAGAAATAGAAAATTTGAACAGACCCATAACCAGTAAAGAATCGAATAAGTAATCAAAAATCTCCTAGAAAACAAGACTCCAGGACCAGATGGCTTTCCAGGGGAATTCTACCAAACATTTAAGGAAGAATTAACACCTATTCTCTTGAAGCTGTTATAAAAAATAGAAATGGAAGGAAAATTTCCAAACTCTTTCTATGAAGCCAGCATTACCTTGATTCCAAAACCAGACAAAGACCCCACTAAAAAGGAGAACTATAGACCAATTTCCCTGATTAACATGGACACAAAAATCCTCGACAAGATATTAGCCAACCAGATCCAACAATACATTAAAAAAATTATTCACCATGAGAAGTGGGATTTATACCTGGGATGCAGGGCTCATTCAATATCTACAAAACAATCATTGTGATTCATCACATCGATAAAAGAAAGGACAAGAACCACATGATCCTCTTAATAGACACAGAGAAAACATTTGACAAAATACAGCATCCTTTCTTAATAAAAACCCTGAAGAAAGTAGGGATAGAAGGATCATACCTCAAGATCATAAAAGCCATATATGAAAGACCCAATGCTAATATCATCCTCAGTGGAGAAAAAATGAGTTTTCCCCCTAACGTCAGGAACAATACAGCAATGTCCACTCTCACTACTGTTATTCAACATAGTATTGGAAGTCTTAGCCTCAGCAATAAGACAATACAAAGAAATAAAAGGAATACAAATAGGCCAGGAGGAGATCAAACTTTCACTCTTTGCAGATGACATGATACTCTATATGGAAAACCCAAAAGATTCCACTAAAAACAACTGCTAGAACTGATCCATGAACTCAGAAAAGTCACAAGATATAAGATCAATGCACAGAAATCAGTTGCATTCCTATACACCAATAATGAAGCAACAGAAAGAGAAATCAAGTAATCGATCCCATTTAAAGTTGCACCAAAACCCGTAAAATACCTAGGAATAAATCTAACCAAAGAGGTGAAAAATATATACACTGAAAACTATAGAAAGCTTATGAAAGAAATTGAAGAAGACACAAAAAAATGGGAAAAGATTCCATGCTCCTGGATAGGAAGAACAAATATTGTTAAAATGTCAATACTAACTAAAGCAATCTACATATTCAATGCAATCCCTATCAAAATAACAACAGCATTCCTCACAGAGCTGGAACAAACAGTCCTAAAATTTGTATGGAACCAGAAAAGATACCAATAGCCAAAGCAATCTTGAAAAAGAAAACAAAAGCAGGAGACAACACAATCCTGGACTTCAAGCTGTATTACAAAGCTGTAATCATCAAGACAGTATGGTACTGGTACAAGAACACTCAGATCAATGAAATAGAATGGAGAACCAAGAAATGGACCCAGAAACATATGGCCAACTGATCTTTGACAAAGCAGGAAAGAATAGCCAATGAAATAAAGAGTCTCTTCAGCAAGTGGTGCTGGGAATACTGGACAGCGACATGCAGAAAAATGAACCTGCACAACTTTCTTACACCATACACAAAAATAAACTCAAAATGGATGAAAGACCTCAATGTAAGACAGGAAGCCATCAAAATCCTCAAGGAGAAAGCAGGCAAAAACCTCTTTGATCTTGGCCGCAGCAACTTCTTACTCAACAAATTTCCAGAGGCAAGGGAAACAAAAGCAAAAATGAACTACTGGGACCTCATCGAAATAAAAAGCTTCTGCACAGTGAAAAAAACAATCAGCAAACCTAAAAGGCAACCAACAGAATGGGAGAAGATATTTGCAAATGTCATATCAGATAAAGGGTTAGTTTCCAAAATCTATAAACCACTTATCAAACTCAACACCCAAAAAACAAATAATCCAGTGAAGAAATGGGCAAAAGACACGAATAGACACTTCTCCAAAGAAGACATCCAGATGGCTAACAGACACATGAAAAGATGCTCAGCATCACTCATCATCAGGGAAATACAAATCAAAACCACCATGAGATACCACCTGACACCTGTCAGAATGGCTAACATTAACAACTCAGGCAACAACAGATGTCGACGAGGATGCGGAGAAAGAGGATCTCTTTTGCACTGCTGGTGGGAATGCACACTGGTGCAGCCACTCTGAAAAACAGTATGGAGGTTCCTCAAAAAATTAAAACTAGAGCTACCCTATGACCCAGAAATTGCACTGCTAGGTATTTATCCAAGGGATACAGGTATGCTGTTTCAAAGGGACACACATACCCCAATGTTTATAGCAGCACTCTCAACAATAGCCAAAGTATGGAAAGAGCCCAAATATCTATTGATGGATGAATGGATAAAGAAGATGTGGCATATATATACAATGAAGTATTACTTGGCAATCAAAAAAAATGAAGTCTTTCCATTTGCAACTATCTGGATGGAGCTAGATGGTATTTTGCTAAGCAAAATTAGTCAGAGAAAGGTAAATATCATATGACTTCACTCATATGAGGACTTTAAGATACTAAACAGATAAACATAAAGGAAGGGAAGCAAAAATAATATAAAAACAGGAAGGGGGACCAAACATAACAGGGTCTTTAAATATGGAGAACAGAGGGTTACTGGAGGGGTTGTGGGGGGGGGGATGGGCTAAATGGGTAAGAGGCATTAATCTACTCCTGAAATCACTGTTGAAGTATATGCTAACTAACTTGGATGTAAATTAAAAAATACATTAAATGAAAGAATATATAAATATCTGAATATATATCTATGAATACATATATATTTTATATACATTATAAATAAGTACATATGACATGTGATATATACTTAATATATTCAACACATATAAATACATATTTAATATGCATTATCATTCTTGGGACATGTAGACGTGATACAAAAAGAACAGAAGTGTAATTATTTAGAATATAAAAGAAGGGGCGCTTGGGTGGCTCAGTCAGTTGAGCGTCAGACTCTTGATTTTGGCTCAGGTCATGATCCTGGGGTGTGGGATTGAGCCCTGAGTTTGGTTCTGTGCTGAGTGTGGAGCCTGCTTAAGATTCTCTCCTCTCTCTCTCTCTCTCTCTCTCTCTCCCTCCCTCTCTCTCTCCCTCCCTATCACCTTCTCCCACCCTCACACCCTCTTTCTCTCATGTGCTAAAAAAAAAAAAAGTGAACCCATGCAGGAGATAGAAGATGTAATTTATTAAGGACAAAATAAACTGCAAAAATTCTGTCTAGACAATTTTTTAGGTTTATTTATTTATTTTGAGAGAGAGAGAGAGAGAGAGGGAACGTGAACAGGGCAGGAGCAGAGAGAGAGAGAAAGATAGTGAATCCCAAGCAGACTCTGTGCTGACAGCACACAGAGCTGGACACTGGGTTCAAGCTGTGAGGCACCATAAGATCATGAACTGTGCCGAGACCGAGAGTCCTATGTTTAACCGACTGAGCCACGTAGGCACCCCTTGACTTTTGATTCTCTTTTGGTTTTGTAGTTTAAAAATCTCCAATTCCAGGGATGTTCAGATTATATGAGCTGCAGGTGGTTTTCATATTCTTGGTCCATTGAAGCTGCAAGTTGAGCCAAGTTGTTGGGGATAACCTCAGGAAGTTTGCTATGAAACACGACAGAATACATATAGGACTAATCCCAAAATCAGGGGGACCCAACAGAGCAGGCCTAGATTGGGCAGGTTTTCTCGCTTCAGTTTGGCCAAACCTAAATCCTTTGGAGCCTAACTTGTAATGAAAATGCTCAGAATAACTCTAAGAAACTTGCAGATACAAAGATTGAGCAAGTACAGGCTTACCTTTTTTGTTAAGGTGTGCTGCAAAACAAAGGTGAGAACAAATTTAGAGACGTTCTCTAGCAACAGTGAAGAACTACAGGTGAATATCGATTCTCCACAGCAGGCTAAAGATTTTAATTATAAAGCTCCCTAAATCCTTAGACCATATCAGCCATGGACTTGGATAGATTTCAGCTCAGCTCTGAACCTCTCTCCCGCCCTGCTTGCCTTTAATCAAACTACTATGTTTCAAAATGGAACATATCATTTTATTAGTGACTGTTTTCTATCGTTTTGTAATATTCCTCCAAACATATGAAGCTACATTGAGAAAATTTTCTCTCAATCCTTGCAATTAATATGAATTTGTCTTCAAAATCCACGTAGCACTCCAAATAGCAATTGGTTTAATAAGCAGAATTTGGCACCCCAGAGCACTGTGAAGGCATGACCAATCTTATATCCCCCAAAAGCATGGTTTCAACATATTCAGAAATTATAAACCTACTGGCTGTTACCATATCCTCTGGAATTTAAAAAAAAATCAATACCATAAATTATTTTACTCAATGTACAATCATTATAACTGAGATTTTATCAGTCTAAAAGGTTTAGAAAAAGGGGAAATAAAGAAACATCTTCTGACAACTTTCTTGCCATGCCAAAGGCTTTAAATATGTTGCATATTTAATCCTCTCAACAAACTGTTAGGTAGATATTATGAACCCATTTCATGAATGAAAAAAAAAAGGCTCAAAACAGTTTTAAAATGTGCTCTAACTCAAGCAGCTGGTTAATGCCTGAGTTAGAATAAGAATGCAAGTAAAGCTCTAGGAATTTATAGCAATTTCAACCAGAAGAGAGCAAATTCAATTGCTGGTGAATTTGTTTTTGGACAAGTATGTCCAAAGCTATCTGATTGGGTTGGTTTCCACACTTTACTTTTTAAGGGTGAATATATTATTATTTATTGCTATGTAACAAATAACTATCGAAATAGAGTGGTTTAGGGGTGCGTGGGTGGCTCAGTCGGTTAAGCATCTGACTGTTTCAGCTCAGGTCATGATCTCACGTTTTCCTGTGAGTTTGAGCCCCACATTGGGCTCTGCATGGACAGTGAGGAGCCTGCTTGGAATTCTCTATTTCTTTCTTTCTCTCAGCCCCTCCCCTGCTCATGCTGTCTCTTTCTCAAAATAAATACACTTAAGAAATATAGTGTTTTAAAAAATAATAACCATTTATAATCTCTCAAAATTCTATTGATGAGGATTCTGCACAGTTGGGGGCTATGTCTCTAGGTCTAGTATGAGGCTCTAGTTAGATATTGAGTGTGGATGTAGTTATCAGAGCACTTGACTGGAGCTAGAGTGTCCATTTCCAATGGGGCTTTTTCAAATGTGGCTTGGAAAATTGGTGCTGGCCATTAGATTGGAACTATAGTTCCTGTCTACATGCACCTTTCTACAGGGCTACTTGAATATTCTCATGGCATGCTAGCTGACTTCTCCTGGAGCATGTGGTTCAAGAGACCAAGGCAGAAGTTGTAATGTCATTTAGCTTCAAAATTCATATATCATGACTTCCACTTTATTCTATTGGTTTACCCAGAGCAAACCCTGATTCAACAAGGGAGAACAAGAATTCCAGGAGAAGTGGACCATTAGGCACCATATTGGAGTTACTGCAGTTCTTTTATATGAACCTTTTAATGGCAATCTTTCTAAAATGTGTTATTCATGTTCCTGCAATAGAAAATGGTATACTTCCAAAAAATCATCTTTCTTTTTTATGAGGTCAGGACATCATGAACATCAGTGTATTACTGTGCTGTAGATCAATGGAAATTTCAGACATAATTAAGGTATGAAGGGACAAGTTGTCCTTCATGGAGCAGTCAAAAGAGATAGCTACTGAATTGACATTCCTTTGTTATATGACCTTAATAACAGAAGGGTGTTTAAGTGTGCCCTTTCACTACATGTCCCCAAACTACATTTCTGTTTTTATTAATACGTTTTCTCCTCTTTTCCCCAATGGTAATTTATGTACTTCAGTGTCACTTTATATGGCTATCAGTAGTTCCATATCTTGCACTTCAGTTGTTTCTATTTCTGTTTGCACTGTCAGCAATTACTTCTCTGTAGCCTTTATGTTCACTTCTTTCTCTTTTCCTGCCAGTTAAACCATTTATTAGCTTTGGAAAATGCAGGAATTAAAATATCAAACTCTAATTCAGGGTTACATTTTCTTACCTGTTCCATCACATGATAGCCTTTATCAATCTTCCAGTCATCTGTTTTTTTCATGTTTTTCATGTTTTTCATAAAACAATGAAAGTTGGGAATATACTATTAAACCATTATGTTGAAGAAGTATAACCTTCAAAGTTCAATAAGGAAACAGCTTAATTCTCCCACCTCCCTCCTCACTGACAATACCTATTCAAATCTACTTTGTGGATTCAATTTGTTACCTCCTTACATGAGTCCTGGGCATGACTTGTCTGATCACTCACAGATCATCTTCGTCATCATCATCATTATCATCATCAATATCATTCTCTGGTAATTCTGACTCATCAACTATAATGTTCATTTCACAATAATGATCAACTTTGAATTTATTTAAAGTAAAAGCCTCCCTTTGCCCTCAACTCAACGTGGCTCTAGGTGGGAATTTTAAAATAGGACAATAGGAGAAAATGATTCATTCTTCCCTGTTTCCCTAGCCTGTATTTCTACCTTCCTTTCTAGCTTGTCATCAGAAATTTCTTATCCTTGGGGTCATGGAAAGAGAAATAGGGGCAGGAAGAGGCAGAAAATGTCTTCTTTGATTTTTACTCTTTTGAGCTGGTACCAATATTCTCTTAGCCTGGCACTGTTTAAAGTTGATTCTTCCTCTTGTGGTACTTGGTGGGTTCTTGAACTACCTTCCTTCACTGGTAAGGCACACAGAAGAATAGCACCCCTCCCCCGAAGATATCCATGTCCTGATCCCCAAAACCTGTGAATATGTTGTTCTACATGGTAAAAGAGACTTTGAAGATGTGATTAAATTAATGATCTTGAGATAGGGAGATAATCCTGGATTATTCACGTGAGTCCCATGTCATCATAAGGGTCTTTATAAGAGGAGGAGACAGTAGGGTCCAACCCAGAAGGCAATATGCCAATGGAAGAAACGGGACAGAGAGAGAGATTTGACCTTGGAAATGAAGGAAGGAGCCACAACTCCACGCAGGTGGCCTCTAGGAGCTAAAAAAGGCAAAGAAACAGATAATTCTCTGGAAGTCTCCAGAAGGAATAGTTTGATCACACCTTGATTTTAGACTTCTGACCTGCATAACTGTATGAGAATAACTTGGTATTTTTTTAAGATGCTAAATCTGTGGTAATTTGTTACAGCGACAATAAAAAACCTACCATAGTTGAGGATCCCTGAACGCCACTGCTCTGATGCAGATGAATGAATCTTCTCCAGAAGATTGTTTTAAGACTCCTGCCTCACCCTTGGAGCAGTTATTAATATGGCTATTAATCAGGCTATTTCTGCTGAGGCCTACTTACCTCTCTAGGTAGCCTTCTTGGCTGAGACACAGGACAATCCCAAGGTGCCTCTCCAGCATTATATCCCTCTGAAATACAACTTTGTCCCATAGATGGAAGTACAGTGATTTCTTAGCTGTAATTTTCCACTTTATTTGTATAGCCTGATTGAGCCACCTTCTTGTCTTTCACCGTTTTCCAGTGTGACTCCCCAATACTCTATGGGCCTGGTATCAGAACACCTCTACCAGAGCTAAAATAGGAATAAAGAAATTCTTTCCCTCTTCACTGACAACTTCCATTGAAGAAAATTCTCTCTTCAAATTATAACTTCTCCCTCAGTCTCTTCAGTTTAAAAGAAAAGTTACAAAATGTGTTTTTAACATATGTAACCTAGCCCCTTACTATGGAATATCAAATTCCTTGCCACCTATGTTGTTGGTTATATAACTGAGACTGAGATGTAAAGAGCCTTATCTTAACATCCTGTTATGATGATCCCATCGTCAATCTGGATCAGCCAATAAGAAAAGCAACACAAAGACAGAACTCCCTCAAATTAAAAGGCAATCCTTGATCTCTATATCCAGAGATAATTATTCTTTCACAATTCTAAAACAAGCCAATGATTTAATTTCCCCAAAACATATTATATCAAAGATAGCAAGCTATAGTATATCTTTGGCCATCAGAGATAAATAAAAGGATAAACCTGGGAAGTAACAGCTGACAATTAAACTGCAGAGAGGAAGCCATTTTTATTTTTTTTATTGTTTCCAATTTTAATGAGATATAATTGACAGTAACATTGTATAAGCATAAGGTATACATACTATGACTTGATATATGTACATATGCAAAATGGTTACCACCACGAAGTTATGTAACACATCCATCACCTCACATAGTTACCTTGTGTGTGTGTGTGTGTGTGTTTGTGTGTGTGTGCGCGCGCGTGTGTGTGTGTGTTGAGAACTTTTAAGATGTACTCTTGGGGCACCTGGGTGGCTCAGTCAGTTAAGCTTCCGACTTCAGCTCAGGTTTTGATCTCATGGTTCGTGAGTTCAAGCCTGTGTTGGGCTCTGTGCTGACAGCTCAGCATGGAGCCTGCTTCAGATTCGATCTCCCTCTCTCTCTGTCCCTCTCCCACTTGTGCTCTCTCTGTATCTCTCTCTCTCTCAAAAATGAACAAATATTAAAAAAAATTAAAATGTACTTTCTTAGCAACTTATAAATAAACAATATAATATTGTTAACTAGTGTCACCATGCTGTACATTATACCCCCCAAACTTATTCACGTTATAACTGGAAGTTTGTACCCTTTGACTACTTTCATCCATTTCCCCCACCTAACCTCTTGCCCCTGGCAACCACCAGTCTGTTCTTGATTTTATAAGTTTTTTTTTTTAGGTTCTACATATAAATGAGATCATACAGTATTTGTTTATCTATCTCCAACTTATTTCACTTAACATGATGCCCTCAAGTTTAATCTATATTGTTGCAAATAGCAGGATTTCCTTATTTTTAAGGGTGAATAATATTCTATTGTATGTATTGAATACAATGTATCCAATGCATTGTATGCACATTTTCTTTATCTCATCCATCAGTGGACACTTAGGATCATACAAGACTACTATGAACAACACATTAGACAACCTAGAAGTGGATAAATTCCTAGGAACATATAAACTATCAAAAATGAATCACTGGGGCACATGGGTGGCTCAGTTGGTTAAATGTCTGACTTCGACTCAGGTCATGATCTCATGGTTCGTGAGTTTGAGCCCCACATGGGGCTTTCTGCTGTCAGTGCAGAGTCTGCTTCGGATCTTCTGTCTCCCTCTCTCTCTGCCCTTCCCTTGCTCTTGTGTGCTCTCTCTCTCTCAAAAATAAATAAACATTTAAAAAAATAATCATGAATAAATATAAAATCTAAAAGACAAATTACAAGAAAGAACTGTGAATCAGCAATCAAAAACCTGCCAAAAAACAAGTCTAGGAGAAATGGCTTTACTGATGAGTTCTACCAAACATTTAAAGATCTTTCTCAAACTTCAAAAAAATTGAAGAGGACAGTACACTTCTAAACTCATTTTATGAAGCCAGCATTACCCTGATACCAAAGTCCGATAAGGACACCACAAGAAAAGAAAACTACAGGCCAATATCTTTAATGAATAGAGACTCAAAAATTCTGAACAAAATACTAGCAAACTGAATTCAACAGCACATTAAAAGGATCACATGCCATAATCAAATGGGATTCATCTCTGAGATGAAAGGATGGTTTAAGATATGCAAATAAATAAGTATGATACATCACATTAATAGAACAAAATATAAACATTATGTGATCATCTCAACTGATGCATAAAAAACATTTGACAGAATTCAACATCCATTCAAGCTAAAAACTTCCCTAAAACTGGGTATAGAAAGAATGTAACTCAACATAAAGGCAATATATGGCAAACCTACAGCTAATATCATACTCAATGGTGAAAGGTTGAAAGCTTTTCCTCTACAATGAGGAATGAGATAAGGATGCCCACTCTCTCCATTTCTGTTCAACATAGTACTAGAGGTCCTAGCCAGAGCAACCAGGCAAGAAAAGGAAATAAAAGACATCCAAGTCAGAAGTAATATATTCAGTAATACATAATCAACATACAAATATTGGTTACATTTCTATACCCTAAAAATGAATTACCTGAAAATGAGAGGGGGAAATATCCCATTTACAATAGCATCAAAAACAATAAAATTCTCAGGAATAAATTTACTCAAGGAGGAAAAAGATCTGTATGCTGAAAACTATATACATTGATTAAAAAAAATTGAAGAAGACACAAATAAATGGAAGATATCTTGTGTGCATGAATTGAAAGAATTATTACTGTTAAAATGCCCATCCTACTCAAAATAATCTACAGATTCAATGCAATTTTATCAAGACTCCAATGGCATTTTTTTTTACAAAAATAGAAAAAAAACCTTAAAATTGATGTGGAATCACAAAATACCCCAAAAAGCCAACTCAATCCTGATAAAGAACAGCAAAGCTGTAGGCATCACCCTTCCTGATTTCAAACTATATTACAAAGCTAAAGTAATAAAAAATAGTATGAAACTGGCATAAAAACAGATACATAGACCAATGGAACAGAATAAAGAGCCCAGTAATATACCCACACATATATGGTCAACTTATATTTAACAAGGGAGCTAAAAATACTCAGTGTAGAAAAGATAGTCTCTTTAACAAATGGTGTTGGGAAAACTGGATGTTCAAATGCAAAAGAATGAAAATAGACCCTTATCTTATACCACACACACACACACACACTGAACTCAAAATGGACCAAAGACTTAAATGTAAGACCTGAAACCATAAAACTCCAGGAGGAAATATAGGGAAAAAGCTCCTTGACATTGGTTTTGGCAATGATTTTATGGAAAAGACACCCAAAGCACAAACAACAAAAGCAAAAATAAATTGCACTGAACCAAAAAGCTTCTCAACAAAATGAAAAGACAACTTACAGAAGGGGAGAAAATATTTGCAAACCACATATCTGATAAGGGGTTAATATCCAAAATACATAAGGAACTCATAAATCTCAAAAAAAAAAAAAAAAACCAACCCTAAGCAATCCAATTTAAAAATGGGCAAAGGTCTTGAACAGACATTTTCCTAAAGAAGATATTTAAGTGACCAACAAGTACATGAAGAGGTACTCAACATTACTGATCATCAGAGAAATTCAAATCAAAACCACAATGAAATATCACCTCATACATGTTAGAATGTCTATTACCAAATAAACAAGAGATAACAAGTGTTGATGTGTAGAAAAGGGAAACCTTGTACACTGTTGGCAGGAATGCAAATTGGTGCAGCCACTATATAAAACAGTATAAACGTTTCCCCAAAATTTGAAAATAGAATTACTATATGATCCAGAAATTCCATTTCTGGGTATTTATTGAAAGGAAATGAAATCACTATTTTGAAAATATATCTGCACCCCTCTGTTCATTTTCATATTAATTTTTAAAAATTCATCTCAGAGATGGGAAGTAGTTTGTCCAAGACCCTTAGCTAATACTTGACTAAGCAGGTTTTGGCTAACTCCAAGGTAATATATTTTTAATTATAGATAGATAGACGATAGATAGATGATGATGATGAAAGATATATAGATCGATAGATAGGCCTTGCTAATTTATATGATAAAAAATTGTTTTATTTTTTCTGCTTATCAGTAAAAATATAATCTTAGTCCTAAAATTTTAATAAATAATTGATAATTTTATATTTAAATCACCTTCCATGCATGTGCTCAAACCAAAATTCTGGGAATTATTCTTGATTTCTCTCTTAATTTTACCCACACATAAGCCGTTAACAAGTATCTTTAGCTCTGGCTCCCTAACATCTCCTACATCTTTCCATCTCCCACCTCCACCATTTCTAGCCTAGTCTAAAACACAATCACATTTCACCTAGACTATATCAAGAGCCTCCTAACTTCTTTTTATATCCCCCTACAGTTTTTCTCTACAGATTTCATGGCTCAAAATAAACAAAAGCTATCACTCCTCAAGGATGGGTATACGTTTTTGTGAAGGATCAGATAGTAAATATTTTAGGCCATGTGGATCATACAGTCTTTGTTGCAAATACCTAACTCGGCCATGTAGCATGAAAGTAGCCACAGATAGGGGCGCCTGTGTGGCTCAGTTGGTTGAGCGACTGACTTTGGCTCAGGTCACGATCTTACAGTTTGTGAGTTCGAGCCCTGTGTTGGGCTCTGTGCTGACCGCTCAGAGACTGCAGCCTGCTTCAGATTCTGTGTCTCCTGCTCTCTCTGCCCCTCCCCTGCTCACAGTTTGTCTCTCTCTGTCTCTGAATAATAAATAAACGTTAATTTTTTTTATTTGTATTTAAAAAAAATCTTTTTTAACGTTTATTTATTTTTGAGACAGAGAGAGACAGAGCATGAACGGGGGAGGGTCAGAGAGAGAGGGAGACACAGAATCTAAAACAGGTTCCAGGCTCTGAGCGGTCAGCACAGAGCCTGACGCGAGGCTCGAACTCCCGGACAATGAGATCATGACTGGAGCTGAAGTCGGACGCTTAACCGACTGAGCCACCCAGGCGCCCCCGTTAAATTTTTTTTTTAAAAAAAATTAAAAAGTAGCCACAGATAATACACGAAGGTAAACAAAAGTGTGTGGTAGCATTTCAATAAAACTTGTTTACAAAAATTAAGATGCTGCTGAATTTGACCCACCCCTTCCCTAACTGAAGACTAACCAAACGCTTCCCTTTGCCTTAGAATGAAGTACAAGTTCTTTAACTGACCCATGAGACTTTACATGATCTCGCCACTGTCTTATCTTCCCAAACTTTTCCACCATTTGTCCTACTCTGTATTCTGTATACTCCTCCTTTCCCTCACAATTGTTTGAACCTGAAAGTTTATTGTCAGCATTTAACTTATACATCAACTCTTTATTCTGCCTGCAGTGCTCTTCTCCCAGACTTTTTGCACAGCTGGTGACTGATAATTTGGAACTCTTCTTCAACACAGCACCTTGTAAGGAAAGGCCTTCCCATGCCACAGAATCCAAGTGTTCCGGCTCTATGACGGGCAGTATAAATGACCCTGCTTTATTTCCTTTAAGACATTTGCATTTATCTGAAATGATTCTGTTGGCTTGTTGTCCAGAGTGCATATTCACCTCTACCCTACCTCCCCAAAATAGATTGTAAGCTTCAAGAGTAAGGGCCTATACCTTTCCTATTGTCCGTTCCATCCTCCACCCCTACAATGGTTCCAGGCATATAGCAGGTGCTTGCTAAATTATTCGTAACAGAAAACATGAAAGAAGTGTTTATGAGAGATTTTTATATGTATCTACTGGGTCTTCAGTTGAATGTAGAATAACTCATGAATGCCCTAATTCAACACTTCAGCAAAATTCCCATAGATCATCTCCACTGACAATAATCCCAATAAGCATATTTAATTATAAACACAAAACTAGTCTGTTTTATACCCCCCCAAAAAGTACATAAGTATGAAATTAAAGTTTAGCGATGTCATCACTCATCTTATAAAATCTTTCAATAGTTCCTAAATATTTTAGCTTAAAAATATTGTGCTCTTGTGATATTATAAACAAGCAAATGATGAGAAATTACATTAAATACACAAATATGATATAACCACTATTCTTGTTTTATTTCTTAAAGGTCAATGCATATGTTAACTTATTTTTACAGTTTAATGTATTCGTTTACACATCACACAGTTGTCCTTTCTTTATATTTACATTTAAGCTAATTTCAAAGTAGGGACTTTTCCACTGAAATGGTGCTTGCATAATATAAACACATGATTTCCATTCACAGATTTTAATATATAATTATTAAAATAACAACTAAATATTATCTGTCTGCTCATAAATTCTAACTTCAGAATAAACAAATGCTCTTGAATCCATTTTAGTTCTGTGTTTTTACCAATAGGTGGCAATGAACATTCCTCCCTACGTTTGCTTTATCATAATTTGAGGCAACGTAAGTCCTGTCTCCTAACAATACAGGATTTTACTAAAGAGTAGTTACAGGAAAAAAATGTAATCTAAAAGGCAACCCATTCTTATTATCCACCACCTCCAATTTTTAAACTTTTCTTTAGATGTCAAGCTAAAATCATCAAGCAACATTTCTCTAGTAATCCCCGGTCTGTCTGGTGAGACCATGCAATGTAATTCTCTAACCATTCTATATGACAGTTCTGAAGCTAATAGAGAAGTTATCTTTTCTGATGTAGCATTACAAATTTTATCAACCTTTTCTCCTGAGACACGGTATGGCTTCAGATGCTCCATGCTGTTTAACCATTTTTTTTTTTTGCTTATTTATTTATTTAGAAAGAGAGAGCAAGTGGGGTGGCAGGTAGGGCAGAGAGAGACAGGGGAGAGAGAATCCCAAGCAGGCTCTGCACTGTCAGTGTAGAGCCCAGTGCAGGGCTCGAACTCACAAACTGTGAGATCATGACCTGAGCCAAAATCAAGAGTCAGATGCTTAACTTACTGAACCACCCAGGCACCCCAACTGCTTAACCTTCGTTGACATCTTCCAATTAGTTTGTGTCCATTTTAAAATACAGCATCCAAGTGGAATCGTAGTGTATAATGTAGGCAATGCAAAATTCAGTGGGACTATTATTCACCTTTCTTAAGGATACTATATTTCTATTAACCCACCTCAAAACTTCATTGTCTTCCATCCGGTATGTCACACTAAGATTTTTTTACTAGGATCATATATTTTTAAAAAGATCCTCAGATCTTATTCACATCTTGCATTTTGAAACAAGTTCAAGCTTGTTTCATCTTTGGTGTCTTAATTTTTTATCTCAGCCAGTTGATATCAGTTTGAATATTGATTTGGTCTTCTGTTGTGTTTGACCATCTCTCCCAGATTTAATATCCACAATATAACAAATTTCTCTTTTTCTTTTTACCCAAATTATTGTTTTAATTTTTTAAGAATTCTTAACTGAGTTAAAAACTTCTGAAGTTCCAGAGTCTCCACCAGACATTTTATTGCTTGATGTTTTTACATTGGAAATTGTGATCCACAACAGAAGACACCCACCTATATACTTAACTATGTGAATGGCATAAATCAAAATTTTGGTAATCAGGGATGTCAGTTCTGACTGAGGCATTTCTGAAATAGAGTGCACCTGAGTTGTATGTTAGGCTTTCATTGTGGACTTGACGTATTACATGTAATTCTCACTATATACCACAAATATCATCAAAAGCTACTTTACCATCAACATAATCCTTAGATCATAATTTTGACCATTCCCCCAGTCATACTCATTCATATCTATATCAACTTCATTGCTAAAATCACATGAGGAGCTAAAACTTTGTGAAAAGTCTTTCAAATGTAACTTTTCAACCATCACTTCAATGGCCCACAAAGAGTCAATATCTGTTTCAATCTTTATTTACTTATTTTAGCTCTACCTCTATTATAGTTCTTCTTCTTATTATTTGTAGCTTAAATCATGAAGGAGATACCTCACAGCAAAACAAACTCCTGTCAGATTTTGTACCACATGTTTACAAAGGCATCATCCCTAATTACAGTTGTGTTGGTCCACAAGCCACAGCTCAGAATTATTCAGTATGAGGCAGCAAAGGAGGCTTTGATGTAGAGCCCTTAACACAAGACAATGCAAATGACATTTACTAGGAATTTTTTCCCCCATTAATGAACAGTACTTCAGGGAGTGTAAAGGCAAGAGGCATATAATTTCTGAACTATTTAAATTGCTAATTAGATCTGTACAAGAGGTGTATTCCTAATGCAGACAATTACAACAGCTCCTAAGTGTTTGCCTTACAGTTGCTAATTACTGCAGAAGCCAATTAATTACCACCTCACTCCCCCACAGTCCCCACGCAGTGGCCCTGCTGCTTGTATACAACTGCCACAGGCAGCAGGAAATCTATATACCAGCCACCAGTGGCCAGCAGGAAGTCCCAGACGTGGGAGGCTAAGGTGCGGGGCTTTGGGGCCTCGCCCTTTGCCCTTTGCTGTAGTCACTTGCCATGCTGCGCATGCACTCCCCTGTTTGCGCCATGTTCCGGGGAGGGGTCACAAGGGCCTGGCTCAGTCACTCAGGCTCAGTGCCTGCTTGACTGCCAGAGGAGTCAGAAGCTCAGGAGGCGCTCTCCAGCTTTTTTACTCCCATCTTGCAATGGTTTGGTGCACAACCAGCCCAATATGGGCAACCTGCTTTGTAAGCTTCATTTCCCACCCCGCCACGTCCCTACCTGGCCGTGTTCGGCCCCTGTCTCCACCGCCTCCCCCTCCGTGATGCTGTTCCACCACCTTGCCAGGACCACCCCGCTGCTCCTTCACTTGCCCTGGGCCCTGGGCGCGGGCTATTCCACTGGGATCGTGGGCCTTTACCAGCTAGTTTATACATCCAGCCAAAGAGGCGGTACCCCATCCGGCAGGCCGCATGTACCCCTCTGGGGATCCTTCCCTTGGTGAACTGGAGTAACTGAAAAAACCTGTGCTGTCTGCTCATAATTCCATGATGTTTGGACACTCCAGAGCCAAAAGGATCCCTCCTATGGGGCGCAAATTCACTCTCCCACATTCACTATCTGAGAAGGTAGAGGAGGCTGTGGAGCCAGTACCATCCAGGCACCTCCCACTTTTGTGCCCATCTAGGGTGGAGGAGAAGGTCCAGGAAGATCCCAGAAAAAAGATGGAGGATCTTGTAGAGACCAAAAGGCAGAATGGTGGGAACAGGGTCCCCCATAACGTTGGGGACATACCATTTAAATGTCCCCTGGAGACCGGTGGATTTCTCAGTTCCTTGCAGTGCAGCCCTGCACCTTTGGACCTCCAACCTAATCCTCCAGAAGACGGTTTGAGGGAGAACACCCAGAAGTCTCTGATGAACTGCTGCCCTGAAGGCTGCGTAGTCACCTCCTCACATGGCCCAGCCGGAAATGTCGTGCCTGATACAGATGCAGCAGTGCTCTCCGACCCAACCCCGTGCTGCCCCTTACTGCAGGAGACATCAACAAAGGAAGTGTTGGGTGAAAACCATCAGCCTGTTGGGGACACATCATACCTATCCAGGAAGGAGATACAGGCTAATGAGCCTTCAAGCATCTCATCAAGGAGCTCTTTTTCCCCTGTATCTGCCAGCAGTAGGCCCTGCAAATGGAAAACATCCATGTCACATTCTTGGCTACTGCCACTGCCCCAGTTGTGGGGCCAGGGCCAGTTGCCCCCACTTCCTAAGTTTCCTTGCATAGCTATTGACAAAAACCTGGACACCTTCAAGAATTCAAATGTCAGAGGAATAAGATCTTGGAAGACAAAAGAGAGATCAAAGGAGACTGCTCAGACGCTCAGCCTGCCACTTGTTTATCCCTACTTGCCTCAGAGACTGCAAACTCTCTGCTTTTGGGGAGTCACACTTTGCAAGTCCCTATTCCTACTGATGACTTGGCTGAGCAATCTGCCAAGTCCCCGATTCCCTCTGTCCCTCCATCTTTAACACCAAACATTGGTCAGGAGACAGCACAGATAGTTTCTAAATCTTCTCCACAGACGTTAGAGTGCGGGAGAGCCAAAGCATAAGAGACTCTTAAAAACTGAGAACAAACTGAGGGTTGATGAGGGTGGGAGGGAGGGGAGGGTGGGTGATGGGTATTGAGGAGGGCACCTTTTGGGATGAGCACTGGGTGTTGTATGGAAACCAATTTGACAATAAATTTCATATATTGAAAAAAAATAATAAAAATGTTATTACAGTTTAAAAAAAAAAAAACTTCTCCAGCTGTTCCTGCTGGTTTTGTTCCTCATCTTAGTTCCAATCTCATTTGTGGAATTCCTGTGAAGAAAGAAGGCCCGCTTCAGCCAGTCACTGCTGTAACATATCTTATTTCTGACATCACCACACTTCCTAACACCTCCCTCCTTACAGCCACCCTCCTGCGACACAGAATCCCCAGTGCCTATGTGTGTAGATTCCCCCCCATCCTATCCTACCCACCCCTCTTCCAAATCCTTCCACACATAGCCCTGTTTCAATTGTCCAGCCCATCAGTTCTAAGATAGTTGCTTCTACCATCGCAGCCAATGCATCTACATCTACCTCCAAGCTTACGTCAGGTCCTGGTGTTGTCAACATGGACACCACTCTCCTTTCAAAGGCTGTTATTTTCAGATCTCCCCAAGAATCCAGAATGGGATCTCCTTCATTTCCCCAGGGCCATTGCAGTTTGAAGCAGAGGTGCCCTGCAAAGTCTCCAGTTTTCACCAGCCCACCTAGAGATCAGAAGACAGCCCTTCTTGCCAGTGTTGCTGTTTCCACTAGCTTGCTCCTATGGATTCTAGAGTCACCTCCACTCCAGTAGGCAAGCCCTCTGCAAACTGCAACTCGGCCTGTAACAGTGAAGCCATGGACACTACATCACCATCTCAAGCTTCCATCTTCTGTTCCTCCCCTGAGCCCAGGGACAACCATTTCCCACTTAACATGGTGTTTTCTGGTTCTGATAACACACCACCCTGTGGCAGCACTGTGGTGGCCCATGACTCTATCCATTTACCTAAAAAGTTATCCATTGGACAGACCTCAGTTTTCAACCACTCTGACCCAGGAATCACCTCTCAGCCCACAACTGGGCATCCTAATGGGCAGCAGCCTGACAATTCTCACCTGTTAGGAACACCAGTAGCCTCAACACAAGCTATGGACCCAACTGCTCTTGTAGCCCAGCTACCCAGAGACAACACAGTGAAGGCAGGTTTGCAGGTTCTGCATCAATTACCACTCTCAGTATCCAGCCGGCCTCCAGTGACAAGCCAGGCATTCTGCCCATTGGTGTATCTACCACAACAGGCTTTGGAGTTGCCATGGGGATGCCCAGCACCAGGGATGGTGGCTCACCATTAGCTGACAGTACTTCAGGACAACATGTGTTTTCGGAACTGCAGCCCCTATGGGCAGTGGTGTGTACATCCCAGGCCCCATTCATTCACAGGCATCCGGAGCATTCAACCTTGAGGCAGGACTGAACGGGGTACCAAGAACCATTTCTGCTCCAACTTTAGGTCAGACAACCTGGAATCACTGTGGTGATGGCAGGGCTGCTGCTGTAGGAGGAACAAATATCGTCCCAGTATTTGGACAAAATGCTAGTTCCACCTTGAATCCAGGCACCACCTGCCAAAACCCAGGGAGTGGAGCAGTGGGGCAGGGTTGCACTGTTCCCACAGGTGGAGACTCCACAGTCCCCAGTACCCATAAGTGCCCCGGGGGCTCATCCCGACAGAGAAAACTTTCCTCATGTAGAGGAGATGCCACTATGGAGAAGAGGACTAAGTCAAGAGACCAGGCAGCCTCCCCCTTAATCTGAGCAGCAAGGGGCCAACCATCAAAAACCCAGGTGATGGAGTGGTGGAAAAGGGCCACACCGTTCCCTCGGGTGGATACTCAGCTACTTCTCATACCTGTAAGCACACCCAGTACTCATGTTCACAAAGAACACTTGCCCCACATGACCAACCCACCAGCATGGAGAAGAAACATATGTCAGCACACGAGCCAGCCTCCTCCTAAAATCTGATTGGCAGGGGGCCAGCAGTAAAAAACCCAGGTGATGGAGTAGTGGGAGAGGGCCATGCTGTTCACACAGGTGGAGACTCAGCTGCTCCTCCAACCTGTAAGCACACCTGGCACTCAACTACAGAAAGAAAATTTGCCCCACATGACCGAGACACCAGCATGGAGAAGAAACAAGTGTCAGGACACAAGCCAGGCTCCCCCTTAAGTCTGAGCAGCAGGGGGCCGCCATCAAAAATCCAGGTGATGGAGCAGTGGGAGAGGGCCGCCCTGTACCCTCATGTGGATTCTCTAGTATTCCTGTTAGCCTCAAGTGCACCCAGAGACAATCTGCACAAAGAAAATTGACCCATGTGACCGAGCCACCAGAACCAGGAAGGAACGTGGGTCAGGACACGTACCAGCTGCTTCTTAAATCTGATCATAAGGGGACCAGCCGTCCAAAACCCAGGTGGTGGAGTAGTGGAGGAGGGCTAGTGTTCCCACAGGTAGAAGCCCTAGTTTTCCTGTTAGCCCCAAGTGCTCCCAGAGCCAATCTGCACCAAAAAAACTTGCACCACGTGACCGAGCCACCAGAACGGAGACGAAATGTAGGTCAGGACACGTGCCAGCCTTCTTCTTAAATCTGATGGGCAGGAGGCTAGCTGTCCAAAACCCAGGTGATGGAGTAGAGGGAGAGGGCCACACTCTTCACTCAGGTAGAATCTCTAGTGTTCCTGTGAGCCGCAAGGGCACCCAGAGCCAATGTGCACAAAGAAAACTTGCCCCACGTGACTGAGCCACCAGCACGGAGACAAAACATGGATCAGGACACGTGCCAGCCTGCTCCTTAAATCTGATCGGAGGGGGAGAGCCATCAAAGACACAGGTGATGGACTAGTGGGAGAGGGCCACGCTCTTCGTGCAGGTAGAAGCTCTAGTGTTCCTGTTAGCTCCAAGGGCACCCAGAGCCATCTGCACGATGAAAACTTTCCCCACAAGACCGGGCAACCAGCACAGAGATGAAACATGGGTCAGGACACATGCCAGGCTCCCCCTTAAGTCTGAGCAGCAGGGGGCCAGCAATCAAAAATCCAGGTAATGGAGTAGTGGTAGAGGGCCACAGTGTATCCACAGGTAGAAGCTCTAGTTTTCCTGTTAGCCCCAAGTGCTCCCAGAGACAATCTACACAGAGAAAACTTGCACCACATGACCGAGCCACCAGCACAGAGATGAAGGTGGGTCAGGACATATGCCAGGCTCCCCCTTAAGTCTGAGGAGCAGGGGACCAGCGATCAAAAATCCAGGTGATGGAGTAGTGGGAGAGGTCCTCCCTGTACCCTCATGTGGAATCTCTAGTATTTCTGTTAGCCTCAAGGGCACCTAGAGCCAATCTGCACAAAGAAAATTGGCCCACATGACTGAGCCACGAGAACCAAGAAGAAACGTGGGTCAGGACACGTGCCAGCCTGCTGCTTAAATCTGATCAGCAGAGGGCAAGCAGTCCAAAACCCACGTGATTGAGTAGTGGGAGAGGGCCACAGTGTTCCCTCAGGTAGAAGTGCTAGTGTTCCTGTTAGCCCCAAGGGCACCTAGAACTAATCTGCACAAAGAAACTTTGCCTCATGTGACCGAGCCACCAGCACCAAGAAGAAACGTGGGTCAGGACAGGTGTCAGCATCCTTCTTAAATCTGATGCGCTAGCTGTCCAAAACCCAGGTGATGGAGTAGTGTGAGAAGGCCACACTCTTCGCCCAGGTAGAAGTTCTAGGTAGCCCCAAGGGCACCCAGAGACAATCTGCATGAAGAAAACTTGTGCAACGTGACTGAGCCACCAGCACGGAGATGAAATGTGGTCAAGACACGAGCCAGACTGCTTCTTAAATCTCATCGGCAGAGGGCCAGCCGTCCAAAACCCAGGTGATGGAGTAGTGGGAGAGAGCCACGCTCTTCACGCAGGTAAAACCTCTAGTGTTCTTGTTAGCCCCAAGGGCACCGAGAGCTAATCTGCACAAAGAACACTTGCCACACCTGACAGAAACACCAGCATGGAGAAGAAACTAGTGTCAGGACACATGCCAGGCTCCCCCTTAGCCTGAGAAGCAGGGGGCCAGCCATCAAAAATCCAGGTGATAGAGTAGTGGGACAGGGGCCACAGTGTTCCCGCAGGTAGAAGCTCTAGTGTTCCTGTTAGCTACAAGGGCACCCAGAACCAATCTGCACAAAGAAAACTTTCCCCACGTGACCGAGTCACCAGCACTAAGAAGAAATGTAGGTAAGGACAGGTGTCAGCCTCCTTCTTAAATCTGATCAGCAGGGGAAAAGACGTCCAAAACACAGGTGATGGAGTAGTGAGAGAGGGCCATGCTCTTCACTAGGTAGAAGCTCTAGTGTTCCTGTTAGCCCCAAGGGCACCCAGAGACAATCTCCACGAAGAAAACTCACCCCACATGTCCGAGCCACCGCCACGGAGATGAAACGTGGGTCAGGACACGTGCCACCCTGCTGCTTAAATCTGATCGTCAGGTGACCAGTCGTCTAAAACCCAGGTGATGGAGTAGTGGGAGAGTGACATGCTCTTCACACAGGTAGAAGCTCTTGTGTTCCTGTTAGCCCCAAGGGTACCCAGAGTCAATCTATACAAAGAAAACTTGGCCAACGTGACCGAGGCACGAGAACCAAGAAGAAACATGGGTCAGGACACGTGCCAGCCTACTTCTTAAATCTGAACATCAGGGGAATAGCCCACCAAAACCCAGGTGATGGAGTAGTGGGAGAGGGCCACAGTGTTTCCTGTTAGCTCCAAGGGCTCCCAGAGCCAATCTGCACACAGAAAACTTGTCCCATGTGACCGAGCCACCAGCACGGAGACAAAATGTGGGTCAGAACAAGTGCCAGCCTGCTTCTTAAATCTGATGGGCAGGGGGCTAGCTGTTAAAAATCCAGGTGATGGAGTAGAGGGAGAGGGCCATGCTCATTGCACAGGTCGAAGCTCTAGTGTTCCTGAGGGCACTAGAGGGCCAGAGGCACCCAGGGCCAATGTACACGAAGAAAACTTATCCCACGTGACTGAGCCATCAGCACGGAGACAAAACATGGGTAAGGACATGTGCCAGCCTGCTTCTTAAATCTGATTGGCAGAGGGCCAGCCGTCCAAAACCCAGGTGATGGAGTAGAGGGTGAGGGCCACACTCTTCGCGCAGGTAGAAACTCTAGTGTTCCTGTTAGCCACAAGGGCACCCAGAGACAATCTGCACAAAGAAAACTTGCCCCACGTGATCTGGCCAATAGCACAAAGAAACTTGGGTCAGGACACGGGCCAGCCTGCTTCTTAAATCTGATTGGCAGAGGGCCAGCCGTCCAAAACCCAGGTGGTGGAGTAGTGGGAGAGGTCATGCTCTTCAAGAAGATAGAAGTGCCAGTGTTCCTGTTAGCCACAAGGGCACCCAGAACCAATCTGCACAAAGAAAACTTTTCCCACGTGACTGATTCACCAGCACCAAGAAGAAACCTGGGTCAGGACAGTTGTCAGCCTCCTTCTTAAATCTGATGGGCAGGGGGCTAGCTGTCAAAAACCCAGGTGATGGAGTAGAGGGAGAGGGCCATGCTCGTCACACAGGTAGAAGCTCTAGTTTTCCTGTTAGCCCCAAGGGCATCCAGAGCCAATGTACACGAAGAAAACTTGTCCCACGTGACAGAGCCATCAGGATGGAGAGGAAACGTGGGTCAGGAAATGTGCCAGCCTGCTTCTTAATTCTGTTCGGCAGTGGGCCAGCCATCCAAAACCCAGATGATGGAGTAGTGGGAGAGGGCCATGCTCTTCATGCAGGTAGAAGCACTAGTGTTCCTGTTAGCCGCAAGGGCACCCAGAACCAATCTGCACAAAGAAAATTTTCCCCACATGACTGAGTCACCAGCACCAAGAAGAAACATGGGTAAGGATAGGTGTCAGTCTCCTTCTTAAATCTGATTGGCAGGGGGCAAGCCGTCCGAAACCTAGCTCATGGAGTAGTGGGAGAGTGCCACGCTCTTAATTCAGGGAGGAGCTCTAGTTTTCCTGTTAGCCCCAAGGGCACCCAGAGCCAATCTGCATGAAGAAAACTTGCCCCACATGACTGAGCCATCAGGATGGAGATGATAAGCATGTCAGGACACAGGCCAGGCCTCCCCTTAAGTCTGAGCAGCAGGGGGCCAGCCATCAAAAATCCAGGTGATGGAGTAGTGGGAGAGGGCCGCTCTGTGCCCTCACGTGGAGTCTCCAGTATTCCTGTTAGCCTCAAGGGCACCCAGAGCCAATCTTGGCCCATGTGACTGAGAAACACCAAAGAAAACTTGGCCCATGTGACTGAGCCACGAGAACCGAGAAGAAACATGGGTCAGGACACATGCCAGCCTGCTTCTTAAATCTGATGGGCAGGACACCAGCTGTCCAAAACCCAGTTGATGGAGTCAGAGAGGGCCACAGTCTTCCCATTGGTAGAAGCTATAGTTTTCCTGTTAGCTTCAAGGGCACCCAGAACCAATCTGCACAAAGTAAACTTGCCCCATGTGACTGAGTCACCAGCACCAAGAAGAAACGTGGGTCAGGAAAGGTGTCAGCCTCCTTCTTAAATCTGATCGGTAGGGGGCAAGATGTCCAACACCCTGCTGATGGAGTAGTGGGAGAGTGCCACGCTCTTCGTTCAGGGAGAAGCTCTAGTGTTCCTGTTAGCCCCAAGGGCACCCACAGCTAATCTGCACGAAGAAAACTTGCCCCACATGACCGAACCACCAGCATGGAGAAGAAACGAGTGTCAGGACAAATGCCAGGCTCCCCGCTAAGTCTGAGCAGCAGCGGGCCAGCCATCAAAAATCGAGGTGATGGAATAGTGGGAGAGGGCCACCCTGTGCCCTCACGTGGAGTCGCTAGTATTCCTGTTAGCCTCAAGGGCACCCAGAGCCAAACTGCACAAGGAAAACTTGGCCCACATGACTGAGCCACAAGAACCAAGAAGAAATGTGGGTCAGGACACGTGCCACCCTGCTTCTTAAATCTAATGGGCAGGGGGCGAGCCTTCCAAAACCCAGGTGATGAAGTAGTGGGAGAGGGCCATGCTCTTCGTTTAAGGAGAAGCTCTAGTGTTCCTGTTAGCCCCAAGGGCACCCACAGCTAATCTGCACGAAGAAATCTTGCCGTAGGAGACTGAGCCACCAGCACAGAGACGAAACCTGGGTCAGAACACGTGCCAGCCTCCTTACATCTGATCGGTAGGTGGCTAGCTGTCCAAAACCCAGGTGATGGAGTAGTGGGAGAGGGCCACAGTCTTCCCATAGGTAGAAGTTCTAGTTTTCCTGTTAGCTGCAAGGGCACCCAGAACCAATCTGCACAAAGTAAACTTGCCCCATGTAACCGAGCCACCAGTATGGAGAGGAAACGTGGGTCAGGACATGTACCAGCCTACTTCTTAAATCCGATCGGCAGGGGGCTACTTGTCCAAAACCCAGCTGATGGAGTAGAGGGAGAGGGCCACGCTCTTCACGCAGGTAGAAGCTCTGGTGTTCCTGTTAGCCCCAAGGGCACCCACATCCAATATGCACAAAGGAAACTTGCCCCACGTGACCAAACCATCAGCATGGAGACGATAGGGGTGTCAGGACACATGCCAGGCTCCCCCTTAAGTCTGAGCAGCTGGAGGCCTGCCATCAAAAATCCAGGTGATGGAGTAGTTAGAGAGGGCTGCCCTGTGCCCTCACGTGGAATCTCTAGTATTCCTGTTAGCTTCAAGTGCACCCAGAGCCAATCTGGACAAAGAAAACTTGGCCCAGGTGACCGAACCACCAGAACCAAGAAGAAATGTGGGTAAGGACACGTGCCAGCCTGCTTCTTAAATCTGATCGTCAGGGGACCAGCCGTCTAAAACCCAGGTGATGGAGTAGTGGGAGAGGGCCACAGTCTTCCCGCAGGTAGAAATTCTAGTGTTCCTGTTAGCCCCAAGGGCACCCAGAAGCCATCTGCACATAGAAAACTTGCCTCACGTGACAGAGCCACAAGCACCGAGAAGAAACGTGGGTCAGCACATGTGCCAGCCTGCTTCTTAAATCTGATCAGCAGGGGGCAAGCTGGCCAAAACACAGGTGATGGAGTAGTGGGAGAGGGCCACAGTGTTCCCGCAGGTGGAAGCCATCTTCTTACTGTTAGCCAGATGTGCACCCGGAAGCCATGTACACAAGAACTAATTGCTTTCCGTGGAAGAGCCACTACCAAGGAGAAGACACGTGTATCAAGAGGCATGCGTGTTTATCCGCTACATCCTCCCCTCGGACTTGCCTGGCCACACTGCCTCTGCTGCAGTGGCAAGTGGCAGCCACCAGCTCTATGCTTGGACTCACTTGTAGTTCCACCATCCTTCCATGCAAATGCGGTCCTCCCGCCCAGCATACAGATGGTATGCACAGAGGGGACAAGGTCATTCCCATGAATGTAGAACCTAGTAGTTCTTCACATCAGAATAATTGCGGCCAACCCAATGCGAACGCAGAAAGTGCCATTGTGGATGCAGACAGTATCACATCTATGATGGCATGCCTCTATATCGGCACCCCCCATAATAACACTGGGAACTCATTTACCCCTAACACAGGTGGTGCTCTGGGGAATAGCTCCATGCCTGCTATGACTGGATACACTTATGGTCCCTCAGCCACACAGAGCACATGTGCCCCCCCCCCCCCATAAGCACAGCACTGGTGTTGCAATGGGGGATAGCACCAGGAAATTTTAAACAGAACTTGGACTTGTCCTAGTCAGGTACTCCTCTGACTTTGGAGGATCAAACACTGTATGTGTCCTGGTCAACTGGGCCTGTGCTCTGGGCATGACTGAAGCACCTTCAAAACATGACTAGGATTTCACCTACAAATTCCTTTCTTTTGTCATGAATAAGGACCTAATATTCCTCTGCAAATTGGATATAACCAGAAATTGACTTCTTTGCATCAGAAAGGGGCCCAACCCCTTTAAGTGAAAGTTACCCTGATCTCTTCGCACAGAAAGTGTGTACATTGTGTGCATACATGTATTGATGTGTGTTTCTCTGCATGTGTATGTATTGGAGGGCAAGGGGCACATGAGCCCCGTTTAGAACTACACCAGAAAGACACCAGATTCAAGAAGTTCTAGTGGAGAATGGAAGAAAGCTACATAAATCATCAACCGTGCCATCCCTGGCGTGACTGTGAACTTGGCTGACCCAAGCTCTGGGCCAGTTTTCTCTGGTCTTGGAACAGGCAGGATACCACTGCTGCCTGTAGGGGCTTCCTTTACCCCTACCTATTTGCCTCGATGGGCTTTTATCCTTTCCACATTGTGTACTTAAGGTGCATAAAACTTTGTTATTAATCTGCCTTTGCTCATGTGTCTTTTTGACTCAGCAGTAGAGAAAGAATTAACCTGTGTGAGTGGTGATGGGCTGAGCCAGACTTAACCGTGCTGAATTTTCTGCATTGCAGTGACTGGGATGTAGAAGTGGCCACATGCTCTACCTGCACACACTGACTCCTGCAATCTGCATTTTGAATGTAAGGGATAACAATCCAGGAGGAAGTAAGGTCCAAAGGAGGGAGAGATGAGGTGGCTCACCCTTGTTTCTTCCCTCTGTGTTTTGCTCTTCTCTCACCCCACTCTGACCTTACTAGAGGCTAGATAACCTCTGATGTGTCAAAGGAAACCACTCAATGATTTTTTTTTAGAAATGTTTAAATGTTTTCTTGTGTGTCTTCTTATTTAATTTAGACTTAGGCCAGTCATTCTTACACATTCCCATATCGCCCAGAGAGGATAGATTTGAGCCTGGAGGAACAAAGGGAGGAAGGGCACATACCCACTCTGTAATTGTTGGAAATTTCAGTTTCTTTGAATGTATTGTGCTGCTTAAATGCAGTAGAAGAGATGCTCTTCAGTAAGTGGCCCAGCTCTGATCTAAATCACTAAAATATCAAATCACACAAGTTACAACTGTGCCCAGTTCTGGCTGACACTAGACTTTTTTGCTGGATCTCCACTAGACTTAAAAAGGCAAAATTCATGACTCTGTGGAGCCTACATTCTAGGTGGATGGGAGCAAAAATACAAACATGGAAATTATCTGGTAGGGTAGCCAGTAACTAGTGTTATGGAGTATAAAGTAGCATAGGGAGCATTGAGATTTAGGCAGAATCACAGCTTTCAATTTAAACAGTGGACAGGATAAGCCTCACAAGGAAGGTGGGATTTGAACAGGCTAGGGAGGTAAGAGAGAAGGACAGAGAAGATGTGGGTTGGATTGCCTGCACCATTTATTGGTTGCACAATGAAAAACGGTAGAGCCATCCTTCAAGTGTCTCAGTGAACTCAGTGCTTTTACATGGCCTATTTACCTTACAAGATTTTTGGAAGGCTAAACTAAAATAAGGTAAGGAAGTAATTTAAATTATTATTGTTGTTTTGTTCTATAAATAAGGATAGATGCATGATAGATAGATAGATAGATAGATAGATAGATAGATAGATAGAAATGTAAATACATAATACATGGATGGAAATGGGAGATATAATATATCTACACTTAATGAGTTCCTTAGGCAATAATGCTTCAGTTGCCTTTACCAGGAAATTCGAACAGGAGATCCCATTTTAACATGAGCATAAAAGTGCCTACTTTTATGAAGTAAACACGTGGAAAAATACGATAACTGAGTCTAAAAATGAACAGCATTGAGTCTACTGCAACATTTATGAGATTAGCCTTGTAAAAACAAAGAACGCCAGCACATAGAGGCTGCCGGATCCCTCCAGGCACTCTCTGCCTGATTCATTTACTCTGAGTTGTTTATTACAGTTCCAGAGGATCAAAGCTCCTTCTTTGTGCTCTGTGACTGCAGAGAATCATCTGCCCTTTGTAGAGAACTGACTCTCAGAAGCAGTGTTGAAATCCAGTTTGCTTCTAATAGTCCTGTACCCTCTCTCATCCATGCCTGGTAATATTACCAGGGACAACTTGTAAACATTTATACTTCCTGATTTCTTAAAAGCCTTCAAACTAAAAGTAATATCCTGATAAGACAAACAGCTAACAAATATGTAATAGATGTAAAGATTTTGAATTTTATGTTTTGTTTTTTTTTAAATATTTTGGAGAGAGAGCACAAGTTGGGAGGGGCAAAGAGCCAGGGACACAGAGGATCTGAAGCAGGCTCCGAGCTGACAGCTGAGAGCCTGATGCGGAGCTTGAATTCAAACCATGAGATCATGACCTAAGCTGCATTTGGATGCTCACCCAACTGAACCACCCAGGTGCCACTTGAATTTCATGTTTTGATGCACTTACACAGTAGAAGCAATTTCTTTTTTTTTAAATCTGTTTTAATGTCTATTTCTGAGAGAGAGAGAGAGAGAGAGAGAGAGAGAGAAAGAGAGAGACAGAGAAGCAGAGAGAGGGGGGACACAGAACCTGAAGCAGGCTCCAGGCTCTGAGCCATCAGCATAGAGCCTGATATGGGTCTCAAACCCACGAACCACAAGATCATGACCTTAGTTGAAGTTGGATGCTTAACCGACTTAGCCACCCAGGCGCCCCATAGTAGCAATTTCTAAATAAACAGAAATATTTTGTTTTTATGAAAATAATACATAAGCACAATAACAACTTGAATCATATTGAAATGCAGCCCTTTTCTCCTGAGTTCCCCTCTCCAGAGATAGGTTTTTGCTACTTTGATGTCATCCCCTTAATTCTAAACATTATGCTTATCTTGCTGTATCATGACATACTCACTTTAGACAATATTTTTACTGCTCTAACATTATGGAGGAAGATAAAACTCCACTACCACTGTTTTCCCTCCCTCTTCCTTTCCAATATGTCATATTCAATTAATTTTCCTGCTTCTCTCTGGTAACTTCATGTAATTTTGCTGGCTTTCTTGGTGAGGAAAGTAGTAGCAGAAGGCTAAAAGCACTGGTTCTGGAGATGGACTCCTGGAGTTAGAATCCTTGTTCTTCAGTTTTTATTAGCTCTGTATCCCTGTGAAATTTACACATCCTACCTGTACCCATTGTTTTCTCATCTACAAACCAGAGAAAAGGATACCTCTCTACCTTATGGGATTGTTTGTGATAGTGCAAATAATAATGCATTTGTAGCCTTTAGTGTCTAACACACAGAAGAACTCAAGAAACTTTAGCTATTATTCTTTATATCTTGTGTTATTAATTTTCACCCTAACCTCATGATTTTCTCTATGCACGAGGCTGTGCCCTGTAGTCCCTTTACCTTTCCTTTCCCCTTGTACGAATCACCTTCTGTGAATACGTGCTTGCTTTTGTTTGTCTGTATTGTTAGCATTGACATGTTGCCAAACAGTTGTAGCAAAGTGCTCTGTGCTTTATCCACAGGTTGGCTCTAAGGGTTGAAAACCAACAAACTATATTGATGAAGTATTGCTTAGTTCTGGGGAAAGTAGTGTGAGAGGACTGTATTTTCTGCTCTGTCAGTATAGTGCTCTGTCTTGTCTTTAACATCAGTTGTTCAAAATCATGCTACGTTTTAGTTTGGTTTATACTTCTCATGTATTTTAAATTATTTTTACTAAAATTTGAACTATTTCTCTCTTTTAATCCTTGCACTATTTGCACATTAAAAATATTTTATTTTCAAACTTGATATTATTTTCTTTACTTGGCTGGGTCCCTTCCTTCTTTTTCTAGAACCCTTGTACTTCCCCTCCTCAGTTTGGAAGCTATAACACCAAAGGATATGATCCCAGAAGAAAGGGGACCAAAGGGACTACTCAGACTGCCTTTAGGCTAGGCCAGAAATGCTCACTAATCACTAATTATGAGAAATGCATCATTCTGGCCCGATCATCTTAATTTTGTAGCTTTGTAGGAGAAACAGCAGTATGGGTTTTAGCTAGCACTCCAGGTAGTCCACATTTCATATTGTACCACACTGGACTAGGCCTTCAGTGAGAGCTCACCAAAGATCCCGTATGTTTTACAAGATTAGAAATTTTGTATAGCATTTTGGGCTAAAACTCTTAGTGATAAGCAGGACTTTTTCCCTGCATCTGTTTCTCAAGAACTAAAAGGCAGCTTGTGAAAATTTTCAGTAGTTCAGACTCCTTGATACATGTCTTTCTTGCCCTAAATGCATTCATTTTAGAGACCTTGAAACTACCTGTGGTGAGCCTATTCAGGCCCTTCCTGAGCCAATCACTGCTAGGATCCTGGGGTGATGTGATATAACCAGGCTTCCTAGCAACAGTTCATACCTAAGCTGGAAATGTTCTTTTCAACAGCCCCAAAGACAGAGCATTTCTCTCAGATACCCCTTCCAGGTAGGAGAACTGAGCTCACATAATCAAACAGGGGCTAAGAATTAGAGTCACGACGTGGATCTTTGGATTTTTGTCCGAGGCTGCCGGTGGGAGGAGGGCAACCAAACAAAGCAAGACAAAACAACTCCTGAAAGCTAGTGTCTCTCGTGCAAATAGTGCCTTTGTTTTAATTTTTTTTTGTAACCTTTATTTATTTTTGAGAGAGAGAGAGAGAGACAGAGTGTGAGCAGGGGAGGAACAGAGAGAGAAGGAGACACAGAATCCAAAGCAGGCTCCAGGCTCTGAGCTGTCAGCACAGAGCCTGACACGGGGCTCCAACCCACGAAATGCAAGATCATGACCTGAGCTGAGATCAGATGCTTAACTGACTGAGCCACCCAGGTGCCCCAACAGTGCCTTTGTTTTAAATCCATGCTAAGCTGGACGTCAGAGACTTTCTTAGAAGTAGATTTTCATAGTATGGAGGACAAATGAAAGTTGATGGGCAAAGAGATGAGGGTGGGAGGCCTTAAGGTAAAGGGTTTAAAACAGAAGCTCAAGTTTCTAATTTTTCACTGGACTAAACCCAGGCTGTCATAGAGAAATTTGGAAACACTGGTGAAACACCCAAACTAGCCACATGGACAATCATTCACAACAATTTTTCTTGATAGAAATATCTTGTGTGTCCCTTGAAAAGGCTTATATTGATTTCACCAAATACATATCTCAAAGTTATGACTGAAAGTTGAAAAAAGTATATGCTTGGACTTTGCATTTATCGTTGCTCGCAAATACATTTGTGGTGCTTACACTGTGACTATAGTGCTATGGTAAGAACTTGGCAAATATTAACTCACTTATCTTCATAATAGCAGTAGGTATTATTCATAATAGCCATTTCTGGGGGGAAAGCAGAGAGGTTAAATAGCTTGTCCAGCGTCACACAGTAAGTGGATGACAAAACCCAAGATTTGAAACAAGGCCATTTAGACTTTTACCACTTCGCTCTGTTACCTTATTAAAAACTGTGTTTAAGGAAAGGACTAAGTTGTCAAGAATGAACTAAAAGCAGAGGGGAGAAATGAGAAAATGAATGACAGCAGAAACTGAGGAGGAACTAAGTTCAGAAATTTCTGGTGATGAGGCCTAGAAATAATAAGATGCTTCTTGGGATGTTAATTAAGATAGCACCTGAATCCACTGAGAAATGAGTTTGTTTAAAGTTCGGAAAGACTGGTTGAATGAAGAGTAATACTACTACTACTACTAATAATAATAATAAAGTAGAAAGGAAAATAATAATGTGACTTAAGTGAGGAGAAGGAATCTTTCCCCTCTATTAGGAGAAGTGGGGCATTGTGAGGGAGTATAGAGATCTTTCTAGCAGGTGTCTAGGCATTTTTACCATGATGAACGTGGACAAAAATGCTGACCATTGGGGGCGCCTGGATGGCTCAACTGGTCACGTGTCCAACTTCAGCTCAGGTCATGGTCTCAGTTTGTGGGTTTGAGCCCTGCCACAGGCAATGTGCTGACAGCTCAGAGCCTGGAGCCTGCTTCTGATTCTGTGTCTCCTGCTCTTCCCTCCCCTGCTCGCACTCTGTCTCTCTGTCTCTCAAAAATAAATAAAATGTTAACAAATACATATTAAAACAATGGTGACCATTGTACTGGTTTCAATGATCCCTTAAACCAAGCTTCAGTTTCCAAGAAGGATATACATTTACAGCATCCCTACTGTATGTTAGACATGTTACTAAGTGTATTTCCAGTTACACATTTTTTTAAGCTTATTTATTTTGAGAGTGGGGTGGGGCAACAGGGAGAGAGAGAATCCCAAGCAGACCCTGTGCAGTCAGCACAGAGCCCAATGTGGGGCTTGA
Organism: Acinonyx jubatus; assembly: GCF_027475565.1. Lineage (NCBI taxonomy): Eukaryota > Metazoa > Chordata > Mammalia > Carnivora > Felidae > Acinonyx > Acinonyx jubatus. Next base: position 87,707,535 of record NC_069380.1, on the reverse strand, counting down.
ACCTACGAACTACCAGTCACACATTTTATCTGGAGTAACAGTTCCTGTGAGGTATGGGTTCCTTATGGCTGCCATAACAATTCACCACAAACTCGGTGGCTTAAAACACATTTTCTCTTACTGTTCTCGAAGTCGGAGGTCCAAAAACATTTTTGCTAGGCTGAAATCAGGAGTTGGCAAGGCTGTGCTCCCTCTAGAAGCTCCATGCCCTTACCTTTTCCAGCTTCTGGTGGCTGCTACCATTCCTTGCCTTTTGACCACATTAATCTAATTCCTGTTTCATCAACACATTCTCTTTAATTGTAGTAAAATCTCCTTCTGCCTTTCTCTTAGGACACTTGGGGTTATTTTAGGGCCCATCAGATAATCTGAAATAATATCTCCATCTTAAGATCCTTAACAATCCCATCTATAAGATCCCTTTTGCCCTTTAAGGTGACATTCTCGGGTCCTGGGGATTAGGACATGGACATTTTATGGCAACGGTATTATTTTTCTGAGATGCAGGAAAAAAATTTAGAGAAGTAATTTGTCCCAAGGTCTTATGTTTCAGAGTGGCAATTTAAATTCTGGCATGCTCAGGCACCTGGATGGCTCAGTCGGTTAAGCCACTGACTTTGGCTCAGGTCATTATCTTGCTGTTAGCGGGTTTGAGCCCCGTGTCGAGCTCTTTGCTGACAGCTCAGAGCCTGGAGTCTGCTTTGGATTTGTGTCTCCCTTGTCTCCCTCTTTCTCTGCCCCTCCCCCACTCATAGTCTCTCTCTCTCTCTCTCTCTCTCTCTCTCAAAAATAAACATATAAATAAATAAATAAATAAATAAATAAATAAATAAATAAATAAATCTGGCATGCTGACTTTAGGACACACTCCAAACCAATATTACCCTGTGTTTTTAGCCACTGTGTATCCTTGGTTAAGAGTCACACTGCATTGATAAAAGGCTAGGTACAGTCTCCTTCTTCTCACTTTGTTCTCCTGGTGTATTTATGAACATTTCCCAGAATAAAAGAGCTCAGAAAACTGCTATTCAGGCTTCCTAAGAGAAAGCATTTACTGTTTGGTTTGCACTTGGTAATGGAGGGTTTTTTATTTATTTTTTAATGTTTATTTATTTTTGAGACAGAGAGAGAGACGGAGCATGAACAGGGGAGAGTCAGAGAGAGAGGGAGACACAGAATCCGAGGCAGGCTCCAGGCTCTGAGCTGTCAGCACAGAGCCTGATGCGGGGTTTGAACTCACGGATGGTGAGATCATGACCTGAGCCAAAGTCGGATGCCCAACCGACTGAGCCACCCAGGCACCCCATGACAATGGAGTTTTTTTTTATTGACTATGCCACCAAGTCGTGTTATCGCTACTTAATATGTACTCAAATAACAAAACAACAATAACAAATACTATAGATGCAAAACAAAAAGTCTGAAGCCATCCTAGAGGACAGAGAAAGAGCTAGTACCAAATGCCAGATGCCCAACCTGAATGCATCCTATCCAGTCCTGATTAAGCACCTGTTCAAAGGGATTGTGACTGATCACCTAGCACTTGAGACTTTATACCCCAACTTCAAGATGGAAATTAGCTGAGGGATCACAGATGCTTGTACTCATCACTAACCCATAATTGGCTATCCCCATCCTTTGTGGGAGAGAACTTGGCACTTAGAAAACCCTTCTCTGCTTGAGAAAGAGCAGAACAGCCTTTGCTCCTCTGGCCGTGACCTACTGTGCTTTGCAAAGGTGATTTGGCAAGTGCAGCTGCAAACCGGTCTCCAATATCACACACCTATGGAAAATTCCAGTCAGGTTTTAGACCCAGTCACAGTACATTTTTCTGAGGATCAGTAATGATTTGCTGAGGATCAGTAATGCTCTCCGTATGCTGGCTGACAAGGGCATAATCTCTGTGCTTACTATACTCCATTTGTCAGCTGCACTCTGACACAGTTGTCCGCGGGATTCCTTAGGAATATTTGAGGTATTTTGGCATGATTTCAGGACCTGCTCCTGCCTTTAGCCTCTCATTTCTTAATCAACATTTTCCCACTGAGACTATGAATAAATCAACCTCTGTAGGTTATCAGAGGCTTTCTTTCCTCTCTGCTGCATTTGAATCTCTATGCCCTATAAGGTCCCCATACCTGGGCATCTATTTCCCACCATCTTTATTTTCAGGAGTCAGGGCTATAAGGGTATAGCCCTTATAGGCTATAAGGGTAATTGGCAAGTTCATTAGCTTTTTCATTTCTTCCCCTCTTGATTGTTTAAGAGTGATTTGCTAGAGACCATGGATTTCGATGTTTTGCAAGGCTCAGTGGTGCAGAGACAATAGTGGAATTCTGCCCCGGGGAGAAACAGCCATTCTGTTAATTATTCTTTTCTTATAGAACAGAAAATAAATTCATCTAACACACAGTTACTTGATGTTTCTCTAAGTGCATTGCACAGGACCTCGATGAGACTGGAAATACTCTGCATTTTCTGTTGGAAAGTTCTTTGCATTCCATAAAATGAAGTCTGTACCATAAGAAATTGAGTTTAACCTCTCAGCTATTGATTGATCCATGAAGTTTGACTCCTTGAGATATCCCCATCTTTATATGTTGTGGAGGAAGGAATGGCTGGCCAAATTCTTAGGATATTATATTTCCTAATTAGTCACTTGTCTTTTAACTCTGTTTAGATTATCTTTGGCCATGTAGAATTTTTTTTAGCTTTTACAAAGTCAAATCTGCGGTCTTTTTCTTTATGGTCTCTCACTTTTGTGTTCTGCTTAGGTAAAGACTTCATCGTAACAAGAATAGTACTCCTCATCCTACCTTACATTCTTGTACATATTTTCTTATAATAAACTACCATCAAATGCATGCTATACAGGCAGTCCTTGCTCTGCACAGGACACCTATGCATGAATTTCAGCTACCATGATTTAGTTAAAGAATCCCAGTCCTGGAACAACACCATATATTAACAGTTAGAAAGTTTGCAAAAGTACAAACTTCACAGCCAGTCCTTCAGAACTCAAATCACTATGCAGATCACAGATGTGTGTCATGATCAGTGGTCACTTCTGTCTCGATCTGTCAGTGCTGGGTCACCGTGCATGGCATTCAGTCCACACAGAGACAGCAAAACGTATCATTGGGCTGCTTCCTTGTTGTCCTAGTGAATGTCCATATCACCGTTCACAAAACTGGATAATCACAAGCAGGGGCGAGGGGCAACAAGGAAAGTAAATTACATCAGCCAAAAGGTTCACATTCAAGGAACTCTCAGCTATATTTCCCCACAATGAAAGCACAAAGGGTAAAATGTCAGAAGCTGATAACAAACTCAGAAAGGAGTGTGAGAATTTGCAAAAGCATGGAAGAGATTCCTGCTCTTTATGGTAAGCTATGCAACAAGAGGAGGGCAATCACTGTGCAGACTAGTCTGGAGAAGTCTTTTCTCCTTTAAAATAGACTTTATTTTTTAGAGCAGTTTTAGGTTCACAGCAAAATTGAGCAGAAGGTAGGGAGTTCATGTATACCTTCCACCCCTGCATAGACACAGCCTCCCTATGATCAACTTCTCACACCGGAGTGGCATATTTGTTACAATCGATGAACCTACATTGAAACATTATGACTCAAAGATGACAGACAGCCACCTTAGGGTTCGTTCTTAGCGTCCAGTATTCTATGGGTTTGGACAAATATATAATGACATATATCTACCTCTGTAGTATCATATAGAGTAGTTTCACTGCCCTAAAAATTCCCTTTGCTCTGCATATTCATTCCTTCCCTGACCCTAATCCTTGGAATGCTACTGATCTTTTATCATCTCTGTATTTTTTGCCTATTCCAGTGTGTCATAGAGTTGGAATCATACATGGCGTCTTTCAGATGGGCCTCTTTCACCTAGCAATATGCACTTAAGTTTCTTTCATGTTTTTTCATGGCTTGATAGCTCATTTTATTTTAACACTGAACAGTATTCCGGTGTCTGAATGTACCACAGATATTCATCCATTCACCCACTGTGCTGGCAATTAAAACTGCTATATACATCCTGAGGCAGGTTTTTATGCGGACTTAACTTTTCAACTCCTTTGGGTAAAGACCAAGGAGAGCAAATTGCTAGGTCGTATGGCAAGGGTGTGTTGAGTTTTTTGTTTTCTTTTCAATTTTCTTGTTTGAGTATAGTTGACACACAATGTTATGTTGGTTTCAAGTATACAACATACTGGTTCAACAGCTCTACAGGTTATGCTGTGTTCACCATAAGTGTGGCTACCATTTGTCACCATGCAACAGTATTACAATATCATTGACTATATTCCCTATTCTGTGCCTTTCATTTCCTTAACTTGATGTATCTCATAACTAGAAGCCTGTATGTCCTACTCCCCGTCACCCATTTTGTGCATCTACCCACCATCTTTTCCTCTGGCAACCACCAGTTGTTCTCTGTATTTATGGATCTGATTCTGTTTTCTGTTTGTTTATTCATTTTATTTAATAGCATGTTATTATTATTATTATTATTATTTTAATGTTTATGTATTTTTGAGAGAGAGACAGAGAGAGACAGAGCATGAGCAGGGGAGGGGCAGAGAAAGAGGGAGACACAGAATCCAAAGCAGGCTCCAGGCTATGGGCTGACAGCTCATAGCCTCATGCAGGGCTTGAACTCACAAACTGTGAGATCATGACCTGAGCTGAAGTCAGATACTTAACCGACTGAGCCACCTAGGTGCCCCATGTTTAGTTTTTATATAAAACTACCAAACTATTTTCCAAAGTGGCTGTACCATTTTGCACTCATTCACAAACTCACACTCAGTTTGTGTTGCTCCACATACTTGTTGGTAGCCATCATTTGGTGTTGTCTGTGTTCTGGAGTCTGGCCTTCCTCACAGGTGTGTAAGGTGTGGAGCAACCTTGCTATAATCATTTATTGGTTTCAGCAGTTTTCCGATATTTTTCTCATTTTTTTTTTACGTGGATGGTCATGCTATCTGCAAAAACAAAGAATTTTATTTTCTCCTTTTCAATCTAGATACATTTTTATTTCCTTTTCTTATCTCATTGCATTAGCTAGAATTTCCAGTATAATGTTGAAAGGGAGTGTTGAGGGGAAACCTCCTTGCCTTGTTCCTAATCTTGGCAGAAAAGATTTTAGTTTCTCACCATTCAATATGATGTTAAGGTAATGCTGGCCTCATAGAATGAGTTAGGAAGTATTCCCTCTGCTTTTATTCTCTGATAGATATTGTGGAGAATTGGTTTAATTTCTCCCTTAAATGGTAGAGTTAATCAGTGAACACATCTGGGCCTCATGTTCTCTTTTTTTTTTTTTGAAAGTTATTAGTTGTTGATTCAATTTTAAAAATAAATATAGGCTTATTTAGATTGTCTATTTCTCATTGTGTGAGTTTTCAGATTGTGTTATTCAAGGAATTAGTCTGTTTCATCTAGGTTCTCAATTGTGCGGGCACAGAGTTGCTCATAGTGTTCCTTTATTATCCTTTTAAGGTTCATGGGATATGTATTGATATTTTTTCCTCCATTTCTTTCTTTTTTTTAATGTTCCCTTATTTTTCAGAGAGAGACAGAGCACGAGCAGGAGAGGAGCAGAGAGAGAGGGAGACACAGAAGCTAAAGTAGGTTCCAAGCTCTAAGCGGTCAGCACAGAGCTGGACATGGAGCTTGAACTCACAAACTGTGAGATCATGACCAGATCTGAAGTTGGAAACTTCACCAGCTGAGCCACCCAGGTGCCCTTCCATTCCTCCATTTCTAATACTAATGATGTGTCTTCTCTCTCATTAACCTGGAGGTTTTTTTATTTTATTTATCTTTTCAAAGAATCAGATTTTGGTTTTATCAATTTGTCAATATCCTCTTTTCAGTTTCTTTTCTTTTTGCTCTAATCTTTACTGGTTCTTTTCTTCTGCTTACTTTGAATTGTATTTGATCTTGTTTTCCTAGTTTCCTAGGGTAGAAGCTTAGGTGATTGATTTTGAGATCTTTCTTATTTTCTAATCATGCATTCAATGCTATAAATTTCCCCCATACACTGTTTTTGCTGCATCTCACAAGTCTTGATGTGTTCTCATTTTCATGTCGTTCAAAATATTTAAAACTTTCCCTTGAGGTTTTTTTTTTTGTTTTTTGTTTTTGTTTTTTTTGGCCCATGTATTATTTAGAAGTTTGTTGTTTAATCTCTAAGTATTTGGGGATTTTCTAGCTATCTGTTGGTCTTGATTCCTAGTTTAGTTTCAGTGTGGTCTAGGAACAGATATTATTGTGGTAGGGTTCCCTCCCTAAGGAATGTGGAAGGAAAAAAAAACACCTCAAGATAAAGGAAGGCAACCTGGCTATATGTATACATGACATCCCTCATGACTCTGTGACATGAGACCACCTAGTCAGACCTCATGTTTGTGCATTACCATATATGGGAGACAAAGAAGTAGAAAAAAAATGTATAAAAAAACTATGCCACTTGGCCTTTAGGACTCAGTTCTTTGGGTATGAACCCAATTGAGCCAGTGCCAGCATGAATAAAGTTGCTTCCTGAAAAGAAAAACCTCAGTGTCCCTTTCTGTGTGAGAATCCTGCTACACTACGATTTCTGTTGTTTTAAATTTGTCATGGTGTGTTTTAGGGCCCAGAATGTGGCCTGTCTTGGTGTATTTTCCACATGAGCTTGAGACATGTGTGTTCTTCTATTGTTAAATGAAGTAATCTGTAGATGTTACATCCATTTGGTTGATGGTGTTGTTGAATTCAGCTATGTTGTTACTGATTTTCTGCCTGCTGGACCTGTCCATTTATGATGAATGGATGAGGAAATCTCCAGTTATAATAGTAGATTCATCTCTTTCACCCAAAGAAGGAGATGTTTGTTTTGATTAGTTTTAGCATGGTATATATATTTTTTTAATTTTTTTTAACGTTTATTTATTTTTGAGACAGAGAGAGACAGAGCATGAACACGGGAGGAGCAGAGAGAGAGGGAGACACAGAATCTGAAACAGGCTCCAGGCTCTGAGCTGTCAGCACAGAGCCCGACGCGGGGCTTGAACTCACGGACCGTGAGATCATGACCTGAGCCGAAGTCGGATGCCTAACCGACCAAGCCACCCAGGCGCCTCAGCATGGTATATTTTTACCCATCCATTTACTTTTAATCTATATGTGTCTTTATATATAAAGTAGACTTCTTATGGCTGGATCTTGTTTTTGATCCCCTCTGACAATCTCCCTCTTTTAATTGGTATATTTAGACCATGGGCATTTAAAGTGATTATTGATGGGGCACCTGGGTGACTCAAGTGGTTAAAGGACCAACTTGGGCTCAGGTCATGATCTCATGCTTTGTGGCTTTGAGCCCCGTGTTGGGCTCTGTGCTGCAGCTCAGAGTCTGGAGCCTGCTTTGGATTCTGTTTCCCTCTCTCTCTGCCCCTCCCCTACTCACTCTGTCTCTCTCTCAAAAATAAATAAACATTAAATTTTTTAAAAAAATAATTTAAGATGCTTATTAATATAGCTGGATTAATGTCTACCGTATTTCTTACTGTTTTGTATTTGTTGCCCTTGTTCTCTATACCTATTTTTGTCTGCCACTCTTTTTCTGCCATTAGTGGTGTTAATTAAGCATTTAATATGGATTCCAGACCTAATGCACTGGATGAAATTAACTGCAGAAAATAAGCCTTTAGTGATGTGATGTTATAGTGTGGGAGAGAAGATTTCTAGAGTCCTACAATTAGATTTCAGTCTAGTAGTGAGCCTGTGCCCCTCAGCTATGAGATTCACAAGTGTCTCTCTGTTTTACCCCCACCTGTTGGCATGGACTGAATGGCTAAATAGGGCTGGAGTTAGGTACTTCCCTTTCTCTAGGTCAGGTAGACTTTGACAAAACTCCAAGAAGTTAGGCCTCTGGCAAAACAGCTTGTCTTGAGGATAGGCCTTAAGAATGATGGAATGCTCTGGTATATTTCAAAATTGTGCCTTTTCCCCTCCCCCTGCCAGAACCCCTAGGGATTTTTCTCTGATCTTCAAAATGACAATCTGGTAGAGCTCCAAGACAGAAACACACAAAAGTATGGGAGCTTCCCTGGAGTTTTTAACTTATAGCCTTTTTTTTTTTTTTTTTTTTTTTTTACAGTGAGCCTCTAGCAATTCACCAATTACAGTTCAGGGTTTCCTACCTCTGTACTGGTTTCTATATAGATTTTTGGTCTTGGAGTTTCTACTCCATTGAGTTGTCATTCTCCATATCTGCCTATTTGCTTCTCCAATTTTGTGGACAGTGATTGGCCCTGTGATCTCACTCTTATAATGAATCTAAGAAGAACTGTTGATTTTTTAGTTTGTTCAGCTTTTTACCTATTAGGATGGAGTTGACTTCTAAGCTCCTTACATGCTGGACTGGAAACTGGAAGTATCATGAGGTTTTTACAATGAAATAAACTATGTTAATTCCAAGTATGTATAATGTTTTAATTACAGTATATTCACTAAAAAAAGGTTTACTATTTTTTAACTTTATCTGTACCTTTATAACCAACAGGAAGAGAGTTTCTGGTTTTTTTTTTTAAATTTTTTTACTGTGTTATTTATTTTTGAGAGAGAGAGAGAGAGAGAGAGAGAGAGAGAGAGAGAGATTGAGAATGAGTAGTGGAGGACCAGAGAGAAAGGGAAACACAGAATCCAAAGCAGACTCCAGACTCAGAGCTATAAGCACAGAGCCTGACGCCAGGCCTGAACCCAGGAACTGAGAGATCATGACCTGAGCTGAAGTCAGACACTTAACCGACTGGGCCACCCAGGCACCCCAGGAAGAGAATTTCTTATGTTTTGTCAGAAAATGTTTAAGGTAATGGAACAATCATATTTTTCTCATTGATCATTAAGATCACTTCAAACAGATGCACTTACATGATCATTTCAGCGGTTCCACAAATAAGGACAGCCTATACTTTATGTCTCCTATATTTTATTTCCCATGTATACATGGGTTCCTCTGCTGATTCAATGCTATATTGATGTATTGTTGCAGCTTGTTAGATTTTTAAAACTACTGAAACTTTGGAGTATATTTTGATATTGGATACGGACATTGCTTTCCTCATTCCAACTATTACTTTGCTTTTACAAATCTGCTTTATGGTGACAAATCATACTTGGTCATAATGACATATTTTTTCAATATGTTGCTGGAATCCATTTGCTAATAGTAATTATTTTTTTAAGGTCTATTTATTTATTTTGAGACAGAGAGAGAGAGAGTACACACAAGCAGGGGAAGGGCAGAGAAAGAGGGAGAGAGAGAATCCCATGCAGGTTCCACACTCCCTGAGCAGAGCCTGAAGTGGGGCTCAATCTCACAAACCATGAGATTGCAATCTGAGCTGAGATAAAGAATCAGATGCCCGACCAGCTGAGCCACCCATGCACCCTAATATTAATTAGAACTTAAGAGCTTAAAAGAAATGTACTCTAGCAACCTCTGTTTGCTTTTTTTTTTTTTTTGATATATTTTCCATGCCTGATATCTGTATTAGGGGTCTCTAGCTTTTTAAAAGAATTGGAAAGCAACCAATGTTTCTCTAAGTTGCAGATATTTAATTATGATTTTTAATTTCATAAAACTATTTGTATTTTCTGCTCAACATGTAAGTCAATATTGACTACATATAATTTATTCACTACTCATCCACCTTGTCTAGATTTTCAAATGTGTTGGTATAGAGTTAACATGGTATTCTTTTGTAATTAAAAAAAACCTCTGCTTTATGGCTAAGCACACCTGTCATATTTTTCAAATATTGCTTACTTTAATGGTCTTTTTAAAGAACAATATTTTGGTTTTATTTGTCAAGGTTACAGCTTTTCTTCCTTATTTTGGCTTTTCTGTTTATTAATTTTGTTCTTTTACTCTTTGGATTTACCTTGTTGTTCTATATCCACTGTCCAATTCCTTCAGGAGCCATTTTCAACAACATAACCAACTCTGCCAGCTGTGTCATAGCCACTTCATCATATGCCATTAAAACTTAATCTCATACACTGGGTGAAGCCTCGGCAGCCTTACTTTGCTTCCAAAATTGTTCTATGGCCTTAGACCCTTTTCCTGAATTAGCACTATCATCAGAGAAAATTCTAGTGGGCCTTCCTGCTGCTTATAAGGCTTCCTTTTCTTCTAGTTTCATAATAAGAGAAAAAATATTTCTTTTTTTGGTGTTGATCAAAAACTTAGCAAGAGTCCTTTGCAGTCTATTCAAACCCAGAAAAATAAGCAAGTCTTCATACACAGGCTTACTGAAATGTCATAATTTAAACTATATATAACCTTGAACAATGGTCCTTTCAAACACTCCATAGTCCTTCTTTCTATGTGTCCAGAGTTTTTCATTCCTACAACATCTTTTATGCATGGTCAGTTTGTGTCATAAAGTCTTCCTCCCATTTCTGGCTATACAGTCGACCCTTGAAAATCATAGGTTTGAACTGCGCAGGTCTACTTATATGTGGATATTTTATAGTACAACATTATAAGTGTATTTTCTCTTTCTTACTATTTTCTTAGCATTTTCTTTTCTCTAGCCTACTTTATTGTAAGAATACTGTATATAATACATATAACCTAAAAAAATATGTGTTAATTGACTGTTATGTTATCAGTAAGGCTTCCAGTCAACAGTAGGCTAGTAACAGTTAAGTTTTGGGGGAGTCAAAAGTTATATGCAGATTTTTGACTGCACAAGGCATTGGTGTCCCCTAACTGATATATTGTTCAAGGGTCACCTGCATATTCAAAGGAAACATAATCATTATTTGAAGAGTTATCTGCACTCCCACGTTCATTGCAACATTATTCACAATAGCCAAGGTATGAAAACAACCTAGGTGTCCATGGATAGATGAAAAGATAAAGAAAAGGCAATATATAGATATATAATGGAATATTATTCAACCTGAGAAGAGCAGGAAATCCTATCATTTTCAACAACATGGATGCAACTGGAGGGTGTTATGTTAAGCGAAATAAGCCAGATAAAGAAAGACAAATGCTACGTGGTATCACTTATATATGGACTCCAGAACATTAAATAAAGTCTTTCTTGCCCAGACATTTTTCTTTAACAATTTCAAGTACCCTATATCATGTGTCACATCATTTTCTTATTGTTTGCACAAGGTTACAATCCCAGGGAGCCTAACGTATTTACTAGTATATGTAGATTACAGTTTACCATTTTTTTTCTTTGTAATTTATTCCTTCCACTTCTGGCACCAGAACCTCATTTTTCCTTTGGTGAAGTCCCTGTGATTCAAGTAGGTTGCATGTCCTTTTTCTACCCCTATAACTTGGACCTGATAAGTCAAAGTATTTCATACATACTCCATATGTCTTATATGCTTAGCTCTCCATTTTATATAATTTTTCCTCCAAATTTTAGTCTGGTTATTTTTTAATTGAGCTTATTAATCCTTTCTTATGTTTGACTAATGTAATATTAAATCAATCAACTGAGTACTTAATTTCAGCTGTTCCTTTTTTAATTCTAGAATTTTCCTTTGGTTGCTTTTCAAAGATAATTTTGCTAAAATTGTATATGTTGTCCATGGATTTTCTTGAATACAAGAATCATAGTTTTTAAATAATACCTTCATGGGATGCCTGAAGCTAATTGAGCCAGTTGACCATCCAATTTCAGCTCAGGTTATGACCTCACAGTTCATGAGCTTGAGCCCCACATCGGGCTCTGTGCTGACAGCTCAGAGCCTGGAGCTTGCTTTGGATTCTGTATCTCCCTCTGTCTCTTTCTCTCTTCTGCTCACACTTGTCTCTCTTTCTCTCAAAAAATAAAGAAATATTAAAAAGTTTTTTGAAAATAATAACTTCATTGAGATACAATTTACTTTCCACACAGTTTAAAATGTACAATTTAAATTGTGTTGCTTATCTATTGCCACAGTCAATTTTACCACATTTTTATTCCCTTCCTCCTCCAAAATAAAATGAAACCTATTAGTAGTCACTCACTCCCCATTTTCCCCAGTTCTAGACAACCACTAATATACTGTCTGTCTCTACAGATTTACCTCTTCTGTACATTCCATACAGATGGAATCATACAATATGTAGATTTTTGTAACTAGCTTCGTTTATAGCATGTTTTCAAGGTTCATTCACATTGTAGCATATATCAGCACTTCATTTCTTTTTATGGCTGAATAATATTCCATAGTATGAATATATCATATCTTATTTATCCATTCATCAATTAATGGACATTTGCATTATTTCCACTTTTTGGCTATTAGGAATACTCCTGCTATGGCTATATTTGGGTGCAAAGTTTTGTGTGCAAGTCTAGCAAAATTTTTAAATTAATAGGCTTTTTTTTTTTTACTGATTTTTGGTTTACAGAAAAATTAAGCAGAAAGTACAGAGGCCTCACAAAACCCCTCACCTCTCTGCCTAGTTTAACCTTTATTAACATCTTACATTAGTATAAAACATTTGTTACAGTTAATGAATCAGTATTAATACATTATTGTTAACTAAAGTCCATAATTTACTTTAGAGTTCACTTGTTTTGTACATTACACAGTTTCAGACAAATGTGTAATGACACGTATCCACCCTTACAGATTTACTGCTCTAGAGGACCCCCTCTGCTCCACTTATTGATCTCTTTCTCCCTCCCCCAACCTTTGGCAACCACTGATCTTTTTACTATCTCTATAGTTTTACCTTTCTTGAACTTCATATTGTTGGAATCATGCAAGATGTAGCCTTTGAAGATGGCAATTTTCACTTAGCAATATGCACTGAAGCTTCTTCCATCTCTTTTCATGGCTTGATAGCTTTTCTTTTTATTGCTGAATACTATTCCTTTGTATGGATATACCACTGTTTATCCATTCACCTACTTAAAAAAACAAAACATCTTGGTTGATTCCAAGCTTTGGTAATTATGAAAAAAAGCTGCTATAAACATCCATATGCGTATTTTTATATGGACATTACTTTTCAACTTCTTTGGGTAAATTCCAAGAAGCACGATTACTAGATCATATGGTATCATTTAGTTTGGTAAAAACAAAAAACAAAACAAAACAAAACAAAAAACCTAAAACTGCTAAACATCTTGCAAAGCAGCAGTAACATTTTGTATTCCCACCAGCCATGAACGTGAATACCTGTTGTTCTGCACCTTCACCAAGCCCTGCCACCACACGTTCTGCCAATACCGCTTTTCTCAGGCAAGTGTGCCTAAGGACCAGCACAGGCAGGTCCCTTCCCCAGAAGACCAGTAGAAACTCACATACATAACCACAACTCCAGGCCAGAGAGTTCAGCAAGGCTTCAGTTCTACTGGAAGTAGCATCTGGTCTCATGTAACAAGCAGACAAGAGCACACCTAGTAAAACCTTGCCACACTGGCCAAGGACCAAACACTGTCCACTGCAGGCAATACCTTCTAAAGACAACTGGCCCAAAGGATAGAGCAGCCAAAACATAGCAGTAGAGCTCATGCGGCACACATAAGAGACACTCCCTGAAGCACTAGGCCCTGGACACTATATGACCTCTTCTTCATAAAACCATTACTCCCAGGAACAGGAAATAAAACAAGCTTTTCTAAAGCACAGAAGAAGACGGCGACTTGGACAAAATGCCAGGACAAAATGTCAGGAATTCATCCCAAAAGAAAGAACAAGATAAGGTCATGGCCAGAGATCTAACCAAAACAGGTATAACTAATATGCCTGATGGAGAATTTAAAGCAACAATCATAAGGATACTTGCTGGGCTTGAGAAAAGCAGGGAAGACTTCAGGGAGGCCCTTAGGGCAGAAATAAAAGAGTTAAAGAACAATCAGAAATGAAAAACACAATAACTGAGATTCAAAACTAACTGAATGTAATGCCCACAAGGATGGGAGAAGCAAAGGAATGAATAAGAAATATAGAAGATAGGGGCGCCTGGGTGGCTCAGTCGGTTAAGCGGCCGACTTCAGCTCAGGTCACGATCTCGCGGTCCGTGAGTTCAAGCCCTGCATCGGGCTCTGTGCTGACAGCTCAGACCCTGGAGCCTGTTTCGGATTCTGTGTCTCCCTCTCTCTGACCCTCCCCCGTTCATGCTCTGTCCCTCTCTGTCTCAAAAATAAATAAACATTAAAAAAAATTAAAAAAAAAAGAACTATAGAAGATAAAATAATGAAAACTAATGAAGCTGAAAAAAAGAGAGAGAGAAGAATTATGGATCACAAGAATAGACTTAGAGATCTAACGTAATAATATTTGTATCATAGAAGTCCCAGAAGAAGAAGAGAGAAAAAGGAGCAGAAAATTTATTAGAGGAAATAATAGCTGAAAACTTCTGTGATCTGGGGAAGGAAAGAGGTATCAGATCCAGGAGGCACAGAGCAATTCCATCAAAATCAACAAAAGCAGGCAACACCAAGAAATATTATAGTTAAATTTGCAAAATATAACAATAAAGAAAAAATTCTAAAAGTAGCAAGACAAAAGAAGTCCTTAACTTACAAAGGGAGGCTCATCAGGCTAGCTTCAGATCTCTCAACAGAAACTTGGCAAGCCACAAGGGAGTGGCATAATATATTCAATATGCTAAGGGAGAAATATGCAGTTAAGAATACTCTATCCAGAAAGGCTATATAATTCAGAATAGAAGGAGAGATAAAGAATTTCCCAGGCAAACAAAAACTAAAGGAGTTTGTGACCACTAAAGCAACTCTGCAAGAAATATTAGTGGGGGCTCTCTGAGTGGAGAGGAAAGACCAAAAGTGACAAACTAGAAAGGAACAGAGAAAATCTCCAGAAACAATGATAAAGCAAATAATAAAGTGGCACTGAATACATATCTATCAATAATTACTCTGAATGTAAATGGACTGAATGCGACATAGGGTATCAGAAGGGATGAATAAATAAGACCCATCTATATGCTGCTGATAACAGACTCATTTTAGACCTAAAGACACCTGCAAATTCAAAGTGAGAGGATAGAGAACAATCTATCATGCTAATGAACATCAAAAGAAAGCCAGGGTAGCAAAACTTATATCAGTCAAACTAGATTTTAAACCAAAGGGTGTAATAAGAGATAAAGAAGAGCACTGTATCATAATAAAGGGGTCTATCCACCAAGAATATCTAACAATTCTAAGTAAATATTTATGTCCAACATGGGAACACTCAAATATATAAAACAAATAATAACAAACATAAAGGAATTCATTGTTAATAATAAAATAATAAAACGGAACTATAACTCCCCACTTGTATCAATGGACAGATCATCTAAGCAGAAAATCAACAAGGAAACAATGGCTTTGAATGACACACCGGACCAGATGGACTTAACAGATACATTAGAAATATTTCATTCTAAAGCAGCAGTATACACACTCTTTTCAGGGGCACACGAGTCATTCTCCAGAATAGATGACATACTACATCACAAATCAGGCCTCAACAAGTACACAAAGATTGAGATTATACCATGCATATTTTCTGATCACAATGCTATGAAACTTGAAGTCAACTAAAGAAAATTTGGAAACACCACAAATACATGGAGGTTAAACAACATACTACTAAACAATGAATGGATCAACCAGAAAATCAAAGAAGAAATTTAAAAATACATGGAAACAAATGAAAATGAAAACATGACAGTCCAAAACCTTTGGAATGCAGCAAAAGTAGTCATAAAAGGGAAGTATATAGCACTAGAGGCCTACCTCAAGAAGCAAGAAAAATCTCAAATAAACAACCTAAACACCTAACCTTACACTTGAAGGAACTAGAAAAAGAACAAATGAAGCCTCGTGCCAACAGAATAAAGGAAATAATAAAGATTAGAGCAGAAATAAATGATACAGAAACTAAAATAATAATAATAATAATAATAATAATAATAATAGAACAGATCAATGAAACCAGGAGCTGCTTCTTAGAAAAAAATAATAAAATTTATAGACTCATCACCAGACTTATCAAAAAGAAAAGAGAAAGGACCCAAATAAATAAAATCACAAATGGGAGAGGGGAAATAACAATTAACACCACAGAAATACAAACAATTATTAGATAATATCATGAAAAAGTATATGCCAGCAAAATGGACAGACTGGAAAAAATGGCTAAATTTCTAGAAACATATAAACTACAAAAACTGAAACAGGAAGAAATAGAAAACTTGAACATACTGATACCCAGCAAAGAGACTGAATAAGTTATCCAAAATCTCCCAAGAAACAAAAGTTCAAGGTCATATGGCTTCATGGGGGAATTCTACCAAATATTTAAAGAAGAGTTAATATATATTCTTTTTAAACTTTTCTGAAAAATAAAAGAAAGAAAACTTCCAAATTCATTCTACAAGGCCAGTATCACTCTGTTAACAAAACCAGACAAAGCACTAAAAAAGAGAACTACAGGCCAATATACTTGATGAACATGGATAAAAAAAAAAAATTCTCAATAAAATACTAACAAACTGAATCCAACAATCCATTGAAAGAGTCATTCACCATGATCAAGTGGGATACATTCTTGGACTGCAAGAGTGGTTCAATATTTACAAGTCAATCAATGTGATATATCACATTAATAAAAGAAAGGATAAGAACTATATGATCCTTTCAACAGATGCAGAAAAAGCACTTGACAAAGTACAACACCTATCCATGATTAAAAAAAAAAAAACTTAACAAAATAAGGAATAAGGTTAGAGGGAAAAAAAACTTAATAAAGGCCATAAGTGAAAAACCCACAGATAATAATATTAATGGAGAAAAAACTGAGAGCTTTTCCCTAATGGTCAGGAATGTGACAAGAGGTCCACTCTTACCACTGTTATTTAACATAATACTGGAAGTCCTAGCCACAGCAATCAGACAACAAAAAGAAATAAAAGTCATCCAAACTGGCAAAGAAAAATTTAAACTTTCACTATTTTCAGATGACACAATACTCTATATGGAAAGCCCAAAAGAATCCACCAAAAATTGCTAGAACAGATACACGAATCCAATAAAGTTGTAGAATACAAAATCAATGTACAGAATCTGTTGCATTTCTATAGACCAATAATGAAGCAGCAGAAAGAGAAATCAAGGAATCAGCCCCATTTACAATTACACCAAAACCCATAAGATATTTAGAAATATATCTAACCAAAGACGTAAAAGATCTATACTCTGAAAACTATATGACACTGATAGAAGAAATTGAAGATGACACAAAGAAATGGAAAAATATTTCATGCCCATGGTTTGGAAGAACAAACATTGTTAAAATGTCTATATTACCCAAAGCTATCTATACATTTAATGCAATCCCTATCAAAATACTACCACCATTTTTCACAGAGCTAGAGCAAACAATCCTAAAATTTGTATGGAACCACAAAAGACTAGCCAAAGCAATCTTGAAAAAGAAAAGCAAATCTGGAGGCATCACAATCCCAGACTTCAAGCTATATTACAAAACTGTAGTGACCAAGATAGTATGGTACTGGCACAAAAACAGACACATAGATCAATGGAACAGAATAGAAAACCCAGAAATGAACCCACAACTATACGGTCAGTTAATCTTTTACAAAGCAGGAAAGACTATCCAATGGAGAAAAGACAGTCTTCTCAACAAATGGTGTTGGGAAAACTACACAGCAACATGAAAAAGAATGAAACTGGATGACTTTCTTACACCATAGAGAAAATAAATTCGAACAGATTGAAGACATGAAAAGGTGCTCAACATCATTTATCATCAGGGAAATACAAATAAAAACTTCAGTGAGATAACACCTGACACCAGTCAGAATGGCTAAAACACAGGAAACAACAGGTGTTGGTGAGGATATGGAGAAAGAGGAATCCTTTTACACTGTTGGTGGAAATGCAAACTGGTGTAGCCACTCTGGAGAACATTATGGAGGTTCCTCAGAAAGTTAAAAATAAAACTACCCTGGGGCGCCTGAGTGGCTCCGGGGGTTGGTGGTCCGACTTTGGCTCAGATCATGATCCCACAGCTCCCGAGTTGGAGCCCTGCGTCGGGGTCTATGCGGACAGCTCGGAGCCTGGAGCCTGCTTCCAGTTCTGTGTCTCCCTCTCTCTCTCCCTCCCCTGTACATGCTCTATCTCTCAATAATAAATAAACATTAAAATTTTTTTTAAAAATAGAACTACCCTACCGTCCAGCAATTGCACTACCAGATATTTACCCAAAGGATACAAAGTTACTAACACAAAGGGATACATATACCCCAGTGTTTATAGCAGTAGCATTATCAGCAATAGCCAAATTACAGAAAGAGCCCAATTGTCCATCAACTGATGAATGGATAAAGAATGTGTAGTATTTATGTGTGTATATATATATACATATATATATAATGGAATATTACTCAGCCATAAAAATGAAATCTTACATTTGCAGTGTAAGTATTATGTCAAGCAAAATAAGTCAGTTCAGAGAAAGACAAATACCATATGATTTCACTTATATATGAAGTTTAAGAAAATAAAAGAACATAGCAGGGGGGAAAAAAGAGAAGCAAACTGAGAAACAGAAACTTAACTACAGAGAACAAACTGATAGTTACTGGAAGGGAGGTAGATGGGGGGATGGGTTAAATAGGTGATGTGTATTAAGGAGGCCACTTGTAATGAGCACAGGGTGTTGTATGGAAGTGATGAATCACTACATTCTACACCTGAAACCAATACTATACTGTTTGTTAACTAACTGGAATTTAAATAAAAACTTAAAAAATATCAAATATATCCAGTATATCCAATATCTCATCCTGCTGTGTCTGTTGTTTTTTTCCTTAGTTTTTGATCATTTATTTTTTTTCCTGGTATGGCAAGTTATTTTATTTTATTTTTTTGAATACCAGGCTTAATTTTATTTGTTTATTTGTTCATTTATTTATTATTTTTTTAATGTTTATTTATTTTTGAGACACAGAGAGAGACAGAGCATGACCATGGGAGAGGCAGAGAGAGAGAGAGAGACAGACAGACAGAATCTGAAGCAGGCTCCAGGCTCTGAGCTGTCACCACAGAGCCCAATGTGGGGCTCAAACCCAGGAACCTTGAGATCATGACCTGAGCCGAAGTTGGACACTCAACCGACTGAGCCACCCAGGCACCCCAGTTTGACCTCATTTAAAGCTAGTCTTCTGTCTTTGTGAAGGCTGATCTAGTTACAGTATGGCCCTTGGGATTATCACTTTTTTTAAAGTCTGATATCCCCCTGCTCCAAGTACCTTTTACTTGTTGAGCTTTAAACTTCATTGTTTCCCCAGCCGTATGAGATTACCTGAGATATGCTCTGCTTGTCAGTTTCTTAGATGTTGCTTTTTGCTGGAACTCTTGTCACTTGGCTTCTGTGCTTACTGTCTTTTGAAGTCCTTGGCTTCTCAGGCCAAGGACTGAATTATTTTTGAAAAAATTCAAAAGTTTTGAATCAGCAAATGCCCCAGGAGAAAAGCTGTGCCAAATTTCAAGCTTGTGCCTATGTTTTCCCTTCTGTTCAGAATTTGGCCCATATATCTTTGCTTTTTCCTAACATTCTGGTGCCTACAAACAGATGTTCTTTTTCTCTATCCAGTTTTTCTAAAATTTCTCAGCCCTCACTAGATCTTATTTTTATTATTGAACTATCAACTCAATTTTTCAAATTTATGAGTTTTATGTTTAAAGTTTTTTTTAATTTTCTCTGTTAATTAAATTTCTACAGGGACCTGTTTACCTGATTGTTCAATCTAGTTCCTGTGTTATCAGTGGCATGTAGGTAAGATGTCATCATGGAGGCTAAGTACATTGGGGAAAATTACAGATGAGTGATTTGTTCTTTTTTTATTTTTCTTCTCTTTATTTACTCTGGCAAGTTGGCTTTTTTTGATTTGACCTAATTGCCCAAATAAGCAATCCACACAGCAAAGACCTGACTTTAATAAATGTCTACATATCAGGAGGAGCTAGATGTGTGACAAGTTTCTCTGTGTGAGGGTTTTGCAGCATTTCTCAAGGCCTTTAAGTTGGCCTCTGCCAACACTGCTCAGGTTGTGTAGATTTTCTAGATTCTGTAGGGCAAGAGTCCCTACTTTTAAACCAGATGAGTTCTTTTCTCTTTTTTGGAGCTCATTTGTGGGCTGGTGGCCCTTATTTCTTCTATTTCCCCATCTAATCATATTTGTTCATAAATTCCACAAAGCTCTCAAAGTACCTTATCCCTCCCTCTCTCTCTCTTTTTCTTTTTACCAACACTGTTAAATATTAATAATATATTTTCATATTCCTTTCTTAATTACAATGGAAAATTGGAAGAGCAAATCACTAAGTATGAGCCCCATTGACCTATGACTCACGTACATCTCTCCCCTGGGCCTAAGCTTATGATATCCATTTGGTTTTCTTATAAGATCTTCTTATAAGATGCATTTCTAAGTTCATAGTGATTTAGCTAATTCCTGAGTTGTGTGACAATTAGAAAGTAGTCATTAGTACTTTAGAGGTACAGCTTAGACCTAGGAACCAGAACCAAGGACTGGAAAACCTATTAACCAGTAAGTTTTATTTGTGCTTTTATGTCCAACAAGTGCTAAGGGTGAAAGAGAAGTGAGGGAAAAGCAGATTAATTTAATTTAGTATCACAGATCCTTGCACTGAAAAAGAAAATGGCATTGTTTTTGTTCAATTCATTAAAATCTGCTTTTGTAAACAATAATAAGACAAATGGAAAGCCAACACTAATTGATGGGAACTGTGGATAATCAATTACCAGATCAGTGGACACAGATTACACTTGCTAGGGAGTTTATTAAAAAAGAATTCCAGAAAATCAGTGAGTTCTTCTGAGAAGGCTTCTGATAAGAGGTAGGGTCCTGGTTGAGTCTTAAACAGTTATGTAAGAAGAAGAACAAAGGGCTGTCAAGGCAGAGAACTAGCAGTGTCAGGAATGAGCATAGATGGTGTATGAAATAAGGAGCAAACCCGATGACCACAGCAGTGGAGTGTTGGGGAATAGTGGCAGCAAGGCTGGCTGAGATTGGTTAAGTAAAATAGAATTAGACCAAAGAGGAAGTAGGTGGAAAGACAGACACTTTGGTATGTCCCTGAAGGTGTAGATCAGTGTAATAATATTTAGAAAGCAGTGGTGCTTTGACACGGTATGTTTGGTTTTAAATAATTAGGGGCACACAATAAAAGAAACAAACTACTGATGTACTTGATATGTGCCAAGTTACCAGACTTAAGAGAGTACATGCTGTTTCCTAGTATATGGTGTATGGTGATAGAGGTCAGTATAGGGATTACTTCTGAGGGATATAGGGTGGGAGGAGGTGACAGAGGACATATCAGGGCACTAGAAGTGTTTTATACTACCTTGACCTGGTGTCAAATGCATGGTATAAAGATGTAAAAATTCATTTATGATCAGTGCAATTGATGTTTATTGTTTCCACTTATACCTTTAAAAACTCCATTAGGATAGTTAGGGTGTCAGTTGAGTGAGGAGAACTTTACCTTAGTCAAGGAATAGCCAAGGTATTAATGCAGTAATAACTTATAATGTACTCACTATGGAATAGAATGTCACTATTGGAAATAAAGGGCCATGCAGGTAAGAAAAAAAGATCAACTTTGGATGCTTAGATAAGCTGGATAAATTAGATGACTCTATTTTAAGAACTTTGGCAGTGTTTGGATACCTTCGAACAAAGGAAGGAAATACAATTTTATCAAGAATATGCTACGTGTCAATCCCTAAGCTATGTTTATACGTCACCTTATTTAATAGTGTCTTATGACCATAAGACAGTGAACATAAGAGGTAGCTGGTTTCGACACTAGAGGTTAAGAAAACAATTAGCTCATATTCATGAGAAGTTTGAAGTCAGAGGAAAGGAATATGGCAGAAATGAGTGATAAATGCCCAGTGCCATGAAACATACTTCAGAACTCTTAGTAACTACATGAGAGATGAAGACACCAGAATTCTTGAATTTTTTAAGGGGCATAATGACACAAATAAAAGCAGAAGGCTAAAAACCGATTCTCGCAAAGTGACAAATGTTAGGCCATTAAACAGTGAAGTATTATGAGAAATTATATGCTTGTCCCAACCCTGAAATACCCTAGGTTCTCTATCAGCATTTCTCAAACTGGCCTTTCACAAAATATAGTTCCATTAAGCTGACTGGGGGTTTGCTCTGAAAAAAGGGTTCAGTTGTCAAGTAACTTTGACTAAGACAGAATTAAACAAGTTAATTAAATTAATTCTTTCCTTCAAAACTTCTCAGAGTCTATAGTGCAACAATGTGTAAGTTGAATATCATGAGGGGATGTGGTACACTTTTTTTTCCCCCAGATGCTGTTGCCTCAGAACTACATTAATATCATTTAAAACCAGTGTTCTGCAGGACAAAGATTGTGAAATGCTTCTCTTGGGTCGCCTGGGTGGCTCAGTTGGTTAAACATCCAACTTGGGAGATTGTCTCAGGTCATGATCTCACGATTCATGAGATCAAGCCCCGTGTCAGGCTGTGTGCTGACAGCGCCAAGCCTGCTTGGGATTCTTTCTCTCCCTCTCTCTCTCTGCTCCTCCCTCACTTGTTCTCTCTTTCTCTCTCTTCTCTCAAAGTAAATACATGTTAAAATAAAAATAAGATTTTAAAAAAGAAGAAATTCTTCTCTCCCCATGTAAAAATCACATGCCGTTCTCAAAAGCCATTCTTCCCTCTGCCTTTGCTCACATTGTCCCTGCCACATGAAACACCCCACATAAGGTCCACATGCCAAAATCCTACCTATCTCTTAAAGTTCAAGATATTAGGAAAGACTTTTATTACTAAAAAGGCAGAGAAAGAAATCCATTGATCTACAGTCCCTAAGAAAAAAGAAAACCTAAAACCATGCCATAGTGACCTTAATTATGTGTGAAGGTATTGTGTTACTTTGTACTGTGAAAGTCAGTGTGCTGCAATATATATGGATATGAGTGTTTGACCTTTGACAGGACCAGATTAATTATTAAACAAGCCATTGTGTTTGGCTTAGCTCTCAACTCCAGGGAATATTAAGGTTGGAACAGTCCCACATGTTAGCCAGGCTATCCACATCATATCCCAGATGAGGAAACTGAGACCATCATAGATTGGATAATTTATATTGACAAAAGGAAATAAGATATTGGCAGATTTATCTTCTAGATTAAGAATTCTGAGAATTCTGAGAATTCCACTGACACTGGAAAAACGTGTTGTTTATTCATCCTTTACTATTGTACCTACTAAGAGAGGTGGTAGTCAGGAGTTATTCCAAGAAAAACAACTCCTTTAGACACTCCCAATTTATATACAAAGGGAAATCCATAATTCATATTATTTAAGTTAATTGAATGCAATTTATCAGCTACATTGGGAAATGGTGAAGCTAGGTTTCTATAGGATTAACATGTCAGTTTGTTCCAAGGGCTCCCCTTCATTCATGTTCAAGTGAGTTGATGGTTACTGAGCACCCAACCCAACTAAAGTTGGACTAAATCTCTATCTGTCGCATCTCTATTCTTTGGTGACCTTGGCCAGAATTATTTCTCTTACATTTTGACAAATACAAATATTTAAAAAGGACTAAGTTTTTGCAAGTTCTTTTGCCTGGATATGGGGGTAAGAAGGATTAGTGGATTAGAGCACTTCTAGATTTAAGCATGGTCAGACTGAAGAAGAAACGTCTTATGCCTGCAGTGAAAGTAAACTAACTAAATTATATTTAAAAAATTACCTCTCAAATGTTCTGAAATGATGATAGGAAAAGATAGGATTCAGTAGGCAAAGAGGGAAAGGTTAGGACCTGAGGTCCCTGTGTGTGGGGAAAAACACATATTTTGGAACAATGCTGGGAGTGTCTGAGGACAGCAAAAGTCCCTCCAGCGTAAGGTTCCTCTTAAGAATGTGATAGACATCACCTATTCTTCCTCAGGTTTCCCTCAGGAATTTGACAAAAGACCTAACTAAAAATAAAACGTATTTTATTATAAGAAGTGATATGGCCACGGGCGCCTGGGTGGCTCAGTCATTTAGGTGTCTGACTTCAACTCAGGTCACGATCTCACGGTTTGTGGGTCCAAGCCCCATTTTGGGCTCTGTGCTGACAGCTCACAGCCTGGAGCCTGCTTCGGATTCCGTGTTTCCCTCTCTCTGCCCCTCCTCTACTCATGCTCTGTCTCTCTCTGTCTCTAGAAAATAAATAAATGTAAAAAATAAAGAAGTGAGAGGGCCATAGGCCACCCTTCATACAATGCAAGTGAGACAATCAGGATGGACAACCCAGCACCTAAAGCTATCAAGCCAATAATGGTAGGACCTGAGAGGGAAACAGTGGAGAGGGGAGGGGAGGGCTGATGAAAACTTTATAAAACAAGGACCCTTGGCTATAGCCCCAGATAGTCACCTTCAAATGCCCCCTCTCTGTAAAGAGAGCCTTCATACTATTCTTCCTTTCTGATCTTCTACTCTAGTCAACTCTTGCCTGCTGCTCATTTTGTGCCCACCTCTTCATTCTTCAAAACAGTGAGACAATGAACTCCTCCTTTTGAGGTAAAGAATCCTGCAACAAAATGATCACAAAGTAAATGGGTATGCCAGAAAGTGTGGAAAACAACTAGAAATATTTTCTAAGAACTTGTGGATAGCAGTGAAAAGGACAAGGAAAGTGGAGACCACAGGAGTACTGAAGATCTTTTTGCTTGGCCATAATAATGGAGTCAGAAAGAGAATAAAACAAGACTGACAGATCCAATGGGAAAGAGAAAGCAAGGATACGAAAACAAAAAGGAAAGTAGAAAAATGAGACAATGTAGGTAGAGGGAAGGAAAGAAGAGGAGAGGGGGGAAGATAGGCTAGATGACACTCAAGAATTAACATGACACACTTTTAAGATCTGCCAACAATGGCCATGGTCATTACCCTCAATTAGTTTGCAGTGTGTGTTTCAAAGACATGTATAAATAGAAATTTTCATTAAAATGAGATAAGTGCCAAGATAAAGGTATTTACAGAACAGTATGGTAGAATAAAGTGGGGCATTCAGATTAAATCTTGCCTATAGAATCAAGAAAGTCTTCACAGAGGAGATCTTCAAAGTAGATGACTCAGGGCAGGGGTTGGGGAAAGAAAAAAATGGTACAATTAAAGATAGGAAGAGAGAGGTAAAGAATAGAGAAAGGAGTTTAAAGAAGAAAAGTGGGAAGCACAGAGAAAATACCACAGGATTGTCCTGAGTTCACTGAATGATTGCGGAACACTCATATTTTGAGCATTGCAAAATTTGTGGTTAAAGACAATAGCTATCTTTCTTATGATATGCCAGTATGTCACATGTATTATTAAATATTTACTATTCTATATTTCAAATAGAAATGTTGAATAACTGCTGGCCAGTGGCAGGGCAAGGATTTGAATGAATCCATTCTGGTATCTAAACCCACACTTTATTTAGCAAGCTCTAGAGAATAAAAAACAAAACAGAACAAAACAAAACAAAACAAAAACCCAAAAATGAAAGAGGCCAACCATTAAAAAAAGAGAGAATAAAGAGAAGAAAAATAAAAAAAATAAAGGTAAGCAGAGTTATACATTTAAAATAGGTTAATTAAGGGGTGGGTGCCTTGATGGCTCAGTCGGTTATGTGTTCGACTCTAGGTTTCAGCTCAGGTCATGATCTCATGGTTTGTGGGTTCAAGCCTCCTGTTGGGCTCTGCGCTGACAGTGCAGAGCTTGCTTGGGATTCTCTCTCTCCTTCTCTCTCTCTGCCTCTCCCCCACTTGGACTGTCTCTGTCTCTCTCAAAATAAATAAACTTAAAAAAAATAAAATAGGTTAATTAATGCTAGCTGGAGATAAGGCATCCACATCAGAGTTCCACCAGCATTGCAAGACTCTCAATCCACATCCTCCCAATGCACAACAAATTCCATCCAAGGCAAATGGTTCTGGAGGACAACTTTCTTGTGGCTCAGCTCTGCTTCCTTCCAAATTTTCTTCCTCTTATCCCAAAGCAGAATTATGGAAAAAATAAGAGTTAATCAGCTGAAAATTGATTTTGTTTGTTATCTAAGGACCCTATCATTCCACAGAGGTGTCAGTTTGCTTGATTATACATTTTTAAGACCATACTAAAGGACCAAGAACAAGATGCTATTTCCATTATTAAATGCTTACGAGAGTCATTGCACTTACACCTCACCTAATTCTTATAGTAGTATTATACACATTGGTACTAACTTCCTGACTTTGCAGATGAGGAAGCTAAGGCTGGGAGAAGTTTCACCACTTACTCAAGGTCACACAGTTGATAAGTGATAGAATAGCTTTAAATATCCAGAACCATATGACATTCGGTAGCCCAACACTTTGGAGTTTCCAGGAGCTGAAAGCCCAGGAAGACATAGTACATAGGACAAGCTTTCAAAGAGCTACAATTCCAAGTTTAAACTACAATTATTTTCAGGTATTTTAAATAAGAGAGGTCAGTAAGATCAAAGAGTTTTGAAATAAATTGAAATAATTGGAAAAATTTTGTAAGAGCTACATCTTGACCTCCAGTTTAGAGAAAACACTAGCAACTGTTTTGCCAAATGAGATAAGTAAAGCTATCTTAGGCAACTTCCAGAAAAAAAAAAAAAAAAAAAACATAAATCAGAGTGTCATCCAGAGTGTTTAGGAACAAAGGTCTTCTCTGGCCATCCATCCAAATTTCTAAGGTCCCTTCCAAATGCGTGCATCTAGGATTCTGAAATTAAAGCTCCGAATCATGACCGAAAATTCCTGTGGCTATTGTCCTTCGCCCTCAGGAACATTCCAGGAGCAATGCATTGTCTTATTATTTACTATATGGAGTCCTGGCCCCTAGGTTTCAGATATTTCATGGATTTTCTAAACATGACATCGTATGCAATGAGAAAAAGAAGCATAATTTGATCCTTTCTGTAACACTGAACCACAAAACCTGAGGCTACTAATGCAGAAACTCAAACACCATAATTGTTCTGCCATTCAGACTCATTCCAAATTATTGCAAATGGATACCTGGAGACTAAAAATATTGTCTTACAGGTTTTTAAATTTGTAGAGCAGGACATATGGTTAATTAAAACCATTTAGTCCAATATTCTTATTTTAGAAAGTGAAAAACTTCTAATGTGAAGGGTGATGGTGCTGGTTGTGTAATTCTCTTGATTCTTAGGCCTCTTTCCCTTAAATGTAAAGGGATTTATCTTACTGCTTAGTCAAGGAACTCTCTGTAGGATATTGGCTTTCGTCTGTGAAGAAGATGATTAGTACCTGGGTTAGTACATGTCAGTGACAATGAGATATCGCCCCAGGACCTGAAAAAGAGAGATAATTAAGAGTGAAACTATGGGACCAAAACATTTTTTAAGATGGAGTCGAGAAAGACAAAGTCACCTAAGTGTGAAAGATTGACTCTCAGGGCTGTACATTTTGCCTGTAATCTGATTAATCAGTGGAGTTATTTTAGTAATATATATGAAAAAAAAGATGTCATTAAAAAATTAAGAATTAGTCCCCTATAAAAAGTAGAAAAAGTAGAGTACCAGAGGTAAAATTTGGCAGTGCACATCAAAGTGCTAGCCAAGTGAGAGTTAAATTAGTGGATTCAAAATTTCTCCTGTCTTTGGCCACATCATTTTGACTATCATAGCATAAAAGATGTGTTGGCAATCCTGAATAATACAGTCTTTGGGAACAATACTAAGTGTAAGATTATTCTGTGATTATCTGGTTTAATAAGGACAATGGATCTAGACCACATCTCTGTAGAACAGACACTTCTGCTATTAACTATCCTGATACGAAATTAATCCTATGATAGAGAATTAAGACTTATGGAATTCAGCCTGAGGTTATGACTGGGGACACCATTTGTTCCCTCTGGAGCTTGGAGTGAATTTGGCTTGAACCTCAAAGACTTTGGAAGGTTCTATTGCGGATCTGGTATGGAGTGGTAAACTGTCCCTTGACAAACATTGATAGGCTGGGATCCAGGCCAATCATTGTCTGATAAGAGGCCCTGGGGTGATCTAAAGTTACGCGATAGTTTGGAATCTCTTCCATTATCCCTGAACTTCAGGAAAGCCACATTCAAATGGATTAATCTGGTCTCAGCTGCACTGAGGTGGAACCAAGGCACGGAGCCAAGCAGGGCAGGGGAGAACCAAGGCACCGAGCCAAGCAGGGCAGGCCTGGTGGCCATGACCTGAAGTTACAACTGTTGTCACTGGAGAGAGCTAGCCAACCCCAGTGGAGAGATCTCGCAAGTTTTTCTCTGACCCGTGGCTGTGGTGTAGTGGCAATGCTAAGCAGCTGGGTGAAAGGAAGTCAGCAGAATTGTTCCTTGGCACATGTAAGGAGGTATTGGAGACTGTCATGGAAAGAAGTGGGGGACATTTGAATGGGCTCATTTCTGTGATTGGGAGGTAGGATGGAGGGGCCATATATTTATAAAAAGGATGTGAAATTCACTTTAAATCACAGACCACACTCTTGCTTACACAAACATATTCCAGCCACACAGAATCTCTTCAGGTTTGCTTCCTGGCCTGGAATGATTATATTTTCCTTTTCACATGGCTTGCTGCTTTACATCCTTTTTGCCCTCACCGGGTGCTATCTCCTCACTGAAAATTTCACTGAGCCCATGAGCACATGCCCAAATGGACACTGCCTTCCATCTTATCACCCAATTTGTTTTGCTTTAATTCTTTCAAAATACATATTTTCATTGTCGATTTTGCTTCTACTTTGTCTTCCTGAAAGATGATGTCCATTTAGGTTCTATAGATTACTCTGGGGCCCAGCACAGAGCCTGTCACCTAATATCTATATGCAAGAAAAATATTCATTGAGTGAATGAATGACTAGGTTACAGTTTATATGAGTGTGATATCATTAAACATCAGATTTACTATTTTATTTTTTTAATTTTTTTGTAATGTTTATTTTTTAGAGAGAGACAGAGCATGAGCAGGTGAGCGGCAGAGAGAGAGGGAGACACAGTATCCAAAGCAGGCTCCAGGCTCTGAGCTGTCAGCACAGAGCCCAACACGGGGCTTGAACCCACCAAACGTGAGATCATGACCTGAGCCAAAGTCAGAGGCTTAACCAACTAAGCCACCCAGGCGCCCCAGATTTGCTATTTTCTGATTTCATGCTCATCTTTTTACTTTGCTTTTGTAAATTTTATTGAGGTATAATATACATACAGAAAATTTCATGAATCCTGATTACTTTTGACATCCAGATCAGCTCAGCCTAAAGGGAAAGGAAGTACAGTTTAAAGAGATACAGAATGTTGTAAATTTTTTTAATGTTTTTTACTTATTTTTGAGAGAGAGCATGTGAGACTCAGGGAGGGACTGATAGAGAGAGGAGAGAGGGAGACAGAGGATCTTAAGTGGGCTCTATGTTGACAGCAGTGAGCCCAATGTGGGGCTCGAACTCATGAACCGTGAGATCATGACCTGAGCCAAAGTCAGACACTCAACTGACTGAGCCACCAGGTGCCTAGAATATTGTAATTTCTTTATTTTTAATTTATCTTTACATTCATAACTTGACATTCTATTTTCATACATTATTCGTGTATGCTAGCTTAATGCGAGTCTTTCTCTGAGAATAGAAGTTGTATTCAACATCCTAAAAAATTCATGTTTCCAAGTCTCAGAACTGAAGGAAAGACCCTGAGGTTTGGTAAATTCATCCTGATGACAGAATACAGCCTCAGATGTGAGAAGGCCTTCTTTTATTCATATGTTTCTACACAACTCATCTTGCACTGATTTCTTATTTTTAACTTCTAAAGAAAAGACCAATTATTTATCACAATTAACATGGGACAATTCTGTAACAAATATATATTTCATCCACATTAAATATATTACATATTCAATTAATAGAAATGTATGATGAATAGGGCTGCAATCTTTATTCCATCTGAAAACTATCTTTAAAAAAGTTTGAGGTGCACCTGAGTGGCTTAGACCGTGAAGCATCCGACTTGGGCTCAGGTCATGATCTTGCAGTTCATGCATTTGAGCCCCATGTTGGACTCTGTGCTGACAGCTCAGAGCCTGGAGCCTGCTTCAGATTCATTCTCTCTCTCTCTCTCTCTCTCTCTCTCTCTTTCCATCTGCCCCTCCCCCACTCGTGCTCTGTCTCTCTCTCTCTCTCTCTCTCTCTCTCTCTCTCTCAAAAATAAATAAACATTAAAAAAAATGGGAGGGAGAGAGAGAATACCAAGCAGGCTCCACACTGTCAGCACAGAACCTGATTTTGACCTGAGCCAAAGTCAAGAGTCTGGAGCTTAACCAACTGAGCCAATGAGGCACCCTTTAACCAACTCCTTATTTTAGGCCAAAGCTATTTTTTTTTAATTCTTATATTAATAAACATGTGTATATATTTATATATCATAATACATATTATTTTTCCCATATTACATAATATTGAAATCAACACCATCATAAATCTTTGTCCACCTCTGATTATTTGCTAAGGTTAATTCCTAGAAGTAGAGTACTAGTTCAAAGGTTATATATATTTTTAATATATTTGATACAAGTTTTTCCTTCAAAAATTCTTTCTCAATTTACATGTTGTCAAGCAGGGAATTAGACTATCTATATTTGCCAACCATTCTAATTATTTTCATCTCAATATGTCATTTTGAAAGGAAAAAATGGTTTATTACTTCTATTATTTTTTAAGTTTTTTTTCTAGAGAGGTTGAACATTTCTTTCATCATTATTGATAGTTTGTACTTTTTCATGTGTGAATTTCCATTCATAACCTATGCCTGTTTTACCATTGAGATATTTTTTATTATTTTGTAAGAGTGCTTTA
Organism: Acinonyx jubatus; assembly: GCF_027475565.1. Lineage (NCBI taxonomy): Eukaryota > Metazoa > Chordata > Mammalia > Carnivora > Felidae > Acinonyx > Acinonyx jubatus. The sequence goes on along the minus strand of NC_069380.1, from coordinate 87,676,564 downwards.
GATAATTATAATACTAATAATTTTATCCAGTATATGTTATATTATTTACGATATAATCTCCCTTTTTTTAATTTACCATGACTTTGAATGTATGCTCTTTGCTTTTACAGTCTAAAACCATAATGTAAGGAAAATGTTTATATATATATATATATATATAATTTTAAATCATGGCTTTTCTTTAACATTAAGCTCTTAAAACCATTGAAAACTATGAGGAATTGTTCTCTTTTCATTTAATTATCTCCTTTCTAAAAGAAAATGGTGACATCTTTCTCTTCTTTTCCCTGCCCTGGTTTTTTTTTTAAGTTTATTTATTTTGAGAGAAAGAGGCAGAGAATCTCAAGCAAGATCCATTTGGTCAGCTCAGAGCCATACATGGGGATCAATCTCAAACTGTGAGATAATGACCTGAGCTGAAATCAAGAGTCAGACACTCAACCAGCTGAGCCACCCAGGCGCCCCGTACCCCCGCCCTTTTTGGACAATGCAATTTTAGAGATACTGATGGACTCAAGAAAGGCAGGCATCTACATGAGGTGGAAGCACCAGCGGCCCAAGCAGGGAAGTTATCCAAGCCCAAGAAGAATGAGAAGGGCAAATGTGTAAAAGGGCTCTCCAGAGCAGTGTGGCAGAATGTAAGAAGGGTAAGGAAGCTGTTAAGGGCAGCCTGCTATAATCAAGCAGACTGCCACTGGGATGAGGAGGAGAAGAGAAATCATGTAGGTTGCCTGCCATGAGGTGTTGAAACCCAGGCTTGGTAAAGAAGGATCTTGCAGGGTAGCATATCCCTGTGTGGGGCATCAGAGTACAGGTGGGTTGAGAATGGTGCTGACCAGGTGTAGAGAGTTAGAGCGCTAGTGGGATGAAGAGGGATCTCCAGGGGAGGGAATGGCAGCAGCAGTGGGAGATTTGTTCCATACTGGGAGATTAATCACATTAGTAAATTAAGGGTGATGGGGGTCAGTTATCTCATTATTGGAGAAGAGGGCTACAAATACAGAAAGGGAGAAACTAGTATGAATTCTTCAGTGGTGGAATGCTAATAGGTGTCAGTATGTGCTCATTGTTTTCAGATAGATTAGATGATAGATAGATGATAGATAGATATGTAGTAATATCTACATACTAGGTTTGTGAATACAAACCTAAAGATCTCTGCAGCCCTTTCCACAGAAAGAAAGAATCTGGGAACAGCAATAGCCTAACAGTAAGGAGGGCACCTAGCACCCAGGTCTTAATTCTACTAACAGGAATCTGGACACCTTAGTTGAGGTAAGCTGAAAAGTGGCCCCCAAATATATCTGTATTCTGTACTGATCCCACAGCTGGAGGAGAGAAATCACAAGATGGGATCAGAATATACTCTGTCAGAATGTACAAGTGCTAAAAGAATGATAGGGACACATCAAAGGGACACTGGAGCCAGATCAAAGGGGCTCCTACCTCTCAATCTGGGATAATTTGAGCTTTAAAATAAATATAGAGGGGCACCTGGGTGGCTCAGTTGGTTAAGTGTCCAACTTCCGTTCAGGTCATGATCTGATGGTTCATGAGTTCCAGCCCGGCGATAGGCTCTCTGCTGTCAGCACAGAACCTTCTTGGAATTCTCTCTTCCTGCCCCTCCCCCATTTGTGCATGCATGTGTGTGAGCACCCGCCCCCTCAAAATAAATACAAAAAACAAATAAATATAGAAACAAATTATAACCATTGAACAAAATAGAGTACCATGAATCTATACCAATATAAATAAATAAATAAATAAATAAATAAATAAATAGAAAGTTTGATGGAGAACAGAATACTTTTATTGTTCCAAAGTACCTTCCTGATAATATTTATAAATTACAAAGGAAAAGTGATAACTTTATTTTTTTTATTATTTTTTTTGAAATTTATTGTCAAATTGGTTTCCATACAACACCCAGTGCTCATCCCAAAAGATGCCCTCTTCAATACCCATCACCTACCCTCCCCTCCCTCCCACCCCCCACCAACCCTCAGTTTGTTCTCAGTTCTTAAGAGTCTCTTATGCTTTGGCTCTCTCCCACTCTAACCTCTTTTTTTTTTTTCCCTTCCCCTCCCCCATGGGTTTCTGTTAAGTTTCTCAGGATCCACATAAGAGTGAAAACATATGGTATCTTTGTATGGCTTATTTCACTTAGCATCACACTGTCCAGTTCCGTCCACGTTGCTACAAAGGGCCATATTTCATTCTTTCTCATTGTCACGTAGTACTCCATTGTGTATATAAACCACAATTTCTTTATCCATTTATCAGTTGATGGACATTTAGGCTCTTTACATAATTTGGCTATTGTTGAGAGTGCCGCTATAAACATCGGGGTATAAGTGCCCCTGTGCATCAGTACTCCTGTATCCCTTGGGTAAATTCCTAGCAGTGCTACTCCTGGGTCATAGGGTAGATCTATTTTTAATTTTTTGAGGAACTTCCACACTGTTTTCCAGAGTGGCTGCACCGATTTGCATTCCCACCAACAATGCAAGAGGGTTCCCATTTCTCCACATCCTCTCCAGCATCTATAGTCTCCTGATGTGTTCATTTTGGCCACTCTGACTGGCGTGAGGTGATATCTGAGTGTGGTTTTGATTTGTATTTCCCTGACGAGGAGCAATGTTGAGCATCTCTTCATGTGCCTGTTGGCCATCCGGATGTCTTCTTTAGAGAAGTGTCTATTCATGTTTTCTGCCCATTTCTTCACTGGATTATTTGTTTTTCAGGTGTGGAGTTTGGTGAGCTCTTTATAGATTTTGGATACTAGCCCTTTGTCCGATATGTCATTTGCAAATATCTTTTCCCATTCCATTGGTTGCCTTTTAGTTTTGTTGGTTGTTTCAAAAGTGATAACTTGAGAATGGAATAACCCGACCAACACCACTTTAATCAACTTTTTAAAGGTATATATTATTAGTAAGGCAAAGGAAAAATGTGAGTATCTGATATGATGAGATAAAATGAGAACACGTTATTTCTAAAATAGTCTATCCAGAGATGTGAAACTTGACTCTAATATGAGGAAACACCAGACACATCCAAATTAAGAGTTATTCTACAAAATAAGTAATATATAATTTTCAAAAGTGTCAAGATATAAAATACAAATAAAAAATGAGGTACTGGGATGCCTGGGTGGCTCAGCTGGTTGAGCGTCCATCTTTGGCTCAGGTCATGATCTTGTGGTTCATGAGTTCCAACCCCGCATGGGGCTAGTTGCTGTCAGTGTGGAGTCTAAATCAGACCCTCTGTCCCCCTCTCCCCCACTTGCACTCTCTCTATCTCTCTCAAAACAAACAAACAAACAAACAAACAAACATAAAAAAAAAGAATGAGGTACTATTCCAGATTGAAGAAAAATGAAGAGACGTGATAAGTAAATGCAACATGTAACACTGAATTGGAGCCCTTTGCTGACTGAAGAAATTTGACTGGGGTCCAAAGATCAGATCATAATATATTAAAGGTAATTTCCTGATTTAGTTTGTTTTCAACATTATACTCATGTAATCTGAAAATAATAATTTTATATTTTCCTTTTAAAATTTTTCATGTCCTATTCCATTGACTAGAGCTTTTACAAACTTTTCTCTTTAAATATTCATTACAATAATAGGCATTTTTACATTACTTATGACTTTCATGAAATTATCTCTGATGTTTTCAGCTGTGAAAAAATACTGGATGTTGGCATCATACTTAGAATTTCCCTTCCTATTTCTTCCTATTTTTCTATCATAAAAAAGACCAACTGTTTTTCTGTATCTATTGAGATTAATATATTCTTTCTTGTTTTGACTTGTATGATGTGATTGGGTATAATAACATATTTACTTATGATAAATAATTTATATATCCCTGGAGTATATCTTAACTTGCTGAAGCTTATTAATAGTTAAGTATACTGCTGAGTTAGATTTACTAGTGTTTTCTTAGAATTTTTCACCTGTATGCTGGGCTGCCTGGGTGGCTTAGTCAGTTAAACATCTGACTCTTTATTTCACCTCAGGTCATGATCTCACGGTTGTGAGATCCATGCTGGACATGGAGCCTGCTTAAGATTCTCTCTCCCACTCCCTCTATCCCTCCCTTGTTTGCACTATCTCTCTCTCTTTTTTTTTTTTTAATTTTTTTTCAACGTTTATTTATTTTTTTTGGGACAGAGAGAGACAGAGCATGAACGGGGGAGGGGCAGAGAGAGAGGGAGACACAGAATAGGAAACAGGCTCCAGGCTCTGAGCCATCAGCCCAGAGCCTGACGCGGGGCTCGAACTCACGGACCACAAGATCGTGACCTGGCTGAAGTCGGACGCTTAACCGACTGCGCCACCCAGGCGCCCCAATCTCTCTCTCTTAAAAAAAAAAAAAGAGAGAATTTTCCACCCATACGTAAAAAAAATTATCTGTATATATTTTTTAATTTATGTTTATTTATTTTTGAGACAGAGAGAAACAGAGCATGAGTTGGGGAGGGACAGAAAGAGGGGGAGACACAGAATCTGAAGCAGGCTCCAGGCTCCTAGCTGTCAGCACAGAACCTGACACGGGGTTCAAACCCATGAACTGTGAGATCATGACCTGAGCCAAATTTGGATGCTTAACCTACTAAGCCACCCAGGTGCCCCTCTATATTTTTTAAATTATGCTTTTTACCCAATGTTTTTTTTTTTGAGAAAATGCTAACAAAATAAGATTTATAACATTGCTCAGTTTTCTATGTGCTTAAACAACAATTGATATATCTCTCAATTTTATAGTCTTTTCTGCTATGCACATTATTAGTTTTTCATTTTATTTTTAATAATCCCTTTCTCTGCATACTTTAGATTAAGAACCAGCAAACTTTTTCTGTAAAGGGCATATAGTAAACGGCTGTGTGACTTTGCAAGCCAAATGGTCTCTGTCACAGCTACTCAGCTCTGCCCTTGAAGCACAAAAAGAAACATAGACAACTCAGAAATGAATGAGCATGACTATGTTCCAGTAACCAGCTCATTTACCAAAACAGATGGTGGGCTGAAATTGGCCACTAGACTGAAGTTTGCCAATCCCCACTTTATTTTAGATATTCTTTTTGTAACTTCTTAAATGAAATTTATAATTTAAAATGTTTACTCTTTTTCTGTAATCTTTAAAACATACAGAGACATTTATTTTCCTCTGAGTATAGTCTTGGAAATCTCTCATAAATTTTGATATGTAAAGTTCATACTGCTGACATTTTCCTGCATATTATATAATTTACATTTATATTTTCTTGTGGTCTAAGAATTATTTAGAAAAGTTGTCCGTTTAACTTTTAAATGCTACAAAATGAAAAAGGCTTTGAAAATAGGGTCACGCATAAAAATAAATAAGCACAACTAAGTGGCATTTTAGGATGAGCAATGGCACATGTCATTCAGGGCAAATATGACAAGCTCGGGGATTTAACTCATTGTCTTCAGCTGCCGGAGCTAGAGCTATTTGGATACATGTGGTCAAAAAGAATTCTGGTGTAGATGCTATTAACTACCTAAAAAAGTACTGCATGATGCCAGTGGGGTAGCCACAGAGAATGGTTTTAGATTAAGAAATTCTCTGCAAGAATATGCAAAGAAATGCTCTTGGAATTAGAGTCATAACATAATCCTACAAAACTCAGAAGACAGGCTATTGTGTCTTGTTCATTTTATTTTGCTATTATTTTCTTGTATTATGGTCAGAGAATGTATCCACTACAATGGCAGCATTTTGCAAGGTTTTGGACTCTCCAAAACCCTTAGCTTAATACACAACCAGTTCTTGGCAAGTGTTTTATGAGTGTTGTGAAAGAAATGCTAAATCTATGTAGGACACTGATGTATTAATTAATTTATTTATGTGTTACGGATACCTCCAGGATGATACAAAATGTATTTGTCTTCCATTATATTCTCTTCAACTTCTTTTGGATTTCTACCATCTGCACATTTTGACTATTTTACCTGTTTTGATATCGGTTACTTCTATGCAAAGAACACAGCTTTTAAAATTTTCTTTGAATATTGTCCCTTTCATCAATAATACAGTATTGCGGGTGCATTTGTTTGGCATTGAATTTTATCTTGTTTGGCATTAATGTTGCCACCTTTACTTTCTTTTCATTTCAATGAGTGTTGTATATCTTTGCCCATCTTTTAACTTTTGTGAAGATTTTTTAAGTGTATAATCTTACTTTTCTTTTAGATGGTGCAGTTTTATAATCTTTTCTTTCAGTAAAAAAAAAAATGTTGATGTGAGTTTTTCCCTTTAATTAAACTAATTTCCTACTGTTAAACTTATTTGGTCATTTTCATCAAGAATTGAGGAGAGAAATAGACACCAGCACTCATGTGAACATGTTACCTTTAATTTAACTGATAATCTCTTTTTCTACCATAAACTCATGCAGGTTTTATGGACTCAATCTTTTATTTTAACTTCTGATTGGAAATTCTCAGACAAAAATCTCATCATTGGTTTTTGATGAATTACTCACAGCAAGATTTACATACAGAAGCCTAATAATGGCTGGTTGTCAGTGAATCAGGTTTATGCATTGTGTGGTCTTTAACATCTCTGAGTAGGTTATTAATAAGCAGTTATGGGGGTGGAAATAAAAGCACTGGGTATCTTACAATTTTTCCCCAAATCTTGAAAATGCTGGCCTCCATCAAATATACTCCATCAAGTTACATCTTTTTGTACCGAGAGTGTACAATGGGACAAGAGAGCAAACCAGAGGTGTGAAGGAAAGCAATGTTTTCTTTAAAAACATGAAATATCAAGATCCCCAGGAAACACTAGGATAGACAAGAGAAAATAAATCCAGCCTTTTTTTTTCTTCTCATTCAAATCAAACGTAAAGGAAATTGTTGGCTTCTCCCTCCTCCATGGTATATATTTCCACGTAATTATTTTCTATAACAGTGATCCAGACTCAGCCACCCTCTGGGAACTGTCCATCTGCTTGGAAATTCACAAAGCAAGCCCCATGAAGGTTAGTTGTTAAAAGCTTTCTGGATAAGAACTGAGATGGTTTCTGGTTGTAAACTCTATGGCCACATCATCGATTTAGTGGCTCTATTCTCGAATTTTATGCTAGTTGAATTATGGAGACTGAACTTGTTCTGCCTCTGCCAGACCATATTCCTCTAACCTTTCTGAACATGATGATGTCTAGCTCCCACATTATAATCTCAGGAGACTGTGTTTTTTCCTAAGTGTGTACCTAATTCTTATAGGAGCTCAAAAGATTAAAAAAAATGTGAGCAGAAAGAGTAATTCAGAGCTATAGCCACAATTCAAAATAGAGAAAATTTGTAGATTTACTGTGTTCTTTTATGAATTTCTTCTATCAGGCTATTTCCATCATGAAAAGAAAGAAAAGAAAAGAAAAAAAAAGAAAAGAAAAGAAAAGAAGGGAAAGAAAAAAAAGAAAAAAAGAAAAGAAAAGAAAAGAAAAGAAAGCTCCCAGATGCATAAAGTGAATGTCACTAAGGCACACTATCTCAAGATACTATAGTGCGCTGAAGAGCTCTGGAATTCCTGAAGGGGTAGGCATTCCACAAAGGAATTGCCTTAGGGGAGGCAGCAAGCTATAAAACCCTGTTTTCCCTTTTGGAAAGGTCATTATGGCAAACTTTTCCTCCTTTATGATAGGAAGATGCAATCAAAGGGCAGATTCCGAGACACTAACACTGCGATCCTATTGCCATCATTAGCCCTCCCCGTCTGAGGGTCTAGTGGCGGGGGGAGGGGATGATGACCCACAGTCCAATATATGTTGTACATAAACAGTAATGCAATAATAGTATCAAATTTTTTTGTCAGGCAATTAAACTTTATGCCAAACTAATTCAATTTCACTCCTGTTTTAGTAAGTCTTGCTGAAAAAAAAAAAGAAAAGGGATCTGTTCTCTCTGGTAAATCACAAGTTTCACAACACATTTCTTAATACAAGCTCCTTGTTCTGCTATTCTGATATATTAAATATCCAGCAATGAATTTCTGGGGTCATAAATCTACAGTGATAAAATTAATCCTATTGCTGAAGACAAATAAATATTTTATTGCAGTTTTATGAGCTTTTGTTCCCTCTTCACTTGCAAGTAGAAGTTGTTTAGTGATACGAAGACATTTTGCTTTTGTAAAATGTGCTAGAAACAATATAGTAATAATAGAATTCATATCTACAAAACTTGTTGTGCACCCTTAAGACTGAAAGTCAGGCACATTGCTCCCCCTCCAAATTTATAAAGAATAGTTTGCCAATGGAAAATATCCCATCACTATGTTCAACTCGATTTATATTCTGAAATCTTTTCATCTCAAGTGTGGGCACTAATTCTTTTACATGACACTTTTTTATTGTTGTTATTAGCAAAAAAAAATTGAGTTGTAGAAGGGGAGAAAGTGCAACAAACCAAATACTCACCAAGATGTAATTCTAATAATTTTGCAGATGTGCACACCTTGGAGGTTACAACGAAAGTTTTATATGCAGAACTGAGTGAAGCAAAAATTGTAAGGATTAGGAAAGGGGAAAGCTCCAGGATAAACTGGCCCTCTGACATCTGTAGAAACTTTAATAGGGTTACCTACTTTCAGAAAACCTTCCACAAAAACATAGAAACTTAGTATGGAAAAAATCAAGTAGTTTATTCCTTTCCATATACAATCTTTAAAAGGAAACAGGTTTAGAAATGGTAGATTACCTACCCTGAAAATATTTTATGGCAGAACTGGGACCAGACTTCAGTAATCTGCCTGCCAATCCCTTAAATTTAGTAGTTTTTTTTTAAATAATGCATTAATTACTAAACATTTTGTAAGACATTTTGCAAATTTTGATTAGGCAAAAAAATCCACAAGAGTGTTATCCCATGAGTACTCCAATCTAACCTGTTCATCATGCACTTTGGCCTTTCTCAAACGACCTTTGCTGTTTCTTTTCTATTTTTCTTTTTTTTTTCTTTTTTAATATGAAACTTATTGTTAAAATGGTTTCCATGCAACACCCAGTGCTCATCCCAACAGGTGCCCTCCTGAATACCCATCACCTTTGCTGTCTCTATAACACAGTCTTGCTTGAGATATTGCTTACCGCTTCCCTAGGTTCATAATCTTTCACTTCAGATACATTTTCTTCCTTTATATTAAAAATTTTTTAATGTTTTATGTATTTTTGACAGAGGATCAGAGCGTGAGTGGGGGAGGGGCAGGGAGAGGGAGACACAGAATCGAAAGCAGACTTCAGGCTCTGAGCTGTCAGCACAGAGCCCTGACATGGGGCTCGAACCCTCGAACCATGAGATCATGATCTGAGCTGAAGTCAGCCACTTAATAGACTGAGCCACCCAGGTGCCCCCAGATACATCCTCTTCTTGAACCAATCCCCATCTCTCCAGGCTCAAATTGTGCAGGCAGAGAGACATAGTTAGAAGTGACACTATTCAAAAGCACTTTTATCTCTGGCAAGAAGTAATGTGTATATGCCAACTTCACTTTATATTCTAGCAAACTGCAAAGAATACCAAAATAATTTGCAAAGCACCGTATAGATGAAAGAGATGGGATATAATAATAAATAGTGGGGGTGAGGGGAGTGAATAGGGTAGGGAACTTTCACTTCTAGCCAAGACAAAATACCAGAGACCTGATTAACCTTTCCCATCAGAAACACACAAACAATAAAAGGAAATAAAACATATGAAACAAACGGTTTTGAGATCCTGGATATCAGGCAATGAAGGAAAGTGATCCTTTAAAATGAGAAACAAAAAAGGTGAGCCCTAAAATTTCCCCAGCCCACTGACTTGAGAAAGAGTCCAGGTTGTAATGCATGAGGGCAAACCCAGGTTGCACCCAGGAAATTCTTTGAGTTGAAAAGTTGGTGTTGAGGGGCGCCTGGGTGACTCAGTCGGTTGAGCGGCAGACTTCGGCTCAGGTCATGATCTCGCAGTCCGTGAGTTCGAGCCCCACGTCGGGCTCTGTGCTGACAGCTCAGAGCCTGGAGCCTGCTTCGGATTCTGTGTCTCCCTCTCTCTCTGACCCTCCCCCATTCATGCTCTGTCTCTCTCTGTCTCAAAAATAAATAAACGTTAAAAAAAATTAAAAAAAAAAAACTTGGTGTTGAGAGTCTGGAGGAAGATCGCTAGAGGTCCCAGCAAAGAGTAGCAGAAAAAAGAGAGGTGCACAGAAAGAGAACTCTTTAATAAGAACCAGCCAAACACTGCATTCCCTAGTCTCTTTTTTTCAGCTTCTTTGGCCAATGAGATATAAGGAAATGCTATATGTAGAACTTAACAGATAAAGAAGACCTTTTCCTACTGGCTAGAAATTTAGTGTGATAGTTCGTTAGAGCAATCTTCTTGGACAATGAAGCCAATGTGCAAAACCACAAACATCTAAACCTTTGTGTCTTTAATCCATAGTGATAATCTGCAGAGACATCCACCATCCTATTTGGGGTTGGGCTGTTTGTCCACACAGGTTCCCAAGGTCACATAAGTCAATTTCACATACATCATCTGTTCATATCTGAGAGCTCTCTTTCCTGCTACTCACCTTCCTTACCTGCACATTGGGCACATTGGAGAGAGAGTATTCTGTTGCTTCTACAACATAACGTTAAGGTATGGGAAACCCAGTGGAAAGGTAGAAGACCTTTATACAACAGAACATTTGTATTCTTGTAGCATGCTGTCTCTGTAAGATCTACCTGAGAATTGAGACATAAGCCTACTTGGGGATTTTCTACCCTTCCCTCAACCTTTCTAGTAAACAACCCATGCAGGGTGGCACAGCAATCTTACCTAGGGGACCCTCTACTGTTGATTTCTTTTCTGTCTCTCGTTTTTCTTAGTGGGCAGCAAGAATGTTTTGCTCTTACTAAAGTATTATCCAAAAATACTTTGTCTATGCCTGTAGCCATTTCTATTTCAACAAGGATTTAGGTTTTTGAAAATCAGAAGTCAGGAGGAGACAATCCATTTGACCCTGATTTCTATTGTTAAATCCTTTCCTTGATTCACTGAGCAGAGAAAAAAATGGCTAAGATAAAAAAAAGAAAGTTGGAAATTTCAGGAGAAATGAATCAGGGAAGATATGAAAATATTATCCTCCCACACTAGATTTCATGATCCTCAAGCTTTTCCCCTGGTTTTTGAACTCTTGGGTGCTCTGATCTGGAGAAGGGATGATTAACAATTTTGGCAGCTTTATCATTTTATTTTATCTTCTTAGAAAATTTTCTCTTTTGTTTTCTAATAAATAAAAATAGTTTATAATGAGTGCTTAGCTTCCCGTACAGTGAAATGTTGCCCTTTCTGCTCTGGTGGTGCAGACTTTCAGACATACTAAAAAATGAGGCATGAAACAATCAAGTGGAACTCACTTAGAAAAGCAGGGAATGACAATGCTCAACAAAAGCCCATGCAGACGGGATGAAGAAACCACAGCAGCTACAAATGCACAGAAGATGAACATGGCGTGGCAGAGACATTTAGGGAACTCTGGACCAGTCATCCAGGAATGGAAACTCCGAAAAGAGCTAAGGAAAAACAGGTTGCACAAATCACTACTTTAAAAGAAAATATATGAAAACAAAGTAACTCATTCCTTTATTCTTCTTTCTCTTCTCAATTACATTTGGCTTTTACAGAAAAAAGGAACCAAGCAAGCTTTCACCAGCAGCCACCCTCTCCCCACCCTACCATCCCACAGTCGCCCTCGCCAACAAAAAGATCATGTGATTTGCTGAGCAATTCTAAAGTCATAGCAGGGTAATATTTTGAAATGTTACTTGACATGTCTTTGTCCAAGTTTTGTTGTGCTCATTGACTGCCCTACTGTCAATGGTTGGGCCATTCTGGCAGCTTTCGTTATGCCTTGCCCTTCAGGGTAGGCAGGAATAAGCAGCCACATTCTTTGTTATTGAAAACTTACTGAAAAGGCAAATTATTGAAAATAAAAAACTTTTGTGATTTCTAACATGTGATTTTTGAGAGAGCAAGTCATTGTGGGTTTAAGAGGTTTAAGCAAGGGTTTGTGGATTTAACACAGCTTTTATTTAAAAACAGAACAAAACCAAAACAGAGTATGGAAGATATGGGTTGATGAAATGAGAGCTGTTTTCCCACCATACAGCAAAGAGAGAGATAGAAACATTTCCTGGACTAGAGCAATGATCTTGAAGAGGACTAGAAACTAGGGCTAGAAAAATTAAGCGTCTGGCTTGGGTCTCTATTCTCTGTTTATGCCTATGTTTAGTACCTGCCAACTAACCGTCTCTTGGAAAAGAAGGTCTCCCAACATGAATGATGATCATAATAGATTACAAACGATGACACATGCTCTGTTATGATAAAAGCTTTTTGAACAATAATCAGAGATAGAAAAAGTATTTAAATGTAAGGACGTATAAATAGTGATAACATCTATACAAAATAATACCAGGTCAGAAGCACTTCTAGAATAGTGATGTGAGGAGCTCTGTAGATCCTCTCTCCCCAGTAAACTAAAATAACATGAAAAGCTAAAAACACCTTTTAAATCCTCCAAAGCCATTCAGTAAGTGGAGAAATATTTATTCAACAAAAGCTAAACCTTGGCAGCAATAACAGAAAGTAAATTTGAGCCATGACTTGCTCCCTTTATCTCCCCAGGTCAGAATGATGGAAGCTCTAAGCATGTGAAGCTAAGAGGATGGGTTGCTCTTTCACTACAGCTCCAAGTCTAGTGTTAGGGTATCTCCCCAAGAGGGGCAGGCTACCAGTATTTCTCATCCCTGTCTCTCCCAGCTCCATGTTGCAGAAGCTCTATTCCAGCCAAAAATGGCACAGAAGTTAAGGGTCCTCTTTCTCCCCCAGTCCTTTGTCATAGGAAGTTCTTTACTAGGCATGAGAGGCTGCAAATACTGGGTCCTAATCATTCTTGACCCATTTCATGTGTATAGCAAAGGTTACATGATAAGAGAAGAAAGCCAAGAAGACCAGAGGCTTTCTTTGCCTAGACCTCTGTTCATAAAACATGGATGCCCCTGTAAGTGAAATGGGTTGCTGTCCTCACCCCACCTCTGGAACACTAGCATCCATGTTCTTCCCAGGGGAAGAAGAAGGTCATACGTACAAACTCTCCATAGTTCTCCCTAAAAGACACACTTCATATGGAACAGAGTGTAGAGAAGTTCAAGTTTAAGGGCATGATAGAAAACAATGGAGATTTTGACAGTGAGCAATTAGCAGGGGGCTTGTGACTCTGTAACAGCAGTAAGAGAAAAGACAAAACAGCTAGACAGTTAACAGAAATGACTGAAGAAAGAAGTAGCAAAGAAGGGCTCTCCTGGGACTGAAGGAAGCCTTAAGGTTTAGCCTCAAAGACTCTTCTACAAACAGGAGTCAGACGATTTTTTGTTCAGACAGGATTGGGTCAGACTTCAGAGTCATTTATTTATCAGCGGGTTGCCAAAAACAATAGAGCAATCAGCTAGAAATGAGCGCAGACTAACTGCTGGGTCTGATATCAATATAGGCAGACAGAGCCAGTAGCTTAAGAGGGAACTCACGGAAAGAGACGGTCAAAGTAAAACCATTGTCAAGCCAGTGGAGTAGAAGTTAGGGTACCTGTGTACATGGCCACAGTTGCACTCTCTGAGAAGCAACATCAGAGGTGGCACATTTGGGGAAAAATAGTTTTCACTCAACTAGTTCAGTCATGTACCCCCAAAGTAAACAAGTAAGCAAACGACAATGACAGCCCTGCAGGTGGGGTGACCGTATCAGAGTTTCTACAATATATTACCAAAATATCCAGTTTTGAACAAAAAAAAAAACGGTGAATTATGAGACAAGCAAATAAACAAGAAGGTGTAACCTACACTCAGGATTTAAAAGAGTAAGCAACAGAAACCACCTTTAGTGGAGCCTGAATGTTGTACTTAGCAGACAGTAGCTATTATAAATATGTTCAGAGAACTAAAGGAATCCATGCTTAAAGAATTAGAGGAAGGTATGATGCTAACGTCTCATCTATTAGAGATTAATGAAAAATAAAAGTTATAAAATGAACCAAAAGGAAATTCTGGAGTTCAGAAGTCTAATGACCAAATTACAAAATGAGCTTGAAGGGCTCAAGAGTATACAGGAGTGGAGAGAAGAACAAATCAGTAACCATGAAGCTAGATTAGTAAGGATCATCCAATCTGACAGCAGAAAGAAAAAAAAGAATGAGGAAAAAATAACAAGAGCCCTGGAGAAATGGAGCATCCAATTAAACACACTAACATACAGTTCATCCTCATTATTCATGGATTCTGTATTTGTGAAATTGACTACTCGCTAAAATTTATTTGTAATCCCCCAAATTAACATCCATGGCAATTTTCAGTCATTCACCGACATGTGCCGAGCAATGAAAGATTTGAGGCACCCGATGTACACGTTCTCACACACACTTTTTTTTTGTTTTTAATGTTTATTTAATATTGAGAGGCAGAGAGAGACAGAGCATGAGCAGGGGAGAGGCAGAGAGAGAGGGAGACACAGAACCTGAAGCAGGCTCCAGGCTCTGAGCCATCAGCACAGACCCCAACACAGGGCTCCAACCACAAACCGAGAGATCATGACCTGAGCTGAAGTGGGATGCTTAACTGACTTAGCCACCCAAGCGCCCCTCACACATTTTCTTAAACACATTCCTAGGTCACTGAAGGCAACGTGCTGCCTTATTGTTTAAGTGTTCATACCTTAAACAGTGTCCTTTTTGATGTATATTTAATGCCAAGCCTTTTGCAGTTTTGTGTTTTTGTTGTGATTTTGCCATTTTAAACTCTCTTCAAGTGTAGTTCTAGAGTTCTGTTTAGTATCCCTTAGCACAAGAAGGCTGTGATGTGCCTTATTAGAAAATATGTGTTAGATAGGCTTCATTCAGGCTTGAGTTACAGTGGTGTTTACCATGTGTTCAATGTTAATGATTCAACAATGCATTAGATTCAGGAAAAAGAAGAGGAAATCTGCTATTTTGTACATGGGACTACTCCAGAAAGTGCTAAAGTAATATGTATAGTACATAATGAAGCTATGGAAAAGGTAGAAAAGCAGCTAAATTTGTGGATTCAAGAATTGATGATCAAGAAGAAGATCTTTTAAATTTTTTTAATGTTTATTTTTGAGAGAGAGAGACAGAGAGAGACAGAGAGAGACAGAGAGTGTGTGGGAGAGGGGTAGAGAGACACAGAGGAGACACAGAATCTCAAACAAGCTCCAGGCTCTGAGCTGTCAGCACAGAGCCCAACGCTGGGGCTTGAACCCATGAACTGCGAGATCGTGACCTGAGCTGAAGTCAGACACTCGACACTTAACTGACTGAGCCATCCAGGCCCCCCAAGAAAAAGATCTCTCTTGTGTCTTTAATATTTGAGGAATATCTGCCTTGCATCTAAGAACATTTAAGGAATAAAAGGTTCATAAATGTAGCTAACAACCCCTTGTATGGTTTTGTGGACCATTTGGATGTGGGATTTGATCTATTCTCAAGATTTCATTTGAGGACTCTTTATGGCTGGCCTAGAAGTGGCCTACAGTCCTGATAATAATAATTCAGATTAGTATTTGTGTCACAGCACCCAGATGTGTAATAATCTCCAGAGTCTTAAATGTTGCTTCACAGCCATAGTTCTAGCAAACAATACAATAAAGTATCTTCCAACAAATATAGAAGACAGTCTGAAACTTAAGTTGAAATGATCATTGATAGAAACATTATACACAACCATGACCATAAAAAATATACAGATATATATTTATCCTGTGTTCAGATGATAATGGTTAGCTGTCCTCAGCTAACACTGATGAAAAAAGAAAAGGAAGGGCTGAAACCTGATACCAAAATGATTTTGTGTTCCTGTGTGGTTTTTAAAAAACGTTTATTTATTTTGAAAGAGAGAGAGAGAGAAAGGAAGAGCTGGTGCCCAGGAGTTGGGAGGAGGGCAAAGAGAAAAGGAAAGAGAATCCCAAGCAGGTTCCATGCTGACAACACAGAGCCCCATGTGGCACTTGATCCCATGAATCATGAGATAGTGACCTGAGTCACAATCAAGAGTTGGTCATTTAACCAACTGAACCACCCAGGCATCCCATCTATACCTGTGTTAAACAATACTGGGGCTAGGCATACTTCCTCTGACTCCATTAAATAATATCGAGAATAAGCAAAGTAAACTTAGGTACTTGCTCCAGGAAATACTTGCTCCTGGGAGATAGGACTATAAACAAACAAGAATCGCTTACTTACAGAGACTAACAGCTTACTCATCATACCCACTTCAAGACCCTCACTTCTCTGTGCATGCCAATCGAAAATAGTCATTTCATAAACTCTGCCCAGTCCCAACCAGTTCCCCTCCTGGTAAGACCCAACTTAAAATTCCTCCTTTCATACCCTAAAAGTATACAAATATTACCCACCTCCCAGATTTTCCCCTTCCGAAGTGCCACAAAGACTCTGTCAAAGTTGTAGTTTCCTTTATTGCAGTAGGTCTAATAAACTTAGCTTTGTTGGATTAACAGAATTTTCTCCTGGTCTTTCCGAGAATTGACAGCTGTCATACTGATTTTTATATCCTATTAGACAAAGATAGGCTCTTAAGCTCTATTCTCTCGGTATATGTCAGGAAGTGCCAAAAAATAATTGCCGCGTTTACCAGACAGTCAGAGAAACCTATTGAACTGAAACACTGCCTTCTATTTTTACCAATTAGCTATAGTGCAAAAATAAAAGTGTTATATGCTCATGCTTTTGAGACTACAAATATTTTGTTTCATTGCTTTTTAATTAATGTGGACACTATCTAACATGGAAAAATGAAACAGAGAATCATATCAGCCCAAAGAGAAGAAATAAAAATTGCTAGGTTTTAGGAAGATACAGTTGAAAAAGAAAAAGAGAGACCATGTAGAAGGACTATGAATTAAACCATTCATGATGTGATAAGTAATCTGTTCCTAAGAGGGGCATAAAGATATCTGAAGGCATGGGAATGCATTTATTCGTTCAATAAATATGTTTTAACAGCTACTACAGGCTGAATACAATTTTTGAAATTGTATGGTGGTGTAAGGCGGTGAATAAAACAAACATGTTCCCTAACTACATGGGACTTGTGTTTTAGTGGTGAAAAGGCAATCTTTAAAAAGGAAATATACACATATATATAGAATTACAATTTTTGGTAAGTACTAGGAAGTAAAAGAGACTCAAAATAGACTCAAAGGGTACAGGGAAATTAAGTAAACTTTGTGGAAGGCATGGCATAAGATGAAGTTGGGATGTAGATTTTTTTTTCTTTCTACTTTGACTAGAAGGATTAGGGCTTAATTTCCTAGCAGTTGGAAATGTGTAAGTCTCCCAAAAACTGAGAACGGAAATGAAAGCAAAAGCAGATTTTTCAATTGTCTTACATAATGGGAAGTAACAGATAACAGGAATGAGATCTATTTTATCAGTCTTGAATCCAATGATGCAATAGGTTTGGAGAGAAAGGATTGAGAGTGTGTAAAACTGCCACCACTAGAAATTCTATTCTCATGTACCATTTTCAAACACTTAAGCACAGTTATTGAGAAAGAAGTTGGAACTAGGACCTATTATGAAACCCTAAAGGAAACCAAGTTTACTGGTATAACAATCTAACTTACTGATTTAATTACACATTATCAGTAAATGCATTTCACATTGCTTATCTAAAATGTCCAGGACATAACTTGTTCTGTATTAATGAATTTAGATATCTTACTTCCAAAAGAATGCACAAATAGGATAAAAAGCATTTTAGCATGAAATGACACACAAATACAGACACACATTCACCCACTCACAATTTAATGCTTTTAAAAGCATTTAAATTTTTAAAAATTGGACCTTATATGCATGATAAATGACAGGGGCTTTATAAGATTTTCAGTAAATCCCACAATTCAATAATGCCACTTACAAAGGAGGAAATTATAACTGAAAAATGAAATAAATTCCTAAAGGTCAACAGCTAAATAATTGGGTAAATGAATTTTGATGTCAGGCTTATTCGGATACAAGAGCACATGCTTTCTTTTCTTGGCTACTTGTTCTCACGGAGTAATGCTGAACTTAACATTTGTCAAAAATTCCTAGGTATGATCCACCAGGATATAAAAGTGGGAGAAAGTAAGACACAACCTATGATACCTTTAGGCAGACAAACAGCCTCCCACAACAGAGTTTTCACTGCCACATCAGCAAAACTCAAAAAGTTTGAGAACACACCTTTGATTTGCAAATTGTTGATAGAACTGTGAATTTGTGAAATTCCTAAGGAGGTAAAGTTGGCAGAATCTATTAAAATGACAAATACAGAAACCTTGGAACCAAGGATTGTAAATTTGAGCTTGTCATGTCCCTTGCCTTCTGGGAAACGAATCCTTTTCTGATCCTCTGTCCTGCTCTTTCTTACAAGCCTGTTGTTTTTTCACCAGCTTCTCAGTAACTGGATTGGTTCTCTTCTGAATGCACTTTTCACCTAGAACCATATTCCTAGTAATCTTGACCTTGATTATTTCCTAGAATCTCTGGCCACCCTGCCCAATTCACTTTATAAGACTCCTTAGAGACACTGCCCGAAAAAAGTGTGAACCCATAATAACCTTTTCATGATATGCAGTGGCTGTGGGTTACTGCTCCCCAGTAGCCAGATTTATAACCCTCCCTCCATCTCTGTTCCCTTTGTGAAGAGCGATGGACAGATTGGAACATACTCTGCAACTGGGTTTGCTCAGTAAAAATACTGACCCTACTGCACCTCATCAGGCACAACACTAACTCACTGAAGTCAAAGAAAGGAATATTTTTGAAATATTTTCTATAAGGTTAAGTCCTCTGCTAGCAAACTTCTACATATATTATCTGATTCAATACCCATTGCAGACCTGTAGTGTAGCTATTATTATCTTCATTTTCTGTTGAATAAACCAAGACCTAGAGACAGTACCTTTTTAAGGTCATATGTTAAAGACTGAGCTGGGATTAGAGCCATGATCTTCACTTTCAATCCAGTGCCATTTTTTAATTAAACCTCATGGACTCTAAACCACCTCCCTTTTAATCAGAAAGGGATATTCAATCAAAAGTCAAGTTTCCATTTCAGCAGCTTTAATGAATATAGAAGATGTTTTCTCTATACAACTTCATGACTCCTCAGATACTATATAAATTCATTGTCCAATGGCTTTTAATATCTTTTGTATATTCCTTTGTGTTGTGTTACATTGGCCTTTTGTTTTTGTTTTTTGTTTTCCACCACATCAAATCTAGGTCTAAGTCAAAACATGATTAATTTCTTCATTTATTAAATATTCTAGAGTATTTTTCTCTGCAAATCAGTTATACGCTATGCCTTTTCTAGGTCTGAAACACAGCCAATCTCTGTGCAAAATCTATTTTGGCAGTAGGTGACTTACGAAGCCCTACAAATGGAACTTGCCATCTGTTTGATAGCTAAGGATTTCAGGCTTGATTTGTCAAAAAGATATTTAATCTGTATTGATAAGTATAGGTTTATATAGTCATTTTTAACTTTTATGAGTTTAGAGGATATCTCTGTACATGACTTTGCTCTTCATCTTGGTTTTTTGAATTTAGATTGCTCCTGGCTCTTAATACAAGTCCAGTTGGTGTGGTCTACTCCATCTAGTCTATCTACCTTGTTTGAGACACTTCTATTTGAACTGCTCCATTTCCACTTTAGATTTTCTCATTAGTGTTAAAGTTACCTTTCAGATAACTGAACTTCTTTTATTTTATTCTTCAGTCTTTCATTCAATAGAAATGTGGGCAGAAATGTTCCATTCACAGTGTTAGGGGATTTAGCTTCATCTTATGTATTCCTTTTCACAATGAGATGTTTTAAATATTTTATTCCCATTTTAGATATGCAAACACTAAAGCTTAACCTATTGATGGCATTTTCATGGAATACATGTTGTTGCAAACTTCCTGGACTTTATTCCAATGTTGTATCTTCTGTATTGGACACACAGTGACATGATGTGCTATCAGAAGGCAGAGGATAAATGCCACATTACCTGGGTCATCAATTTAAAATAAAAATTTTTTAACATTTATTCATTTTTGAGAGACAGAATGTGAGTGGTGGAGGGGCAGAGAGAGAGGGAGGTATAGAATCCAAAGCAGATGCCAGACTTTGAGATGTCAACACAGAGCCTGACATGGGGCTCACACTTGAGGACCACAAGATCATGACCTGAGCTGAAGTCAGATGCTTAACTGACTGAGCCACTCAGGCGCCACCCCCCGCCCCCCAGTTCATCAATTTTACTTTAGGCACATTATGGTATAAAAAATAAAATGTTTGAGTTTTTCAAAATAAAATAAGAAACTGAAGAAATTTAAAGTTTGATGTTCATTATGTAAATTGCTCATATATATATATATATTTTTTTTCTTTTTTGCTATAGGGTGTATGTACCAGATAAGAACTTAGGTCAGCCATATTAAAGAGAAATCTGAAATATCAGTGGCTTGTATGAGGTAGAGGTGTTATTTATCAGATAACGAGAAGTCAAGAGTGAGTTAGGGAGTCCAGTGTTGGCACAGGCTGTCGGGAAGCACCTTCTGCCATGGTGCTCAGCCAGCCCACATGGGTCACAAGATGGTTCCTACTCTGTATCATCATTGAATCTATATTCCAGAAATAAAGAAGCGTGGAAAAGATGAAAGGATAACAGACAAGCCAGCCAAGTTTGTCCCATTTTAAATGTGTCATTGGAAGCACCCAACAAAATTTTCTTTCAAATTCGTTGGTCAGAACTGTTTCACATGGGAAATGTTAGCTACAAGGAAGGTTGGGAAAAGTAAGGTTTTTTAGCTGGACAATCGCCACACCCAATAAAATTGGTATTGTGTTAGTAAGGAAGTAAATGAGAAATAGGTATTGAGTAGGTAACAGTTGCCCACCTAAATAATTGAATGTGATGGCTAGAGAAGTTTCCATTATACCTTGGAGACATGTCTGCTGGTCACCACAGAAAGCCCACCCGAAGAATTGGGCCTCCTAGAAATGAAATGAGTTTTAGTTTCAAGTTTTGGGAAGGATTGATTTACAATATATGCCATCTGGGTGGCCCTTTGCCTTGCAAAATCTATTGACTGCTACTTGAACTCGCAAGCAAATGATTGATTTAACTGCCTATAAATTAAGCTTAGACTACTTATGTCTGAAATCGCTAGAGATGTTCAAGGTACGAATTCTCCATTTTCTGCTGACCTTGTGAGTGTTCTGTGTCTGCTTCTTCTTGGAGCATTTACACTAAAATCGTTCTCTTAATTTCTGAGAATTTGAATGAAAGAATTCAACTGTTGAGTGGCTTTACCTGGACCATAAAAACACCAAATGCATTTTAGTTAGAAGAACTCTGCTGTGGACAAATGGACTCAGAAGAGCCCAAACTGGCTCAGTTATGGTGCTTTGAGGTCAGGGCAGCAGTGCCTCAGAAACTATTTTTGTTTCCCTTAGAAAATTAAAATCTCCAAACCAAGAGTCCCCAGGTGCTTTTGAATATTCTTATTATTTAATTGCATTGTGGTTGGTGAACCCAGGCCCTGCTGATGATAGAGAGGACAGCATCTTGTTTTCAAAAATCTATTATGTTTATGTCAGAATAGAAGGAATACTTTTCAGTATACAAGTCCCAAGATTTGGATGTTCAACACCAAACTCTGTGATATGTTTAGACCTGGCGACTTTAGGGGAAAACAAATGTCACTTTTCTTTTTTCTTTTCTTTTTTTTTAATGTTTATTTATTTTTGAGAACGAGAAAGAGAGAGAGAAACAGAGCATGAGCAGGGGAGGGGCAGAGAGAGAGGGAGGCACAGAATCTGAAGCAGCCTCCAGGCTCTAAGCTGTCAGCACAGAACCCAACGTGGGGCTCGAACCCACCAACCATGAGAACATAACCTGAGCTGAAGTTGGACACTTAACCTACTGAGCCACTCAGGCACCCCTGAATGTCTCTCTTCATAGTGGAGGTGGGATTCAGTTACATTTCCCAGATGAAGCCCCCACTATAATCTAATGTTTTCAATTTACCCAAATCCCACCAGAAAACATAGAAATTTGAAGGGCACAGGAAATACGTGGAGTCAAAGTAGTTAGACAAAAACCATTATGAGGCTGAAAACTCCATAATTAACAGTGTAATACTTCATGTCTCACAGAAACACAGATAATTAAAATGGACCAACCACTAACAACTCAAAGGAACAAACAAGGCAAAGATGGCCTCACAATGCCCCCTAGCAAACATCGCAAAATTCTTCTTTGTTGTCATAAATCTGGGATAAGCTATTTTGAAGCCACAGTCCAGACATTTGTTGTTCCTAATCACTAGTGAAACAGTTTGAAAATTATTAAGATATATGCTGATGGGCACTTAATACTAAACAAACATAATATTCTCTGATCGTAATCTGCAACTACATACTTATATGACTGCTGTCTTTCTTCCTTTCATCTGTCCTTTCCATTCTTCCTTCCTTTCTTCAATTTAAAAAAAATTTTTCCTTAGCCTGTAATCTTGAATGTGAAGCACAATAAAAGTAAAAGCAAAGGTAATAAGATTACAAAGCTGTTTTTCTCTCTTCCAGAAATTCACATGTGTTAACTTGGATCATCATTCAATTCTGCTAAACCAACTCTTTTTATATGGGACTAGCTGAATTTTACAGCCTATTCATCTTACACCTTTTAATTAAATGGCCTCTACCCGGTGCCCAGTCCTTAGTCCACTGTCTTACATAATGTATCTGCTTGCATTTTTCCTTCTGATTAAGAAATGGTTATAGGGAATGGAGTAGAAATATGTGAGGATTGCAACAAGGCAAAGCAATTTCATTTTTCACCTGGATGTGTCCTGAGCTTTCATTCAGGTCAGCTGAGCTTCTAAATGCTGTGAGTGATTGCCAATTCCACTTGGTTTTCCCAGCAAAGCTGAAGGTAATGAGAGGAAGAGATTTTGTGACAACCACAAGGTGGATAGAAGCATAAAACAATAGTGTTCAATTTTGAGAAAGTCAACAGAAATGTTAAAAATTAGCTAACTCTTCGGGGTGTTATGGAAAATTGGAGAGTGGAAATAATAGGTAGATGACATGTGATTAAATATTTAATTAAGCTAAATACATACACGCCTCTTAATTCTGAATATGTTCTGTAGAATCATATTCCACCAAAGTGAAGTAGAGAAACATTTTTAAACAACTCTCTCTTCTGATTATATTTAATTGCTGACTTTATCAGGCTATAACACATCATCCAACATTACTCTCAAATCAAGTCATGTTTCATATTCCTTTTCCACTTATCAGACCCAGTTTTGCAGACGGGATGACGCTCAGGGTACGAATTTCCCCTGCTTAGTCACCATATTGACTTATTAACATTTCACCTTCTTGATTAATTTAAATGGCTTTGGAGAGGTTTAACCCTTTGGCACTCAGGGACCAACATAATTGCATCATAGGCCACTCCTGTCAATGCTGATGTTCAAGAAGACAGAAATGCGATGATGCTTTTCTGGACAAGGACAACTCTGGAAGAATGGCGGAACATCCTGGCTTAGGTTTTGAAGCTCAGTGCTTTTTAAAGGAAACTCCTGAGTGGAGATCTAGCACCTTGTCCCATCAAGTTTTACTCCAGAAGATATTCACACAAATGTACCAATACTCCTGTTTCCAGAAGAGTATTCAACATCACTGGAGGAATTCAAAATCACTAGAAAGTGGTTAAAGAGAGATGTATGAGTAGAAAAGGTATTTAAAAATGTTTCAAAATTAAGAAGTGCTTTAAACGTTTGCGTATACATATGTGAGCGCATTAACTCCAGATACAGAAAGTTGCCCCTATGGTCGTCGTGGTGTTTTCTTTCCTACTGGTATGCTTAATTAATCATGTTTATTTCTCCTACTAGACTGTGACTCTTCTAGGACAGGAACTGAGTCGTAAGCAAACTGTATTGCAAGTAGTGTACTTGCACAATGTAATTGGTACACGATTACTGATTGAATTGGATGGAATTGAATTAACTTAATACTGGCAAATGTCACTGTCCAATCAGTCAGCAAGCACTGGAGGCTTGCACCAGGGAAACAGGCTGGCCCTGGGACTAGGTATTCTCTAAAAAGAAGGTTGGTTATATGATTTTGATTAAAGCTAATATTGGATTTTTCTAAGCATAGTAAGGAGTAGTTACCTGATTCTGCATTTCCCCTCAATCCCAAAGGAAACTGGGTACCAATTATGCAATCTTCAACATCTTAGTACCTTCCCTTTTCCATAGCATAAAATAAGCTATCCCTACAGAGATCATTTATGAGTGTACTTTGTTTTAAAAGCACATCTGTCTTGCTAATCAGTATTACAGGTGCTGTATTTTAGAGGGCCATTGACCTCTAAATAGTTCCAGAACACTTGACACTCAGCAACCATTTTCTTCATGCCATAGCATGTGGTGCACTAAAAGAAAAAAAAATCATAATTGCAAGGTTACAGCATAATCAAACAAACAGGAATGCTAACACAATCAAAATAACTAAATAAAGGCATTTAACGAAAGAATTAAGAATAAATCTTGCGAGGCAGATGAAGTGGTCCGTGTTGTGATTAAGAGGTGAGTTCAAAGCTGAACTCTGAATCATGAGAGAGGATTTAAATTAGGCTCTTTGTCTACTGATTTGGGGGGTGGGGGCTCACCCTGTGGCTGCTGCTCTGAGCAACATGCAGAGAAATAACTGGAGGGGAAGTGAGCAAATCATGTACCACTGAGGGTGAGAACAAAGGGAAAGAAACTAGAAACAATGCAGAAATGCTTTCAGTGTAACTGGTAAAACCTCAAAAGACAGAGCCACTGGACCGATTTAATGGCATAAAGAAAGAGTTTCCTCTGATAACACATCACCCAAAAGTAAAGAATGCTGTGGAGTGGAACACAGTTCATCCATAAGCCCTCAGGATCAGAAGCATCAATAGTAATCCTTGGGGTACAGGAAAGTTATGTGATTCTTGTCATCGTGTCTGCCCCTCTTCATTCCTCCAACACACACACACACACACACACACACACACACACGCACACAGAGTTTATCTCAGGGCTGGTTTGATACTATGAATTACAATACATCAATGTTTGGATTTTAATCACCTTAGTTAGGATTATTCACCAATTTAATTAATATCTCTCAAAAATTCATCAAAATCCGAGTAATATGCAACCCCCTGGGCAGATGTCATACATTCAAATCCTGTAAATCCTTTACCCAATTCCTTGTGATAGAACAAACTTCTTCCTTTTTTTTTTTTTTAAGTCATTTACAGGAAATCAAGGTGTAAATCAGGATCATTTTCTTTTTCTTTTTCTTTTTTTAAGTGTTATCTTTTTATTTTTGAGGGAGAGAGAGAGAGAGAGAGAACGCACGCGCGCACGCGCGGGGGCAAGTTGGGGAGGGGCAGAGAGAGAGAGGGACAGAGGATCCAAAGCGGGCTCTGCACTGACAGCAGAAAGCCCAATTCGGGGCTCAAACTCATGAACAGTGAGATCATGACCTGAGCTGAAGTTGAATGCTTAACCAGCTGAGCCACCCAAGTGCCCTGTAGGATCATTTTCTTAAGCCCATGCAGCATATTTTGTCTCACAATCTTGAGTGGTATTGATAGCATAAAAAAAAACAAAACTACATTCATATTAGTAGATTAAAACATTACAACTGGTAGTAGTTTGTTTCTTTTTAAAATTATTTTTATTTTAAAGTAATGAATAAAATGATTTCAAGTCACATATTTTCTTTTTAAAAAATTTTAAAAATGTTTTTATTTATTTTTGAGAGAGAGAGACATAGCACAGTGGCAAAGGGGGAAAGAGGGGGAGACACTGAATCCGAAGCAGGCTCCAGGCTCTGAGCTGCCAGCACAGAGCCCAATGCAGGGCTCGAACCCATGAACCACGAGATCGTGAGCCGAAGTCAAACGCTTAACTGGAGCCATCCAGGCACCCCTCACATCACATATTTTCTAAAAGTTTTTTAATATAAATTGCAGTCCCCTCCACTTTTTCTATGTCCCAACCTTGTCCCCAAAAGGTTTTAATTCTTCTGGCTGTTTCTTCTTCTATTTATCTCAATATTCTAAAATAATTGACTTGCATTACTAGTTCTTCAATCATCAATTTCAGATATTATCACTTTATTTTTGTTATGGCAATTAAGTCCACCCTGCCTCAGTCACACACATAAATAAGCATGTAGACACACACACACACACACACACACACACACACACACACATTCTTCCCTTTCCCTCATTCTCCCAATGTAGTTTAACATTATGTTTTTAGGGGCACCTGGGTGGCTCAGTTGGTTAAGCATCCGACTTCAGCTCAGGTCATGATCTAAATGGTTCGTGAGTTCAAGCCCTGCATGAGGCTTCATGCTGACAGTGGGAAGCCTGCTTGGGATTCTCTCTCTCCCTCTCTTTCTGCCCCTCTCCCACTCACTCTCTCTGTCTCTCTCTCTTAAAAAAAAATAAATAAACATTACTTTTTAAACAGGAAGTCAGGGTTTACATTACTTAGTAGGCCTTGATAGTATATACATGATAGCATTTTTTTCTCTTACATTTTGCCTGTGGAATTAATTAATCATTGCCTTTCCTCCCCCTATTTTCCCAGTTTCATTTGGAACATTACTATGTTTTCCAAATATTCCAATGATCTTTCAAATACCTATTGGTAAATTTTTCAGTTGACTGAACAGAATTCCTTTTTTTATTTGGCCTTGATTGTTTTCTGGAAGACCTTCACTCTGCAGGTGTCTGTCCCCTGCTCTGGCTTCCTTGGGTCTCCTGTGCTGTTCAGATTCTCCCTTAACTAGATTTCATGTCCTTCTCATTTTTCATTTTCTCTCATGTTTTTCTGATACACATCCCACAGTAGCTTACTAAAAGGAGGATCTAAAGAGAGAAATTTTAAGAACTTGTATACCTGAAAATTAATTTATTTTCACTTCCCATTCTATTGATAATTTCCCTGAGTATAGAATTCTGGATTGAAAATACTTTCCTTCAGAGGTTAAAGGCATTACTTCCCTATTTTATAACATCCCACATTTTTATTAAGAAATCTGATGGCAGGTGAATTCTATTTTGTTATGTTTGATAATAATTGTTTTCCTCACACCAAAAGCTTCTAGGACTTCCTCTTTTTCTTTACTGTTTTTAGATTTTCTGATAGGTTTAAGTATTTTTTAGTTTTATTTTATTCATTTGCTTGATACCCCGTGAGCTTTTCTAATATGATGATGTGTACCTTTCGGTTCTGGAAATTTTCTTGTCGAATTTATTTGGAATTATTTTCCCTTTTATATATTCTGTTGGCCTTTCTCTAAGCATTCATGGTGAAACTCCCGGGATCATCCTTTTTCTTTTCTCATGTATTCTATTCTTTTCATGTCTTTTTTTTTCAATTTTCTGGGCAATTCCTCTGGCTTTATTTTTTAAGAAATTAATATACATACATTAGTTTGTCTGTCTTGTGTCTATTTATTGTAAGCCCTTTTACTGGTGTTTGTTTGTTTCCCTCATTGATATTGCTTCTTCTCTCAGAGGACCTGCACCATGGCACATTTATATTTAGATATAAATATACATTTGTTACTCTTCTCACCTTTGTGTTTGAATGACATCAATGTCAGAGCTGATAGAAGGAGGGAAAAATAAAACACAAATGTGAAGTGCTAAAAAAGAGCAAGTTAGAGCAGTGTACATGTTGCTGAGTTATGAGTGTTCAAACTTCCCTCTTTTATGTAGTTATCACTTCTGCACATTCATAAAAATGGATTTTACTGACAGTTTAAAAGTCAAAACATAGGAACTCATACATAATTCAAAATACATAGGAGTTTGTTACAGAATTCAGTTGCTGAAATAAGAAAAATAAAAAGAACCTAGCTGTCCCACTAATTCTATGACTAAATCATACTAAAACAAATCAAAACAAAAACATCTCCCAATGGCGGGGAAGCCTATTTTCCACGATTTTCTTGGGGACTTGAAAACATTTACACCCTTGCCATTTCATTCCAATTCTGAGTCTTCCCCCCGAATACTAACCAACAAGCAGACACAGAACACTAAAACAAGAAGGATGAGGTATGATACGGGAACATCAAACTTAGACTGGAAATCGAAGTGATGGCCATGTCTTTCTACATGTGTTGGTTTCAAGGTTCATAGCAAAGGGTTGCCCCTGAGGTAAAGCCCAGCCGTTGACTCCACCTGGTACTCAAGGAGCCACCTAGCCATAAATGCAGAGACTCCAAATGCCACACATTTATTTACTGCAGAGTGAGACCCGTGTTGCAAACCCTGTTTGAAGTCAGCCAAACCCTGTTGTGAAATTGCCCCGGCACCAGACGCACAGATCCGAAAACTCTGCCATTTCTGATGGCCGCCGCAGGGACTCCACTCGGAGTGAGGTCTCACACATACTCCTGGTGAAGAGCAGTGAAGGAAGTGGGTTCAGTAATCACTTTTCCAAAGACAGAGGTAGTATTTTAAACTACTCTAAAGTGCATAACCAGATTGAAATTGAGGGGAGGCAAAACAAAACAAACCAATACAAAAAAAACCCATTACTCTAATAACTCAGAACAACTAGGCCACTTCCATTGTTCCCTTCTCATTTTGGGATGAATATTCTGTCTCTCATCTCTTGTTCTATTATTTTATACCCCCATCTTTTCTTGTCTCCTTTTTTACACTTTTTTTAATTTAAGCTTTTCCTCCTCTTGTTTTTTCTTTATGTCTCTCCATCTACTCCACCTCTCTCTCCTTGATTGATTTCCTTTGTGTTTCATTCCATAGCTGCCATAACATTGATATAAGGGTCCAATATAAGGATCCTGTATCACTCTTTCCCATCTTGTTTGCTCCTGTCACTAAGGTAACAAAAGAGCTGTGAAAACAAAACACAGCATGATCTGAACCTCATAGTGTTTTCTTTTCTGACCTTGCAGAGCAACCTGCTGGAATGTGAAAGCGGTATGTATTCTGGAATCCCTCACTTGGTGAGGAGAAATCTGGAAGATGAAAAAGGTGGGGCTTTCTTGCAGGTTTCTTGTGCAGAGGCACTCTGATTCCAGCTCCTGCTGGAATAAGAATAAGACATATGGCAGTCCATGGAGGTTTTCCCGGAAAAGACCTATGGTCACATTATAGCACCCCTGGAAGCTGCGGTAGTGCCATCAGGTGGTGGCAGTTTGTGTGCCGGGATATAGGTGTGTCTACATGTGTATTCATGTGCCTGTAACTCTCAGTGCTTGTGTGTATGTGTGTGTTTGTGTGTGTGTGTTTGCATGTGTGTGCACACGCCTGTGTATGTGAGCTTTGTATGCAGTTTCCCTAGATGTATATATAATCCTCTAAACCTTGCAATTAATGGTGTCGACTATCTCAATAAAAAATCCCATCACCATTACATCATGAGTGTTTATGCAGGTAAAAGTGCATCAAACAGTACAATTGAAATGTGTTCATTCTATACCCAACAAATATCCATGTACCAGGAAAATAAATCTCACATAACACAATATCTGTCACAGAGTCAGAGACAATAGGACCTCACCTCCTGGTAGGTCTCACGGCATGACTGGTCACAATATGTCACTCTTGCCATTTTCCTCACACAAAACACTCTTCATCTGAGGCTCTACAATGAGTCCTCCCAAGTCACTCAAGTCACATTGTGTACATTAAGGTGGAGACAGAGAATCTCACCAGTGTGATGGGAGAATCCCCACTCACATTCGTGTCCATCTGCCAGTGGAAAGAGGGGCTTCATGTAGTCTGAAGAATGCTTTTGCAAGTAAACAATTTAAGTTAGTTATCGTAAGACAGTATAAATATAAACAGTGCCAAATTATGATTTGAGTTTCCTTTAGAGGCTAAATCTTGTGAATTGTGAAGTACCCAACCGTTACTTTTCTCAAGGTTCCACTTGCAGTACATCACATTAGCCCCATCACAGAACACAAATGAGCAAGCATGGTCACAGGTTCACATCAGGAAACTGAGGAATGGAGCCCTCTCTGAACTCTCTTAGGTTTGTGTAGATTCTTATTGTGATGTCAACCCTGGCCATCACGTGTGGTGACTCTGCTTTATGGCATTCCTATTAGTGTCCCTGCTGAATAACAGGATTGGCCCACCAAACCTGGCTGTGGACCCCTTTCAATGCAAACCAAAGCTCAACATCTTCCTAAGTCCATTTTGAATACATGAGATTTGTTGGGCAGCTAGTGAGTAGGGAGAGTAGGAGGTTGAATATGGGTAAAGTATGATGAATTGTTCTATGGTCTTCTCCTAGCAAGATGCCAATCTTACTCTCTAATTCTCTGCATTTCCCAGGAAATTGCTATAGCAATGAAGCATAAGATGTGCCACCCAGGACAACCATATCCATAAAGAAAGGAGACCTCTTCTGGTTGCACATTAGGGTGCAACCTCTTCCTGTACCAGGGGAAGGTACCATGGAAATTTACTCACTAAGTTGATTAAGAATAATTTTTTTCCATTCATTGTCCTGTACTACCAGAACCGTATAAAATGTCGAGGCAGGTGTTTCAATGATTTCAAGGCTACAAATTTAAATTCCTTAAGTCAATCACAGTACAATAACTACAGAAATTAAGAAGCATTTCACAGGATCCATGTAAAATAGTACACAAGTGTCTAGTACAGCGTTAGCTACCTTTTGAACAGAGCTCAATATTGGTCTCCCCGTGAAACAGTGTTTCCAGATTTTTTGACAATAGTAGACATGATTGACAAAGATTCGCTTAACATAAGGTTAAGGGAAATGTTGAGGTTGTTTTCGGCTAATGTGTGTCCCTAGGAAAGTCATCTCAGTGACAGAATTGACACTGGATATGTGGATACTGTCAGTACTCTCTCCCTCTAGGTACCCAGCAGCCCAGATGCCTGACAGGTGCTCTCCAAACAGGAGAGATCAGGGATTGATTGAGTGGTGCCAGGAAATCAACTATCTTTCCTCATATTTGAGAACAGTATAATTGTGGAGGTTGTCAGAAGAATGGAAATGGAGTATATCTGGGGAGGGAGGAGGAAGAGGAACACGCAGTGTGAGTTGCAAAGAGGGACCTAGGCAAAGTCCTGCACAGTCATGGGGACAGTGACCACCTGGAGGATGGGCAGGATGACACAGGCTTCATTCCTGGTCATGGAGAAAACCTGAGATCGTACAATTGAGTGTTAGATAGGAGACCCACTCCTCCCCTGAAATTTCAAGGGCTTGAGGTCCGGAGGACTCAGAACTGAAGACCCATCACCCTTTAGCCAGGATCCATCATTCCAAGAGCAGAGGGCCACAGGTTCTCACCTTCACTAACTCTTCCCTGCCCTTTTCAACAGCCACCCAAACATTGTTGACGCCCTGTCCAAAGGAAGGCAACTCCAAGGATGGCAAGGATTCAGAAGAAAGGAGCAATGTGGTGCCTATAATTCATCTCCTCCTCCGTGTTTTGCACAAACTCTCTTCTGCCATCTATATGCAACTCTTTGGAGCCCTCCCCATTGAATCCTTTTATAATTCCCATGCTAATATACCTGGTCTCATACAGGCACTGATGCCTTGCATATGCAGTTTGTATGCAACCTTTCTGCAGAACCCTTCAATCTCTTTCTTAATGTTCCTCTGGACACTTAGTGTCACCATGGTGCTGCAGCATGAAGTCTGGAGAAAATGTCCCAAATGGCCCAGGAGGGAGGGGTCAGGGAGTCAGCAGGGCTGAGCCCAAGTTGTTGGACCTGCCTCAGGAAGTAGGGATCTACCTGGGTGCCATCACTGTGTGTTTCCTGCCTGAATGGATCTTTTCATGCTCAATTCAGCTCTTCCCTCCATCTCTCAAGAAGCACCCCTTTGCTCAACTTATGACTAAAAGCAGGGGAAGCAGGTTTGCAGTCACCATAGGAGCAAATGCAAATGTGGTGAGTTGGTCATGAAAAGGGTTAGGAAACCTGGGCACACATTCTCCATCTCTGCATAGCTTGCATGGCAATTCAGGAAAACCAGCCAAAACCTGGGATGCTGCCAGGGCTTATGACCACAAAGAGGAGACAAGATTAATGCCATAATCCCTGTAGGCACTGAAGGATATCCTGAGCACATTCCCCGAGGAACCTCAATCCAATCTATACAAGGCCGTGAAGTCCTGGGCTATCATTCCACCAGCAGCTGCTGAACTTCAAAAGAGTTCTGTGGCTTCCAGTAAGGGACCCTGGTGGGCAAGAATCCAGGAGACATTTGCACTGTGTTCTATGAGAAGAGAGCCCCAGGAGTTGTTCATCATCTAACTCTGCAGGACCCAGCCCTGTCCTTCCAACCTGCTCAAGTGATCCAAGAGCTTCCTCTGGACATCACTAGTGGGGATGAGACATTGGGCATTTTTTGCTCACCCCCTTCAAACATCCAGGAGTTGAGGCAACATGACAGAGTCCCTGAGGCTCATGTGAGCAGGACAGCTCAACTCGCCTAGCTGTGCATCGCTGGGAGCACTTCGTAGACGCAATTTCAATGGGGAGGGGGCTTGTAGGATCCCTACCTGATTGGGAGATTCCAATGTCCTCAGGTCCTCTGAACCTCCAGTAACACTGTGGGAGATACGGGGTCACCTCAGGGTACCACTTCCAAATATGAGTTTCAGGATCTGTAGATGCTGCCTCATCTGTAGGCAAGTCGATCAGGGAAGTCCACACTGTCTGTTTCCCATACACTCATATCAGAGTGTGTAAAGTCACGTCCATGTGAGGTGAGAGAGGAGCAAATATCACCACCGTGTGTCCCACAACACTCACATGTGCCAGGGTCCTTGACAGAGCAAGGCATGTTGACAACTCTCAAAGAGAGTATGAATAGGACAGCAAAGCAGCAGAGGGACTCAGCAATCAAAAACTTAGGACAATCAGGGAAGGGGCCCGAAGACCCTAGGATGTAGCCTTCATTCAGCCCTGGGACAAACATGGAAGGGTCTCTCCCTTCATTCCAGCCATGGGTTCTTCAGGGAAACTTCTACCCCTTATCTCAAAAGGCATGTTCCAAAATAAACCCTAGACCCTTTGTCAGATTTTCCCGAAATAGCATGCCACACCAGCTCATACAGCTCAACCTGATGTTTCCTGCAGCTGCAAAAGAAAATAGCTGGACCATGTCCACGATGCTCCAGATGCCTCAGAAGATGTCAGAAAAAGTGAACCAGGAGTGCTCTCGGTCCCCAGCAACAGCTTTGGTGGTGGCCCAGAAGAAGAACCAGATGAAGACAATACCTAAAAGAAATTGGAAAAGAAACAATTCTGGAGGAACTCCTCTCCTGCACCTGACACTTCTGGACCATACAAACAAAAGATGTTTGGGGTTGCAATGAGCAGAGAAGACTGTGATTTCAGGGGACAAGTGGACCCAGCAAGATGGCCACCACACCCTGGTTGGGTTTCCAGGCACCGCTGGTGACTGACACTATGAAGAGGAAGCAGCACTCCAGACCATCAATAGAGCACTGTGGGGTGAGTGTGTGCCCATCTTGAAGTGTGGGGCTGAGCAGCTTTCCAGGGTTTGTTTCCCCCTGCCTGCTTCAGGGCTGCTCCTGCTCCTGCTCCAGCCCTGAGAGGGAATGCACACAGGAGAGATGCAGGAAACTCCAAGTCTGCCAGGGTCAATGGCCACCCTGGAATCTGCTTCAGGGGCAGGCTGGCTATATCCTTTGTCTCAAAGGAAGCCAGACTCAACTGGACCCCTCTCCTCCCTGATATATCTGCCTCCAGACATCTCTTCACACTCACTGTCCTCAGCCCCTTACACCCAGAAGGCCCCTGCTGACTTCCACATACAAAGCTAAGCCAGCAAGTCTTGGGCAGCACCACACAGGTAACTTTTGTTGATTCATCACCTATTACTTCTCCCTTGGGCACAGGCACCAGCACCCAGCCAGGATTTGCTGCCACCCAGCTAGATTTCCCTGTGGCACAGCCCCTAGATCGCTCCTTTTGCCTCCATGCAGAAGACTGTGACCAGTGCTGGGCTGAATATTGCCAGCAGCACCACAAAACAGGCCCACTTCAGGCTGGGGGTTTCTGAAGCACCAACAGGTTTAGGGAGGACAGGTTGCCCCACATCTGAACTCTAACTGTGGAGCACTCATCACCAGAACATTACCACGTGTAGCCCCAAGTATCACACTGCAATTTGGGACTTGAACATTTAGGAACCCCTGGCCAGAGACTCCTGAGACTCCAACACTTCCACTCTGAATTATGAATTTATGAAGGCTCAGTGTGCACAAGCTGCAAAGGACAAGTCTCCAGGGGCACAGAGTGTGGAGCCTCCACACTTCCATGATTTACCTCCAGTAGCCCCTCCACATTCTCAAGGTGAAAGTCAAAGAAAAGTCCTTAAAACTTTGGACCACAGAGAAGAGAAGCAACCATTGTGAAACATACCCAGAACCCTCTGTTCTCTTTCAGGAAGCCTTCACTCAAACAAACTGTTTTAGGAGAGTTACCACCTTGGGTGTGACAGGAGCATAAGTGGCCTGGGGAAAGGGAATGCCCAGATCTAGTCACACCAGGTTCTATGCTGAGGAAGGGACTCAACTCCAGCTCGCTCTTGAATTCCTTCACCCCATGGGAGGGACAGTTTTGAGAAGCACTGTCACTGTCAAATCCCAAGGACACAGGCTCACTGAAAGACTGAGATCTCATCATAGAACAATATGCTCCCTCCCCTATACATTTCTGCTGCATGAATAGGGTTCCTGTATTAAAATGGGATTTTGATCAAAGAACTCCAATTCTCAGATCTTACTGAAGATGTATCAAAGGAAACCCAAAGCACACAGGGGAGACAAAATATATAACAGCAAAACACTTTCCAATAAACAAAGGACCCCAAAGGAAATGATAGCTTGGATACCTATCCTAGCAGCGAACTGGGAACATAGTTAAACTCCTAGAATAGAAAAAACTCAATTAGAGACCAAGTTATTTGAGTTGGTTTTGCTCAACACCTTATGTTCAGCTTTTAATAAAAAAAATACAATGCTTATTAGAAGTCAAAGGCAACAGTTTGAAGAGACAGAGCAAGCATCATAATCAGATTCAGATTATGACAGAGAGTAGGGAGTTATTAGGCTATGGATTTAAAATATAATTAAAACCTTAAGGGCTGCAGTGGAAAAGGTATAATTAGCCATGTGAGCAGAGAGATGGAAATTCTCTTGAATGTAAAGGAAATGGTGGGAATAAACAATATATTAGAAACAAAGAATATTTTAGATGAGCTCATGGATAGCTGTGGACAGGAATGAAGGAAGAATCTGTGAGTTGAAGCCATGCCACTGGAATCTTTACAAACTAAAGAAGAAAATAATGACAGAAGAAAATGTAAAGGAACATCCAGGAACTATAGGACATTGTAAAAATTGTAACATCAGTATAAAGAAAACAGGAAAGGAAGGGTGGGAGGAAGTGAGGAATGTGGAAGGAAGGAAGGAAGGAAGGAAGGAAGGAAGGAAGGAAGGAAGGAAGGGGCACAAGATATATTTCAAGCAATTAGTGCTGACAACTTCAACATGTAACAAACCAAAGATCCAGGAATGTCAGAGCAAGAGAAATACCAAGTGATCAATACCTTTGCAAAGCATTTTCAAAGAGCAGTAAATCAAGACAAAAAGAAAAAAAAAAGCTTGAATGGAGCCAGAGGAGAAAAGTCCTATCTGTAGATGAACCAGTATGAGTTATTCTGCATTTATCTTCAACAACCATGCAAGCAGAAAGAGAGTGGGATTAAAGTGTGAAGAGAAAAAATGAATTAGATGAATTCTGAATCAAATACATTTCTCCTTCAATACTGCTGGAGACATAAAGTCTTTCTAATATAAATAGAAACTGAAATTTCCAAAATTAAATGTTCCTTACAAGATATCTTAAAGAGGGTATTCAGAGGGAAGAATAATATATATGTCAGCAACTTGACTCTACACAAAGAAAGGGTTTTGGAGGAGGAAGAAATGAAAGTAAAATTGTCCTTAGGGTCTTATTTTTCTTCTTTTAAAGTGATCTAAAAGATTCATTTCTTAATAATTGTAAAAATAACTTTGATGATTATAGTTCATAAATAATGAAAATATGTAACAAATTATATTCAGTGATGGGATAGAGGAATTGAAAGAATTCTCTTTTAAAAGTACTTCTTGCCCTAACCATGAAGAAATAATGTTGTTGAAGAAGGAGGGAGAGAA
Organism: Acinonyx jubatus; assembly: GCF_027475565.1. Lineage (NCBI taxonomy): Eukaryota > Metazoa > Chordata > Mammalia > Carnivora > Felidae > Acinonyx > Acinonyx jubatus. Next base: position 87,640,140 of record NC_069380.1, on the reverse strand, counting down.
GGAGGAAGAATAGGAGAAGAAAAAGAAGCAGCAGCAGCATGAGAAATTTCAAAAGTTTTCCTCTAAATGGAAATGAAAATATACAACTTTCGGAAGTGCGTTGAATGAAGTGAAAGCAGTTTTTAAGAAGAAATTCACTACACTGAAGGCATGTATTAGAAAAAAGACTAATCTGCAACAATAATCTTAGAAAAAGAAGAACAACATAAACCCAAAGCAAACAGAAGAAAGAAGTAACAACTGCTGTAGAAGTACAATGAAGTTGAAAATGCTATGTCTTAGAAATGAAATGGGAGCAAACAAAAATCAGTAATAAATAAAAATTTGGTCCGGGAAATGACATATTCCCTGATGAAATTTGTTGGATCTATACCAAAGCTGAACAAACTCGAATCTTTCCCCCTTTCCCATGTGACCTTTAGTTTCTACAACCACATTGCAGGCACAGGTATGTGATAATGCTTAAATAACTTCGAGTACGACTCCAATATATATACATTAGATCTCACTAAAAGGTAAAACTTTAGTGATTCATAGGGCACCCCACACTCTATAGAAAACTTTGCAGTTCATAGAGCTAATAAGAAACATTGTTAGCATATATTGCAGCTCATGTATAAGAAGATAAGGAACTCCATTTAAAAATGGACAAATCAGTGTCAAGATTATTCTCCACAGAAGATATTCAGATGACCATGAAGCACATGAAAACGTGTCCAACAACCCTCATCATCAATAACCCAGAAACCAAAATCACCATATATCCTTTCATAGCCACAGTATAGCTACAACCAAAAAGACAGATGGTGACTGTCCATGAAACGATGGAGAAATTGAAAGCCTCTCACATGGCTGGCTGAAATGAAAAATGGTAGTCACACTGGAACACAGTCTTGCAGGTATTCAAATAGTGACATAGGGACTTAACTTTGGACCCAGAAATTGCATTTCTCTAAACAAATGAAAGATATGTCCACACAAAAACTTGTATATGAATGTTCACAACAGCATTATTCACAATAACCCCAAAGTGCTAACAGCAGCAAATGTTCATCAACTGAGGCATGAATAAACTGTCCTGTATCTACACAATGAAATATTACTCAGCAATCAAAGAAGAAATGAAGTGCTGACCTATGTTACAACACAGGCAGACCTTTTCAAAGGTTCAGAATTTTATAAAATATTTTTAATAACAGTCTTTGTGAAAATATAGAGTCTCTCAAACTTTTAGAATCAACTTTATCTCATACAGTGCATATTTTTCATTGTAGACTACCAGCAGATTACTTATGCAATGCAGAAACACATGACTTGTTGGTTTTCATGTCAGAATTTTTTTCTTGCCTGCACCAGGATTTGGAGTTCTATGAAGAAAAAATTGTATATTTGACACTGTCATCCGCATAAACAGTCCGATTTCTGAAGTACTGGAAGGTACCATGAAACAGTCATTAATCAACGTAAATTTGATAAATGAGTGAATAACATGATTTAGGTGCTCCTACTCCCGCATGGCACATTCATGCCATTGATTCCTCAGTCCGATTTTCCCTTGAGGATCAGAAAGATGTTGTAGACTTTCTCCCTCTTTCTCCCAGGTGTATATGTGCGTATATAACCCAAAATGTTCCAGGCAACATTCTGTGCTTTACAAACGCCTTGAATACCATGTCTCCACCCATTCGACTTAAACAGACCTTGGGGATATAATAAATGTTTTGACCAACAAGGAAAAAGTAATTAATCTGAAAATAGGCCAGAACTCTTAAGAATTCCTACCTCTTCCCTACATTAGCATTCTTGCAGATGTAACTTACAAAATAGAAATTCTCTCTATGTTGATCATTGTCCTAGCACTTTCTTTTTTAAGACCATTCATATAGAGCAAAGAGTAGATGTCTGCAGGTTTCCAATTCCAAATGGATCTCTGAGTGGAAGTGCTTTGTCTTTGCAGGAATGACCATATGTACCCATTGCTGTTCTAAGATGGAACTGGAAATTGGACCCTTTCCAGTTCTGCAACTGTCTTTCACTTTCTCAGTCCTCAAGATATCTATCTTGGTGGGATGGGGTAGGATTTGCTAACACAGTCCAATATAGAGAATGAACCACTGCTTGAGTCACAGAAATGTTAGTAATTTCCCACCCAGGTACCCAAAATTCTCCAGGACCAGCACAATTATTGAAGATGACATTAACTTATAACTCTCTTTGAAGTTATGGTGAAAATACTAAATGAAAATTTCACAATCATAGAATTAATGAAACACTGGAGTTTCATCACAGAGCATGTGTTCATTTTCATTCATGGTACCATTCATTCTTTTCATGTATTGAGGTATCCGAACACTAATATCATAGTTAACACACATCATATGGTGTTTTACATTTTCAGTTAACATTCAAAGTTATCTCCTAATGGGGTGCCTGGGTGGCTAGGTTGGTTAAGTGGCTGACTTCAGCACAGCTTGTGAGTTTGTGCCCCACATGAGGCTCTGTGTTGACAGCTCAGGGCCTGGATGGAGCCTGCTTCAGATTCTGTGTCTCCCTCTCTCTCTGACCCTCTCCCTGGTCATACTCTGTCTCTTAGAAATATATAAATGTCAAAATGTTTTTTGAAAAGATGACAATCTATAGTCTTCTGACTTTTATCATCCCTATTGAAAGATCGTATCTATTGTACCTTTGAAGATTATTGGTCTTTGGTCTATAGTTGTATTTAAAAATTTCTCTGCCTTACGTCTCAGTACTCCAAGGATAGATATGAATAGGGAGCCTAAAGTTTAGAGAAGAGCCATCTTTGGGAATCATTAGCATAAAGGGGGAAAGTAGGAGTTATGAGGGGTGAATGTTAGGGACAGCATGAAAAGGAGTAAAGAAAAGGGAAGCAAGGAGATGGAAAGGAAAGAGAATTATATTTAGAAGGCAATAAATAAAAGATGGAACCCATAGTTGACAAAATGATCAGAGAAGGAGGAAGAGGTTAAGGGCGTCTACTATTGAGATGCAAGGGAAGAGAGTCACAAAGAAGCAAGGGGTCAACAGTTTCAAGCAAGATAGGGTTCAGTTACATGTCTATAGAATGCATTCTTTACACGTGGAAAAACAGAAATCACTGGCAAAATTAGCTGCTGTTAAATTTAATGTATCAGTTTCCTTTGCTTTTGTAACAAATTACCACAGACTTAGTGGCTTAAAACAATGCCAATTTGTTATCTTACAATTTTAGAGGTAAGAAGCTCTAATTTCAGGGGTACCTGGAAGTCTCAGATGGTTAAGCATCCAGCTTTGGCTCAGGTCATGATCTCATGGCTCCTGGGTTCAAGCCTTGCACTGGGATTTGTGCTGACAGTTCAGAGCCCGGAGCCTGCATCGGGTTCTCTGTCTCCCTCTCTCTCTGCCCCTCCCCCTCATATTCTCTCTCCTCTCTCTCTCTCTCTCTCTCTCTCTCTCTCTCTCTCTCTCCCCCTCTGTCCCTCCCTTCCTCTCAGAAATAAACAAACAAACAAACAAACAAACAAATTAGGGGCGCCTGGGTGACTCAGTAGTTTAAGCTTCCATGTTCGGCTCAGGTCATGATCTCATAGTTCCTGAGTTCCACCCCCACATTGGGCTCTATGTGGACAGCTCAGAGCCAGGAGCCTGCTTCAGATTCTGTGTCTCCCTCTCTCTCTGCCTCTCTCCCACTCACACTCTGTCTCTCTCTCTCAAAAATAAACATTAAAAAAATGTTAAAAATTTTTTTAAGTTCTAATTTCAAAGTGTGGTCAGTGTGACATTCCTTCTGGTGGCTCTGGGGAGAATCTCTTCCCTTATATTTTCCAGTTTCTAGAGGTCATCTGCATTCTTTGGCTTGTGGCTTCTTCCTCCATCTTCAAGGCCAGGAGCATGGCATCTTCAAGTCTGTGTCTCTCTAACCTCTGCTTCCATCACCATGTCTCATCTGACTCTAACCCTTCAGACTTCCTCTTAAGGACCTCTGTGATTATGTTGGGCCCACTTAAATAATCCAGCATAATCTTTTCATCTCAAAATCCTTAACTACATATGTAAAGTCACTTTTGCCATGTAAGGTAACATATTCACAGGTTCTAGGAAGTAAGGCATGAAAATCTTTGAAGGAACCTTATTCTGTCTACCATAATCACATCACACAACCTGTTATCTGTGTCTCAATTTCCTTATTTATAAGACAGGTAAAATTATACCGATCACACTTGGCTACTGAAATAATTCATTTCAATTAAATGGAACCCTGATTCATGGTAGACAGACATTAATAAACAGTGGTGAAAAGTGAATTTTAATTTCTTTGTCACTGGTTGGAGAAGGTTGAAGGAGGCAGAGTATGAATTAGGAAGCATGTCAAGGTAAATCTCCTGGCAGAGGAAGTGGTGAGTACATTAGGGACAGGGTTCCCCAGCAGCTGAGGAAAAGGGGAAATTCCTGTTTTTGCCTGTTTTGAAAGATGAGCCATATGTTCCCTAGCAATATTTTTTTTTAATTTTTTTTTAAGTTTATTTATTTTTGAGACAGAGAGAGACAGAGCATGAACGGGGGAGGGTCAGAGAGAGAGGGAGACACAGAATTGGAAGCAGGCTCCAGGCTCTGAGCCATCATCCCAGAGCCCGACGCGGGGCTCGAACCCACAGACCGCGAGATCGTGACCTGAGCCAAAGTCAGACGCTTAACCGACTGAGCCACCCAGGCGCCCCAACCTAGCAATATTTCAAATGTCTTTCAGCAAACCGTGTTCCAAGAAAGAAAATTAACAAAACATAAACAAAACAAAACAACACACACACACGCACATGCACACGAACAAAAATACACACATACACGAAACAAATCTTAAGGGGAAAAAATTAAAAAAATGAGAGAGAAATAAACTCATGTATAATCACCAGGGAATGTGTAGTCCCCTGATCCCCAGAGGCCATGCCTTCTAATATGAACCTAAGAATTGCTGGGCAAAAGTGAGTAAAAATAATCTACATGATTTTGGTTTCCATTTCAAGTGTCAATTTCACTTGAGCAGCTCTAATCTTCTGTTACAGAACACCTGAATTGGTTGAAATAAATATTAGTGGAAGAAAGGGGGCTATGGGCTGGGAGTGAAGAGACATGGACTCTGGTTCCACTGAATTAGTGAATAATTTTAAGCAAGGTTTTTCTTCTTTCTGGGCCTCAGTTTTTCTCATGTATACATCAAGAACTAGACTGAGCTAACAATGCCATAAATTCTTTCATTAGTGGATCTTGATTTTTTGCTCTTGTCCTCTCCATCCCTCAGAGATCTCCCTTTCATGACTTTGATATTAATTCCTTACTAATGGCTCCCAAATCAATCTACCTTCTCATTAGCAATCAGATTACAGTTTCAACTATCCACTAGTCATTTCTACTTGGTCATTTTGCCACACGTCACACTCAAAATGACAAAACTTTCATTATACCCATCTTAAAATTTTAATTCTAGTATAGTTAACATACAGTGTTATATTAGTTTCAGGTGTACAATATAGTGATTCAACAATTCTATCTATACATTACTCAGTGCTTATCATGATAAGTGTACCCTTTGATTTTTTGAATTAATTTTGAGGGAGGGGAAGAGAGAGAGAAGGAGACACAGAATATGAAGCAGGCCTCGAACCCACAAGCCATGAGATCCTGACCTGAGCCAAAGTCAGACTGAGACACAAAGGTGCCCCTTGATAAGATTGGCACCCCTTGATAGGCATTCACTTAATCCCCTTCATATATTTCACCCATCCCCCCACCCACCTTCCTCTGGTAACCATTAGTTTATTATGTACAGTTAAAAGTCTGCTTTTTGGTTCATGACTTTATATCTAGGCTTTCTATCCACTCCATTGATCTTTGTATCTATTTTTGTGCCAGTACCACAACTATTTTGATTACTATAGCTTTGTACTACTATACCTTAATATTGGCGACTGTGGCACCTCCAGTTTTCCTTTTTCAAGACTGCTTTGGCTATTCAGAGTCTTATCTGGTTCCATACAAATTTTGGATTGTTGGTTCTAGTTCTGTGAATAATGCTATGGGTCTTTTCATAGAGGTTGCATTAAATCTATAAATTGCCCTGGGTAGTATAGACATTTTAACAATATTTGTTCTTCTAATCCATGAGCAGGAAATATCTTTCCATTAGTGTCATCTACAAATTCTTTCATCAGTGTTCTATACTTTTCAGAGCATAGGTCTTTCCCTCTTTTGTTTATTCCTAAGGATTTTATTATTTTTAGTGCAACTGTAAAAAGCATTTCTTTCTTAATTTCTCTTTCTGCTACTTCATTATTAGTGTATAGGAATGCAACATATTTCTGTACATTGATGTTTTATCCTGTGAACTTAACTAAATCTATTGGTCAGTTCTCATGTTTTTGTTTGTTTTTTTGTTTGTTTTCTTCCCCCCCCCCCAGTCGTTAGGGTTTTCTATATATAGTATCATGTCATCTGCAAACAATGCAAGTTTTACTTCCTCCTTACCAATCTGGATGATTTTTATTTCTTTCTCTTGTCTGACTGCTGAGTGTGGGACTTCCAGCACTATGTTGAATAAAAATGGTGAGAGTAGATATCCTTGTCTTGTTCCTGACCCTGAGAGGAAAGCTCTCCATTTCCCCCCACTGAGTATGATGTTAGCTGAGTTTTTCATATAAGGCCTTATTATATTATGTTCCCTTTAAACCTACTTCGTTGAGGGTTTTTATCATAAATGAATGTTGTACTTTGTGAAATGCTTTTTCTACATCTATTGAAACTATCATATGATTTTTATCCTTTCTCCTACTGATGTATCACATTGACTGATTTATGAATAATGACCCACCCTTGCATCCCAGAAATAAAGGCCACTTGATCGTGGTGAATGAGTTTTTAGTGTATTGTTGGATTCAATTTGCTAATCTTTTGTTCTGGATTTTTGCATCTATGTTCATAGGAGATATTGGCCTCTAGTTATCTTTTTTTGTACTGTCTTTTCTGGTTTTGATATCAGACTAATGCTGGCCTCATAGAAGGAATTTGGAAGATTTCCCTCCTCTTCTATTTCTCGGAATAGTTTGAGAAGAATAGGTATTAAGTCATCTTTGAATGTTTAGCAAAATCACCTGTGAAGGCTACTGGTCCTGGACTTTTGTTTGTTGGGAATTTTTTGATTAATGATTCCATTTTATAGCTGGTAATCGGTCTGTTCAAATTTTCTATTTCTTCCTGATTCAGTTTGGGGAGGATATACATTTCTGGGATTTTCTCCATTTTCTAGGCTGCCCAACTTGTTGGCATATAGTTTTTCAGAATATTCTCTTATAATCTGTATTTCTGTGGTGTCAGTTATTTCTCTTTCATTTCCTGTTTTGTTTATTTTTTTAATATAATGTTTTATTTATCTTTGAGAGACAGAGAGAGACACAGTGCAAGCAGGGGAGGGGCTGAGAGAGAGGGAGACACAGAATCTGAAGCAGGCTCTGGGTTCTGAGCTGTCCACACAGAGCCCGATGCAGGGCTCGAACTCACGAAGTGAGGGATCACCACCTGTGATCTGGCACTTACCCAACTGAGACACCCAGGCATCCCTCCTGTTTTGTTTATTGAGTCCTCATTTTTCAGGGATGGGGATAAGTCCAGCTAAAGGCTTATCAATTTTGTTCTTTCCCAAGAAGCAGTTTCTGGTTTCATTGATGTTCTACTATTTTTTTGTTTTTGTTTTGTTTTTTGTTTTTTAGTTTCTATATCATTTATTTCTGCTCTAATCATTATTATTTCCTTCCTTCTGCTGGATTTGGGTTTTGTTTGGTCTTCTTCTAGATGCTTTTGGTATAAGGTTGGGTTATTTATTTGGGATTTTTCCTGTTTCTTGAGGTAGGCCTGTATATGTATAAAATTCCCTTAGAACCACATTTGCTGCATTCCAAAGATTTTGGAGCACTGTCTTTTCATTTTCATTTGTCTCCATGTATTTTTTTGTTTCTTCTTGGATTTTTTGGTTTACCCATTTATTATTTAGCAGCCTGCTATTTAACTCCATGTATTTGTGTTCTTTCCAGACTTTTTTCTTGTGATTGATTTCTAGTGTCACAGTGTTGTGGTTAGAAAAGATGCACTGTATGATTTTGATCTTTTTGAATTTGTTGAGACTTGTTTTGTGGCCTAATATGTGACCTATTCTGGAGAATGTTCCATGTGCACATGAAAACAATGTGTATTCTTCTGTTTTCAGATGGCATGTTCTGAATATATCTGTTAGATTCATGTGGTCCAATGTGTCATTCAAAGTCACTGTTTCCTTTTTGATTTTCTATTTGGATGATCTATCCATTGATGTAAGTGGTGTATGAAAGTCTCTACTATTATTGATTACTTCTTTTATGTTTTTTTTTTATTACCTGCCTTATGTATTTGTCTGCTGCCATGATGGGTGCATACATATTTACAATTGTTCTATCTTCTTAGATTGTTCCCTTGATGATTATGTAGTGTCCTTCTTTGTCTCTTGTTACTGTCTTTGCTCTGATAGAAGTATTGCTACCTCAACTTTCTTTTCACTTTCATTTGTATGATCAATGCTTCTCCATTCCTTCACTTTCAATCTACATGTGTCTTTAGATCTACAGTGAGTCTCTTATGGGCAGCATATGATGGGCCTTGCTTTTTTCTCCATTTCATCACCCTATGTCTTTCGACTGGAGCATTTAGTCCATTTACATTAAAAGGAATTATAGATAGGTATGTAACTTATTACCATTTTGTTATTTGTTCTGCATTTGTGTTTGTAGTCTTCTGTTTCTTTCTTCTCTTGTTCTTTCATCCCAGTTTCATGGTTTTCTTTAGTGATACACTTGGATTCCTTTCTCTTCATTTTTTGCATATCTATTACTGGACTTTGATTTGTGGTTACCATTATATTTGTATATAACATCTCCTGCATATAGCAATCTACATTAAGTTGATAGTCGCTTACATATGAACACATTCTTTACTCTTTTTCCCCCTCATATTTTAGGTATATGGTGACAGATACTTTATCTCCTTTTATTTTGTGAATCCCTCAATTGATTTTTATAGCTAAACTTTTTATGCCTTTGAGCTTCCTACTTTTCTTACTCCTACATTCCATTCTTTTCCTTTCCTTACCCCTGGTCTTTCTTTCCTTTCCACTCAAAAAGTCCTCTTTAATTTTTTTTTTTTTGTAGAGCTGGTTTAGTGGTGATGAATTTCTTTTCAATTTTGTTTGTCTAGGAAATTCTTTATCTCTCCTATTCAGAATTATAGCCTTGGTGGCTTCAGGTTTTTCTTTTTGTACTTGAATGTCATGCCACTCCCTCCTGGCCTGCAAAGTTTCTGCCAAAAAGGCTATCAGGTGATAGCCTTATAAGATTTTCTTGTATGTAACACTTTTCTTTTCTCTTAGTGCTTTTAAAATTATCTCTTTATCAATACTTTTTGCCATTTTAATTACTAATGTGTCTCAACATGGACATCCTTGGGCTGATTCTATTGGTAGTCCTCTGTGCCTCCTGCACCTGAATTTCTGTTTCCTTACCCAGATTTGGGACATCTTCAGTTACTATTTCTTCAAATAAATGTTCTGCCCCATATCTCTCTTCTCATTTTGGGATTCCTATAATGCAAGTATTATTATGTTTGATGGTGTTACTGAGTTTCCAGAGTCTATTTTCGTTTGTATTATTTTTTCTCTCTCTTGTGGAACTTGACTGCTTTCTGATTCCTTGACCTCCAGGTTGTTGACCCATTCTTCTACCTTCTCTAGTCTACTATTTACTCCATCTAGTGTTACTTTTCATTTCAGTTATTGAGCTCTGCATCTCTAATTGGTTCTTTTTTATGTTTTCTAAGCTCTATGTTAAGCTCTTTGTTAGCTCCTCCACTCTTTTCTCAAATCCAGTATCTTTATGACCATTAGATTAAATTCTCTATCAGGCATATTACATATTTCCATTTGGCTTAGGTCTCTTGCTGTGATTTTGTCCTATTCTTTCATTTGGGATATACTGCTCTGCCTCTTCATTTTGTCAAACTCTCTGTGTCTGTTTCTATGTGTTAGAAAAGTTAAGTCATGTCTCCTGTTCTTGAAAGTAATGGTTTTATGAAGGACATTACAGTGCCCTGCAATGCAATATCCCTTGTTCACTAGAATCTCGTGCTCAAGGTTGTCTCCTAGGTCTACTGCATGTGCCCAGCTGTTGTGGCTGAGCTGCATTTGCCTTCAGTCCACTCATCTGCATGGCTTTCTTTGCCCATTGTAGGCAGTGTTTGGTCCTTGTGTTGTTAGTGAGCCAATCTGGGGCAATCTTAGGCTTGAGTTGAATCAGACCAGGCATTTGCCAGAGATGCAATAGAACCAAACTTTAGGTCATTTTCCCTGTGTTGTCCCCTGAGGAGCTTTCACTGATGACTGGGATCTGCACTCAGACAAAACATCTGTCCAAGCCCACTGCCGGGACCATAGTCAGACTGGTGTGTGTGGTTATCTTGTCCTCTATTCAAGAAAAGAGTCACTGTCAAAGCTCTTATACACTGCCAGGCTTGTGGCACCACTCTGGATGGGCTCCAGCCAAGAGTGATTTGGAGGGAGCAGGTCTGCAGGAGAATAAAGCAGTGGGGCACCCTGTGCCAGCAAGGTCTCTAACACAGTCCTCTGTGAGAGGAAAACTCCAGCAACCAGGGACCAAGGCAAGGTTGGAGGTGGTGGTGTATATGGTGTTTGCAAGATTTGCATGGGTTTTCTATGGGGAGGAGACCAGGAACCAAGGCCTTGCTTGAGGAGGCATGACCACAGGAGAATTCCAAGGGAAGGCATGCCATTAGCAAGATAGGTAATGAGTAATCATATCATGCTGGTTCCTGCAGATGTTTCTGTGTCTAGTCTGGGAGGCAAAGATGGAAAAGGCACCCACCAGCTCCTTTGTTCCTGGAGATGTCTCCCAGGAATCCCTGCCCTTTCAGCACACATTCAGAGATTATTAAACAAATCTCTCTCCTATATACCCTAGGCATTTTTTTTTCAAAATTCTGCTTCCATGGTATGTCTGTAAGGAGCTGTTTATTGTGCTCTTTTTTTAAGGGGAAGGGATTCAGTTTCCTCTAGCCCTCCTGGCTCTCCCAAAGCTGAGCACACTGATTTTTAAAGTTCCAGGTGTTAAGAGCCCCACTGATTGTAAGAACTCATAAATTCAGACTCTCTGGTTTTCAAAGCCAAATGCTAAGAGGATTCGCTTTCTCGTGTAGATTCTCCACCCCTGGGATATGGGAGGAGAATCTGTTTCTTTCTCCTTTCTGTACCTGCAGCATCCTTCCCTTCCTTCCTCCTGTAGATCCATTTGGCTCCCATTCATGTCTCTGCTTTTCCTACCTTCTTTCATATAGCCTCTTCTCTACACTTAGCTCCAGGGAGTCTGTTCTGCCAGACTTCAGGTTGTTTTCTGGGTTATATACAGCTATGTGCATGTTATCTAGTTGTATCAATGGGGCATTGTAAGCTTAAGATCCTCCTACTCTTCCACCTTCCCCAGAAGTTTCCCAAACGAGGTTGTAATGAGCTTCTTCCATCCCCAGTATATTGTGTTTAAGCCCTATTCAACTAGGACATCTTATTTGTGAAATGTCAAGAGTTTCTTCATGTTCCCCTTCATTTCTGTTAACATCCTCAGCTTACATTAGCCTAAGTTCTAATATCTAAACCTAAAATTTATGGATAAAAAATGTTTCAATTCATTTGGTCTACAAATATTAATTGAATGCCTCCTAGGTAGCAAGCATATACTAATTGCTATTTTAGTCCCTACTCTTCAACACTAATTTACTCAATGAGTAATACAGATGCCCAAGATGAGAAACTTCATTAACCCCATATTTCTACAGCAATTAGAAATAAATGTGTACTTTTGTTCCATACATTTGTTTGAAAATTAAAATATGCATTACCTCTTCCTCAATAACTCAATAACAAAAGAAAGTTTGAGTTATTTTAACTTACTAGGAGGCAGAGTGGAGTAGTCCCATTGGTATGGACACAGAGCCAGATAGACTTGGATTGCAGTTCCAGTTCTACTACTTATGGGTTGTGGAACCTTAGCATTACCACTTAATATTTCTGAACCCCAATTTTCTCATATATAAAACTGAGATAACTATACCCCCTTGCAGGAACTTTGTGAGAATTAAACAACATATACATAAAGTGCCTAAAAGAAAGGAGGTACTCTGCAAATGACAAAAGAATGGCTTGCTGAAATAACTGACTTTGTTTCCAAGGCCATTACTGCAATACCTGGTTATTTATCTCTCTTCATTTTAGGGCAGTATATTCTTATTTATCAAATGGAAATCAGGAAATTTAAGTTATAGGTCTGACTCCTCTTCTTGCTGGCTGTGGGACCCTGGTTAAGTCACCTAACCTCTAACATTCAATATAAAGATAAAAACACACACTTCCCTTACTGTACGCTCTAATCTTATACATCTCTTTTTTACTTAGGAGTGCAAAAATGGAGAGAGTCTTCGCTTTGGAATCAGACCTGCTTTCTAACCACATAAGTCTGAACTTATCACTTAATCTCTCCAGAATATATCTATGTAACTCTGGAGTCTTTCTTCAGGTCTACTGTGAGGCAAAATGAGGAAGTAATTATAAAGAAGCTAAAAACAGGAGATAAACTGATGACTAAATAATTTAGGAACCAGCATTTGCTTTGCTTAGCACAGATGTTATTAGATCAACCCCTTTCACCAAAGTATTCCTACTTTGAAGATTTCAGATTCTTAACTGCAATCTCTATTACTAGCTGAAATGTAATTCTCTATTACTAACAAATAGAAGATTTCTTAACCTGGGCTTTTAGGATAGACATTATCTCTTGAAATTCTTTTCAAATTCTCATGTGTCTGCACACACCATGCATTTTCATGGGAAAGAATTAATTATCTTTTCATAACATATCAACCTCAAGGGATCTATCACCCGAGAAATATTTAATGGACAATAGAAGAAAAAAAAAAGGAAATGCAGTATTTAGCTCTGTTAATAGATGAGCAATACCAGCAGTGTTATGAATAAGCTTCATTCTCCCACATAACTTTCCTGGGCATATGTTGCTCTCTTTGCCCTCCTCTCCTCTTTACTTCCAGTCCCTCTGCCTACAACCTACACTGGGCTAATTCCTCCTTGTCATTCAGACACAATTCATGTGTTCTTCCTCCAGCAAGCTTTACTGAACTACTCTTACCACCATCCCCAAGGTTTCAGAGATAGATTATCTAGCCTCATAATTCTGTGCACAAACTTCTACCATTGCCTGGATGCTACTTTTCTAGCTCTATTATTCTTCTACTGTTATGGGAGCTCCTTGAAAGCAGGGACTATGTATAAATACATCACTGAAATTCCAAGGTTTGCCACAATGCTTGACACACAGTAGGTATTCAATACATATTTTTACAAGAATAATTCAAAAAATGAATTACACAGTCCACAACACACCGATTTCTTCCAAAAATCCATGACACAGAGATTAGTATACTCCAATTAGTGACTTCTAAAGCCCCTGAAAAAATGCAGCAAGCTATAAATGATGGCAGATTGTTTTTCCCATTTCTTCCACCAAAACTCAGAGATTTTTTTCCCCATAACATTGTTGAAAGTATTTATTTAGGAATTTACAGTCCCATATACAAGTTTTTTATCCTATATTAATTCTAGGAGTCTTTCTGTGTTTGCTTGTTTTGTTTTCCTTCAGTTGAGATGTAAGTACATTGTATTGAAAGCCTGGTCAGAGACTCAAATGTTGACAATCAACAGTTCTCAAATATATATGACAAATAAAAAGTATTTTTTTCAGAGTTTGAAAAAAAAGAAATTTCTTTTAGGAGTCCCATTAAATAAATTTGAAGTACATAAGCAAAAACGATCATATTCCCATATGGTGAATAACATCAATGAATAATTGCAAGCTTACACTTACAATAAATTTTATAATCAGAAAAATCAATTCCAGCTAAGGATGAAACATTTTCTTAATACTAAAATTAACACCTTTGGGGCGCCTGGGTGGCTCAGTCGGTTAAGCGTCCAACTTCGGCTCAGGTCATGATGTCGCAGTCCATGAGTTCGAGCCCCGCGTTGGGCTCTGTGCTGACTGCTCAGAGCCTGGAGCTTGTTTCGTATTCTGTGTCTCCCTTTCTCTCTGACCCTCCCCCATTCATGCTCTGTCTCTCTCTGTCTCAAAAATAAATAAACATTAAAAAAATTAAAATTAACACCTACTCTATTGCTGAAATTTAACAATTAATAAAAATATTCTGAAACTCAATTAAGATTGTACTATTCCTTGAAGCAAAGAAAAGCTATGACTTTATTGAAAATATGTATGCAAAATATTGACATCCTTCTGTCCTTCTTAACATATATAGGTTTCTAGTATCTCTAATTGAAAGTGACAATGATGGAACAGAATAGAGAACCCAGAAATGGACCCACAAACGTATGGCCAACTAATCTTTGGCAAAGCAGGAAAGAATATCCAATGGAATAAAGACAGTCTCTTCAGCAAGTGGTACTGGGAAAACTGGACAGCGACATGCAGAAGAATGAACCTGGACCACTTTTTTACACCAGACACAAAAATAAACTCAAAATGGATGAAAGACCTCAATGTAAGACAGGAAGCCATCAAAATCCTCAAGGAAAAAGCAGGCAAAAACCTCTTTGAACTTAGCCGCAGCAACTTCTTACTCAACACGTCTCTGGGGGCAAGGGAAACAAAAGCAAAAATGAACTACTGGGACCTCATCAAAATAAAAAGCTTCTGCACAGCAAAGGAAACAATCAACAACACTAAAAGGCAACCTACAGAATGGGAGAAGATGTTTGCAAATGACATATCAGATAAAGGGTTAGTATCCAAAATCTATAAAGAAGTTATCAAACTCAACACCCAAAAAACAAACAGTCCAGTGAAGAAACGGGCAAAAGACATGAATAGACACTTCTCCAAAGAAGACATCCAGATGGCCAACCAACACATAAAAAATGCTCAACATCACTCATCACCAGAGAAATACAAATCAAAACCACCATGAGATACCACCTTACATGTGTCAGAATGGCTGACATTAACAACTCAGGCAACAAGAGATGTTGGTGAGGATGCGGAGAAAGAAGATCTCTTTTGCATTGTTGGTGGGAATGCAAGCTGGTGCAGCCATTCTGGAAAACAGTATGGAGGTACCTCAAACATCTAAAAATAGAACTACCCTCTGACCCAGCAATTACACTACTGGGCATTTATCCAAGGGATACAAGTGTGCAGTTTCGAAGGGACACATGCACCCCCATGTTTATAGCAGCACTATCAAGAATAGCCAAAGTACAGAAAGAGCCCAAATGTCCATCGATGGATGAATGGATAAAGAAGATGTGGTGTGTATATATATATATATATATATATATATACACACACACACACACACACACACACAACGGAGTATTACTTGGCAATCAAAAGAATGGAATCTTGCCATTTGCAACTGCGTGGATGGAACTGGAGGGTATTATGCTAAGTGAAATTAGTCAGAGAAAGACAAAAATCCTATGACTTCACTCATATGAGGACTTTAAGAGACAAAACAGATGAACATATGGGAAGGGAAACAAAAATAATAGAAAAACAGGGTGGGGGACAAAACAGAAGACACTCATGGAGAACAAACTGAGGGTTACTGGAGGTGTTGTGGGAGGGGGGATGGGCTAAATAGGTAAGGGGCACTAAGGCATCTTCTCCTGAAATCATTGTTGCACTATATGCTAACTAATTTAGATGTAAATTAAAAACAAAAAAACATAATTAAAAAAAAGATTAAAAACAAGTGACACTGAGCAATGATACTGAAACTGAAGCCAAATGCAATATTAAAAGGTCTCCAACATAATCAGTTTCTTGGAAGAAATAAGCTCATAAGCATCATGGAAACCAAATGAGTTTTCTGATCATTAATAAAACTGTATACCTGGTAATGTTACAGGAAAATATATAGGTGACAACAAATACTTTAAAGCTTTAGAAAATATTTCTTCTAAAAAGGTATAAAGCTATGTAAATCCACATTCCCTTTTCCACAATTCCAAAATTCATAATTCTCTCAAAACAGCAATTTTTTTCATAAATTTGGTGCCAAAACTATTTTGTCAACAAAATGTAACCTAAGTTGACATGAAGCTATTTATAACTTATTCATTTAGTGTGAATGTGATATTAATGTGTTTGATTACAAGGTACTCTCACATACCCCATGGGGATATTATGTAATCAACAGTACATTTGCTGTATTACCTTTACAAAAAAAAAAACCTCTGAATTCTGAAATATATTTGCATCCAAAGCTCCAAATAAGGGGCTACAGATCTAGATTTCCTCTTCTTTAAAAGACAATTTTACTAGTGAGCTTTAGGAAAAGATACACACACATGCGCACACACACACACACACACACACACACACACACACATGCAGATACCAAATAAGCTACCATTTCTTTGAGGGTAGGGTGTAACACATTGTGCACTTTCCAAATCTATCTCTAAGTCTCACCTGAGAAGTTAATGTTACTGTTCCCAATTACAAACAAACTTAGGTATTTCACCCAAGTACTAACAAAAGATGAAAACACTATTCTCATTTTTAAGGCTTTTAAAATTTCAAGATTCCATCTATAGATGATTTCAGGTACCATAAAATTACTTTAAAAAATATGCATTTATTTCACAAAGTGATCAAGGTATAGGCCTTTTTTTTAAGAGAAAGAGAGACACAGAGTAAGCAGGGGAGGGACAGAGAGAGAGAGAGAGAGAGAGAGAGAGAGAGAGAGAGAATCCCAACCAGGCTCTGTGCTGCCAGGACAGAGGCAGACATGGGGCTCGAACTCATGAAACCATGAGATCATGACCTGAGCCGGAACCGAGAGTCAGACGCTTAACCAAGTTACGCAGGCCCCCCAAGGTACAGGCCATTTGTAACAGAGTGTATCATTCTAAAATTTCTGGTTGGTATGGGCCTCCACAAAAGTAACACACTTGGCAATACAGGAAGAAAATGTGACCAGGTAATTCACACAAAGCTTTCCTTTATATAGTTGGCAAGGAAGAAGAATCTGAGAAATTGAAGCAAGTGCAATCTAGCCTGAGACTAATACTCCTAGATTTAGTTGGCTATAAGGTTTCTTTTTTATTATTATTAATAGTCGAATTGTTCGAGAAGAAGAAAAATTCAAACATTCTTGTCCTCATTTTAAAGCACAATATTTTAGTGGCACCAGGGTGGCTCAGTCAGTTAAGCTTCCCACTTCAGCTCAGGTCATGGTCTTGTGGTTTGTGAGTTCAAGCCCCACATCTGGCTGGCTGTTGTTACTACAGAGCCTGCTTCAGATCTTCTGTCTCTCTGTCTCTCTCTCTCTCTCTCTCTGCCCCTTTCCCGCTTGTTCTTTTTTTTTCCTCTCTCTCTCTCTCTCCTTCTCTCAAGAAGAAATAAACAGTAATACATACATACATACATACATAAATTTTAAAAATGTAATATTTTAAAGAAACTTCCTTTTGCAAATCTGACCTTCTAACAGAGCTATCTGCATGCTTTGAAAAAATTTTAACTATCCCTTCATTCCAAGAAATTCCTCAAAATCCATCTCATATACAGACCTATTCCATGACATTTAGTTCACATAACAATTCCACATTCTCCTAAACTTGGTGTCTGCCTTTCTTCTAACAGTAAATACGTTATACCAATGGGAAAAAAAATGGAGGAAAAAAAGGATGTCTTAAATTCATCACTGTATGGTTAAAACTTGCTTTTATATGTATAGGTAATACATCTTAATTTTTTTACATTGAAGCTTCAGGGGGAACTAAGAAATTATCACTTATCGTGCACTTCAGATATATTATTTCTAGAATTCAAAACTATCCTGCAGATATCATCCCCGTTTTATAGATGAGGAAACTATAGACCAGAAAATTTGAGTCCATGGTCCTCATCTAATAGGTTACAGAAACAGATTTTAAACAAAGATCTGAGTTCCAGTTGTTTCCACATTACCTTGCTAACATATGCCTACCTTAGAATAACATTTCCTGCAGGACAGGAATTTCATCATGGCTATTATTGCTTCATTACACAGAATATTGCAATACATAGAGAAAGCCAAATAATGAATCTGGATAATGTTAAAATAAGCCCCAAACAGGGGTGCCTGGTTGGCTTAGTTGGTTAAGTGTCTGACTTTGGCTCAGGCCATGGTCCCCTGGTTCTTGGGTTCACCTACCACAGAGATAGGCACTGGTGGTGTGGAGCCTGCTTGGGATTTTCTCTCTCTCTCTGCTCTTTCCCCACATGTATGCTCCCTCTCTAAAAATAAACAAACTTAAAAAAAAATAAGCCCAAGCACATAAATCTTACACTTATTTGCAGATCTTAAGCAAGTTGCTTAACATCTCTGTGCCAAAACTACTTCAAACAGTAGAGATAATACCTTAGAAAGTGTTATGATGCTGACAGATTAAAATATATAAAGCTCTTAGCGTATTATCTGGCACACAATAAACACTCCAGAAATGTTAGCTATTGCTACTGACATGAAAAATCACCAGATGGACGTTTTAAACCGGGTGACTCCAGTCAGCAATATCTGCACACCTAATCCAAAAACAGTCAATCCTACACTGGCTTGATATGATACGGTGAAAATATGATGTATGTCAATTAGTTTCTCTCTCTTGGGAATCTGAATTAAGAAACAAAGACTAAGCCCATTAATAGTAATTCAGAATTTACGTGGTTTGGCTCCAACCTTCATCAAGTTTTCACTCATCAATGTAACCAACAATGCTAAGTCCATTGCTAAATCTAGTTTTTCAGTCTTCATTTTTATATCATTTGGCAGCATTTCATCTGTTCAAGACCATTCTCATTCTCTTTGAAAAGCACTGAAATATTGCAGCTATTCAACACTTAATCCCAAGCCTCTACTCCCCACACCCCACTGTCCCTCTATGCAATTTCATCCACACTTTGACTTCACTAATTATCTTCATGTTAGCTCAGACTTGTCTTACACATTCAACTGCATTGTCAGTCTCTCACTTCTCTGGATGGCTCAACAATAAACGATACCTCCCACTCCATATGTCCCAAACCAAACTCATGATCTTGCCTCTCAAACATAACCAAGATCCTTTCCGGTGCTCCTTATCTCAATAGTGGTCCCAACAACTATCCAGATTCAAGAATTAGAAAATTAGAAGCATGCCCTGATTCCTCCTTTTCCTTTATCCCCATCTTTCACTAAACCCTATTAATTTTATCTTTTAAATATTTCTCAATTCCTTCTCTCCATCTCCACTGCTACCTTCTAACAGGTGTACCTGTATCCATTCTTGTACATTCTGTACTTTCCATACTGTAGCCAGTTATATTTTTCATGATTCTAATCATGTCATGCTCCTCCTTAAAAGCCCCCAATGGCTTCCTACTATTCTGAAGATATTTGGTGAAAATACATATCATAGTAGTCAAGACCTGCAAGATCTGTTTCAGCTTATGTCCCCCTCCTGTTGCCCTACATGCAGCCACATTTGTCTTTTTTCAGTTCCTTAAACACAATAGATTATATTTCCTGCTACCTTAGGATCTTTGCACATGGTTTCCCTCTGCGTGGACTAGTCCTCGTCCTTCTCTTCACTTAATTAATCCTTATTATATCTCATCTCAAAATATCACTTCCTCAGAGAAAAGTTTCTTGAATCACTAGGCTTTATCAGATCATTCAGTTATTTATTCAACAAATATTTAATAATAAACTACTATACACCATGTATAGCTCTAGACATGTGGGATTGTTAAACAAAACAAAACCCTTGCCCTCATGGAGCCTACATTCTAGCGGAAGCAAACAGGCAATAACCAAGGAAAATAATGTATAGACTGTATAATATATCTAAAGCCAGTAAGTCGGGGAGAGGGGGTGAGGGGGCAGGGAAGAAAAAAAAAAGAACAAGGTAAGAGAATCACAAGCAGAGAGTTTCCAGCGCCTGAGTTGGTATCTGACATATAGTTGGCACTCAATAAATATTTGTTGAGCAGATGAATGAATAAAGGAATGAGCATGTTCAAGTTATGAGGAAGCTTAAACTGCAAAAAGACTAGAGGAATTACTTAATGGATGAAACAAAGAGAAACCAGGCAGGTCTTGAGAGATAACAGTCCCTTGAACCATTCATTCTCAATGGCTTCATTAAGCTCCAGTTCCAGTCACTATATAATCTTAATATAACCAGTATCCACACACTTTCCCAGTGCCAAGGGTTGGATAATTCAAGTGGGTCACTCTTGAAACCAAAATATCTACTCAGGACACGGATACAAAATTGTGTATACCACTTGTGTCACTCACCACCACGCATAACCCTAAAGCCACTTCTTTACTACACACACACACACACACACACACACACACACACACAGATATCATTTGTGTTGAAGCTTCAGTTCTCCACTCCACAGCCCCTTTCAGGTACAAACTCCCTCCCATATACACAAGACTGTGAACACCCTTGCTCTTTTCCCTGACCCTGTGAGACACTTAGGTCACTACTCTCCAAGTCCAGTCAAACCCACAACTGGGATCCCCCAGGAATAGGAACTGGGTCTCCCCTTCCCGGCAGTCTCCTGCACCTTAAAAGCTATCTTCTCCCCACAGGTAGATGGACATGCACTCCTTTGTGATTCTGAATGACCTTCAAGATCACTGATCCCACATATACAAAAACTCAGGCTCCAGCATCAGATGGCAAGGTTCTGAAGGACTGGGGCTCTGAGTGCCCCCTCAAGCCTCTTGTCTTTATCAGAACCCACAGAAGGATTTGTATACTTTCTGGGTGGCCAGGGGGGAAACTAAGGCACTGTACTTCCCCAAAACACAAATATTCCGTGTATACCCCCTTTCCATGGCACTGCCTGATATTACAGTAACACTCGCCTCACAGATACCTGCCTCCTCACAATTAGAGACTCTATCAAACCATGTCCCTTTAGGGAGCCCTCCCATGTTGCCACAAGACTGTGTACCCCGGTCCATGACTCAGCCCACTCCTACCATCAGCCCCATCACACGTGCCCCTCAGGATTGGAGACCTGTATCTTCCCTGGAGTCCCAGCCCTTTCTGGGCCCGTTCTCACTCAAGAGTGTGAATGCTCAGGCATACATCCCTGTGTCTGCTCTGGGACTCAGAGGTCCCTGCCTGCCATTCAGAGAGGTGGGAACCTCCCTTGACCCCTGACCCCAGGTCACAGCCCCACCTTGGAAACACACAGGGGCGCATCCTCAGGAGTAGGGCTGTGCCCAAGTCCCCTCTCCCCTCAGACCCAGGACTGCCCTGCTGAATCAGCGCTTCCCCCGGAACGACTGCCACCACAGACCTACCTCGGGTGCCTTCTGTCTCCCCTCTGCCATTTTTTGTTGTTCCTGTGCCTCTAAGCCCACAGGAAAATCACGGGCATGGGTAGCTGGCGACCGGATCATGGGACAGAGCTCCCTCAGGAAGATGAGGCAAGATGGCTGTTAGAGCAAACGGTGGCCAGTGCGCTGGAGGCCCCCGCGTGGCGAGGGGGGTGGTGCTGGGGGGGGGGGAGGGGAGCGAGAGCTGGTTGGGATAGTGCATCCGAGGCCCCGCCCCTGTGGCTCCAGCCCTCTCTGGTCCAGGTGCAAGCTGGGCTGGAAGTTGCCGTGGTGATGCTAGGTTTGCCCCTGAGCCACTGCGTCCTGGCAACTGAGCATGCTCAGCTGTCTCTGGGGAGTCAGGATGGATGTAGCCACAGAAACAAAAAGAGAGAGAGGGTAAGAAAATGGCGTTGGTGGAGGTTAGTGTGTGAAGTGCTACCGAATCACAGAGATAACTCTCAATTAGGAGGTGGCAGGAGTAAAACAATGAAAATCCTAAAGAGGAGTGGATACCTTAGCTGAGTCTTGAAGAATGAACAGCTGTCAGCCAGGCAAAGGAAAGGAAGACTGTGCCAGGCAGAGGGAGCAGCATAAGCAAGGCAGAGTGTAGGGAACAGCAATGACACTCAAAGAAGTCCAGTAGGATGGAGCACAAAACTCCTAGGGCAAAACATCTTCTCTAAAGAAACTCCTGTATAGCTAAGTAATGTCTTCAGTTGGGTTCCCCAAAAGCAGAGTCTGACGCCAGGACTTGGATGCTGGTAATTTGTTTCAGAAGTAAGCTCCAGAAACAGATGGGAGGGAGAGAGAATGAAAGAGGGGTAAGAGGAAAAGCCAAGAAAAGTGTGTGATACTGAGCTGATTGCTTTACTAGACAACTGGGCTTTGAGCTCACTGGAGACCCTCTGAAAACCATGTAGAAGGTGCCTCAGCTTTGCACCACCAAAGAACAAGGAGACTGGGTCATTTACCTCTTAATTTCCATCCCCATTATTTGAGGGTTATCTCAATCCCCAGCTTGAACTCATTAACATTTCCTGGTTATGCTTGCCCAGGGCTAAGCATTCTTCTAGGATTTGAAAGCCTTGAGGCAGAAAAGCAGAGGGACAAGAAAGCATTTGAGCTAGCAACAGGCTTAGAGATACACTGGAACCAGGAATAAGGTTTGGGCACCACAAGAACCTCTACAAAAAGTTACATGAAAATCCTCATCAGAAATATCCCTCCATAGCTGAGTAGTTTAAAAATTCACAAGTCGTGTCAATACAACTCTCAAGATGAAAATACACAAGCTTTCACACATCAATCCTAATGACTGGTAAAGGCTGTGAGGGCTGTAGGAATCTCAGTGTGGGAGGGGTCACTGAGGGCTGATGAGGACAAAGGAGCTTCATGAAATATAAGAAGATGGAAAAAAGGCATTTGAGGACCCAGGTTCTACTCAAACTCTTGGGCAAATCACTTAAAGAGACACTGAGCCTCAGTTTCCTTCCCCAACAAACCCAAACAACAGTGCTGCCTACCACAAAGAGTGCTCTAAGTCACAAAAACTGAGACAGGCTAAAATGCATTTCATAAGTATAATTGTGGTAAATAAAGAACCTGACATGTTTTAAAACAATTAACATAATCGTACCTTGATTCCATTTCTGAGCCAGCCTCTGTGAAGATGCTAGTGTTAACCTTAAAAAATAAAACTGCCAGGGGTGCCTGGGGGGCTCAATCGGTTAAGCCTCTGACTTCAGCTCAGGTCATGATCCCAAGCCCAGCCCTGCATCACTTGGAGCTCTGTGCTGACAGCTCAGAGCCTGGATCCTGCCTCAGATTTTGTGTCTCCATCTCTCTGTCCCTCCCTGTTTGTCCTCTCCCGCTCTGTCTCTCTCTCTCTCTCTCTCTCTCTCTCTCACACACACACACACACACACACTCACACAAATAAACATTAAAAAAATTTCTGAAAAAACAAAACTGCCAGCTGTTTTACAAGTAAAATCAGGTTTCTCTGGGAATAGAGAATTGCAACCTGAGACTGTGGCAAAACCATAGGCAAGGCCCCCAGCAAAAGAGAGATATGCTCTCTCATAGAGAAAAGGGAGAAAGTTGGAAAGGCTGTTATAAAGTCCATTGGAGGAAACTAGGAGTCTAAAGTATACTGGCTTTTCAATGACTGTGTTGGGACTGTTTTTCATTGTTCCTCACTTCCAGTAGGTCTGCAAGTGACAAGGAGTGCTCAATTTGAGAGCTCCCTCTGCCCTCTGCCCACCTACTGACTCCTTTCTAAATGAGGTTTCCTTTTATTACTTTTCACACTGAAGATAAAGAAAGAAATGAATATACCACTGTCCATGGTTTCTAGAAGCTCGCAATCCAAAAGAGAAAGGAGATCTAATCCATAATTATAACCTAGCATGATCGATGTTCTGATAGAGCAACCAGGGAAGGCTATGGGAGCCCAAGGGAGCTATACAACCCAGCCTGAGGTAGAGGGGATAGGCTAAGGGATATTTAGGGGAAACTTCCTGGAGGAGAGTGTCTGATCTAACTCTTCAAGGGCAGGTAAGAATAAGCTTGGCAAAGAAAACAGTGGGACAAAGGGAAAAGGTGGTTGGGGCAATGGGAACAGCATGGACAAAGCAAAGGATAGTGTGTCTGGGGCGGAGAGCAAAGCAGGAGTGGCTGCATCAATAGATAAGGACAGATTCTGGAAAACTCACATGGGGGGAGAGGGGGGACTTGGTCCTGACAATGATTGAAACCCATTGAGGAATTTTTAAGTATTTTCAGCAACCTGGTCAGCTCCTCTGGTCAAGGTGTAGACAGTAAATTAGAGCAAGGAAAAAAAAAAAAGAATTAAGAGTGCAATCTTATACAAATGTGTTTGTTGACATTTCAAATTACCATGTGATGAGAACCTTTTATGTGCTACATACACTTGCCCTGTTCAATTTAAATCTTAAGTGAATTTAAATATCAGTTATTTAGTCAGAGTAGCCACATTTTAAGTGCTCAATAGCTACCCTATATTGGACAGCATATATATAGTACATGCAGAAAGTTTTGTCCCACAGCATTGAAAGGCAAATTACAACTGGGCAGAAGAAGTAAAATGCCTGGAAAAATTCAAGACTTAAAAAGACCAGGTTCAGGATACCTGGATGGTTCAGTCATTGAAGTGTCTGACTCTTGATTTATGCTCAGGTCATGCATGATCTCACGGTTCAAGAGATCAAGCACCAGGTCAAACTCTGAGCTGACAGCATGGAGCCTTCTTGGGATTCTCTCTCTTTCTCTCTCTCTCTCTCCCTCAAAATAAATAATCTTAACAACAACAACAAAAAGTCCAGGTTCAGTTCTGTATGACAGCTCCTCCTCAGGAAACTGGGCAGGAAGGAGGATAGACTTCACACCTGCTGGAGTCCTCAGAGACTTCCTTCTGGTATGAATAGCACAGCATGAGGAGTGAGATAGAAATGTCCCCCTCATGGACTCCTGGGAGTTGGTTTTCCCATGCTATCATTCAGAGTGTACCCAGGAGGTCTGCCTTCCCCAGGGATTTCCTGAGGTTTCTTATCTCCACAGATAGCCACTTCCCACCCACCATAGAGCCAGGGTGCCTTCCTTCTAACAAAATATTCCCTATAGGATTGGCCCACTTCCTCTGTAAACATTTATTAAAATGATGCCTTCCATGTGCCTGCCACTGAGTTAGATACAGTATGGAAAGAGAGATATTCAAGTTATAATCACATTTCTCACATGGGCCAACTCATTTACATCTCAAAGTAACATTGTAAAATTACTCTTAACATCATCATCCTGTACAGAAGCTGAAATTGAGATTCAGAGAGTTTAAGTCACACAGTCAGATGGCAGTAGCACCAGGGAAGACTGAAATGGTGCTATGTTCTCTCAAGTAATTTCATATCAAAAATCCCATGCTTTTGGTGTTTACAAACTCATTGGGAAGAACAGATGAACACACACAAATCCAATTTACAATTTCCAAACAGTGTAGTAAGAGCAGTGATACAAGCATGCTCAGAAAAATGTCAAAGCATCAAAGAGGGATGCCCTTGGTGGACATCATGGAAGGTTTTCTGGAGGAAATGATCCTGGAGCTGAGTATTAAGGATTAAAGGGTCAGCTAAATGAAGTATAGGGTGGGAAGAAGAGAGATGAAAATATTTTTTAATTCAACTTGTCATTTGTATTTCTACTTTTTATTGCTGTTTTGGCCTTTGAGAAATGTTATCATTCTTTTCTCATCTTCTAAGTTTTGTTTAAGAAAACATCAAGTACTCTATGCCAAGGTTACCAAAAAATTATTTGAGGGTTTCTTCTTAACCTGGATAAACTATTTAAATGTTAAAACATGTCTGAACTTTACAGAAAGGAAAAGATTCTGATGTTGAAAGGAAGAGAAAAATCAAAGGTGTGAAGTCATTTGTACTTGCAGTTTCTTGGCCCAGAATGCTCTTTTTTCAGATAATCTGCCTGACTGACTCTCATTTCATTCAGATCTCATCTCAAATGTTACATTATTGGAAAAGTCTTCCCTGACAATACTATTTAAAATGCACTTCTTAGGGGCGGCTGGGTGGCTCAGTGATTTAATTTGCAGACTTCGGCTTAGGTCATGATCTCATGGTTTGTGAATTCAAACCCC
Source organism: Acinonyx jubatus (assembly GCF_027475565.1). Classification (NCBI taxonomy): domain Eukaryota; kingdom Metazoa; phylum Chordata; class Mammalia; order Carnivora; family Felidae; genus Acinonyx; species Acinonyx jubatus. The sequence continues at coordinate 87,613,934 of NC_069380.1, read as the reverse complement.
GCGTCGGACTCTGTGCTTACAGCTCGGAGCCTGGAGTCTGCTTCGGATTCTGTGTCTCCCTCTCTCTCGCTCTCTGCCTCTCCCCTACTCGCACTCTCTGTGTCTCTCTCTCAAAAATAAATAAATGTTAAAAAAAATTTAAATGCAGTTCTTAGATATTTCATAGTTTTTATAATATTGCAAGTGGTATCTCAGGGTCTATAATTGTTTTCTATGTGCTTTGCTCATGTAGACAAGTGCTATTGATTTTCTAAGTTAATACTATAATTGTAAAATTCTATGAACTCTCATATTATGTCTAATAGTTTGGTGACTGTTTCAGATTTATATTAACCTATAAAAACAATCAACAGCAAAATAGCAGTTGTCTTTTCCCTTCCCATTGTTTAACATATTCACTTTTCCTTTATTATTGCTTTAGCTAGAGCCTCTCGTATTGTATTAAAAAGTAGTTTATAGTTGGGATTCTTGTCTTTTCCTGATAATAAATACTGCATCTAAATGTTTTTCATTACATGTAGACTTTGACATAAAGTCTAAGACATGTTGAGGAAGCTTACAAAGAGTTTTTAAATTACAAAGAAATATTAAATTTTAAAACAAAAACTTTATTTGCATGCACTAAGATAATCATATTTCTCCTTTAATGTGGCTAAACAAATTGATAGGTACTCTAATTTTAAAATATCTTTGCATTTCTGGGATAAATACTAATTGATCTCAGTTTAGTTTTGCAATGCATTGTTGGATTCAGTCAACTATTTTATTTAAAATGTTAATGCCTGAGAAACTTAACAGAAGACCATGGGGGAGAGGAAGGAAAAAAAAGTTAGAGAGGGAGGCAGCCAAACCATAAGAGACTCTTAAGAACAGAGAATAAATTGAGGGTTGATGGGGGGTGGGAGGGTGAGGGGAGTGGGTGATGGGTATTGAGGAGGGCACCTGCTGCGATGAGCACTGGGTGTTGTATGGAAACCAATTTGACAATAAATTTCATATTAAAAAAAATTAAAATAAAATGTTTATGTCTATGTTACAAAATAAAATGGACCATCTGAGCCTAGAGAATTTGGGGAGGAACATTTTTCATTACCATTTCAAATTCTTTAACAGTTGTTAATTTGTATTTTCTTCAGCCTATTTTGGCATTTTATATTTTTCATTAATACACGAATTTTATTTATGTTTTAAGGTGTCATAGTTTTCTTTTAAAACCTCTCTAGTGACTGTATATTTTTCTTTTTTATTATGAATTTTTTTATTTCATTTTTTTCTTGATTGATATTACTACAGATATATCTATTTTATTGATCTATTCAAAGCTTCTAGTTTTGTGTATTTCCTCTGTCTCTACCTCCCCCTCCACCCTCTCCTCCAACAACTTTTAGTTAGTTCAGGTTAGGTTCATGTACAAGTTATAGAGAAACTCAAAATATCAGTGACTTAAGATAAAATATTCCTTTTTTTTTTTAAATTGAAGAGGTCTGCAGGTAGTTCAGGGCTGTTATGTTACTCTGAGTGTCAAGGATCAAACTATACATATCCTGCTGCTCCACCTGGCATGATTTCCAGCTTGATCCAAGATGACTACTGAAATTCTACTTATTAACATTATATTTCTGGGGGCACCTGGGTGGGTCAATCAGTTAAGTGTCCAACTCTCGATTTTGCCTCAGGTCATGATCTCACAGTTGTGAGTTTAAGTCCTGCATCGGGCTCCATGCTGGGTGTGGAGCTTACTCGATTCTCTCTCTCTAGCTCTCCCTCTCCCTCTCCCTGTCTCCTGCTGTCTCTCTTTTCTCAAAAAAATAAAAATAAAAATAAAAAAAGAAGAATACTATATTTTTGCCAGGAAGAAGGAGGAATATCTTTTAAGGACACATTCCAGGAGCTGCACATACAATTTTCTTACATCCTTTTGAGAAGAATTTGCAAACAGAAACACTCTTAGCTGAAGAAAGAATGAGAAATGAGTCTCTGTCATGGACAGTTTTATGCACAGATCAAGGTTAGCTACACACTTGACAGGTCCCAATGCAAAAGGAAATGTGGGGCCCCTTGTTATAGAAGTATTAAAAATTTCAAGATGGCAACAGCAAAGCATTAAACTAATCTTGGGACACTCTGAGCACTGCATCCTGCATGGCTGCACAGGTCACATGCCCATGAAACTGATTCTGACCCAGGGTTCTCTAAAACATGGGGTTCTCTAATGAAGAGAAGGAAGAAAACATACACTGAAGGACAACTCAAAGTCTATACGTCATTATTTAATTGTTGAGACTCATACACAATAAGAAAAACTATCCAACTAGTCAGATAATACTGACTTTTTTCCCCAAGGTTTTATTTAAATTGCAGTTGGTTAAGATACTGTGTAATATAAGTTTCAGGTGTTGAATTCAGTGATTCCTCACTTATATACAATATCCAGTGCTCATCATAACAAGTGTACTCCTTAACCCACTCCCCAACCCACATCCCCTCCAGTAACGCTGTTTGTTCTTTATAGTTAAGAGTCTGTTTTCTAGTTTGTCACTTTCTTTTTCCCCTACGTTCATCTGTTTTATTTCTTAAATTCCATATATGAGTGAAATCATATGGTACTTGTCTTTCTCTGACTGACTTATTTCACTTAGCATAATACTCTCTAGCTCCAACCATGTCAATGCAAATGGCAAGATTTCATTCTTTTTTGTGGCTGATGAATATCCCATTATATATATATATATAATATATATATATATTATATATATATGTGTCTGTATATATATGTGTATATATATGTATGTATATATATGTGTATGTGTATATATATACATATATATGTATGTATATATACATATATATGTATATGTGTATATATGTGTGTATATATATGTATATGTACATACATATACATATATACACACACACATATGCATGTGTATATATATATATGCTACATCTTTATTTTTTAAGTGTTATTCTTTTAATGTTTATATATTCACTTTTGAGAAAGAGAAAAAGAGCACAGTCAGGAAGGGGTAGGAGAGATGGAGACACAGAATCCATAAAGCTGTCAGTACAGAGCCCGACACAGGGCTCCAGCACACCAGCCATGAGATCATGACTGGAGTGGAAGTCAGATGCTCAACCAAGAGACCCACGCAAGCGACCCTACATCTTCTTTATCCATTCATTAGTCAATGGACATTTGGACTCTTTCCATAATTTGGCTATTGTTGATAATGCTGCTATAAACATCAGGGTGCATGTATCCCTTCAAATCAGTGTTTTTGTATCCTTTGGGTAAATACCTCGTAGTTTAATGGCTGGATCATAGGATAGTTCTATTCTTAACTTTTTGAGTAACATCTGTACTGTTTTCCTCAGTGGCTGCACAAGTTTGCATTCTCACCAACAGCATAAGAGGGTCCCCCTTTCTCCGCACATGATGTAGGTTTTATCCCCACTTTACTTACCAGGAAACAGAGAAAGAGGGTCAATAAGTTGCTTGATGTAACACAGCTACTAAGTGGTAGAGGGAAGATTTGAAGCCAGGCATGATTCCAAAGATCATGCTGTTCATTAATACATTCCATTACTTCCCAGCCTTCTCCATATCAAACTTTCAAATCATATTGATAATATAAAGGCAGCTCGATTGGATGGAGAGAGTACTGTAACAATGACAGTGGGGGTAAGGAGGTATCTGGATGAGTAAGACTTGGTATTGGCTTGAGGAAAACCTCACTAGTATAAGAGACATTATGGCAATTTAAACTAAAAATCTGTCCTCTTACTAGCTCCTACCTCTAAATTTATGGTTAAGTCATGTCTTTAAAGAGTATGCAATTAGCAGTGATACAACTCTGGGTAGCAAAGAGGGAGAGCCATTGACAGCTGGTTTGGTGGATTTGAAATGCAAATCAGGCTCAGGAGAGCACCAATGGTTTCTTAATATGGTAATGCCATGGGCTACCCTTCTGAGAGGAGTTTGGATAAATATTTGGTAATAGATGAGAAATGCTGCCCTTGGTAGGTCTTGATGGTCTCCAAGGAATATAAAGATATCTCTCTCTGTCTCTCTCTCTCTGTCTCTGTCTCTCTCTCTCTCTCTCTCTCTCTCTCTCTCTCACACACACACACACCACCCCTTGGTGAGACATGATTACTTCTTGGGTGAACTAAAGAGAAAATGAGCAGTAATTATCTTTCTTTTAGGAACAGGAAACGACTGAGAAGAATAGAGGCTGAGGGGAAAATGGTCCTAACCAGAAATACACAAAAGGTCAGAGGGGCAGATTGTTTTCCTTCGGAAATGAGAAGTAGAATTCCCAAAGGAGGGAATGAGAGCATTGACCTCAGGGATTTGTTAGAAGGTGGGGTTAGAGAGGAAAAAGTTCAGGAAATTGAGAAGCGAAAGAGGTCCCAAGGATAGAAATTCCCACAGAGGCCGCCCTCTTTTTGGAGGCCCCAGTCTGAAAAGCTTCACTTTTCCATACAGGAACTCCTGAAGATGAATGGGTTCCAGTCTCTATTTCTCCTACTCCTTGCTAAGAGCTGCCTCCATAAGCAATTTTGTATACTTTATGTGGTTCTTCATTGGAGTGAGATTAGTAAGACAGGGTAGTTCAAGAAGGGTCAGACTTCACCAACTCCCTAGTACCCAGTTACTCCAGTGGAGATGGATAGAATGTATTACACCTACATAAAAACTTAATTTCTTTAATTGAGATATCAAACTATGTATCATTTATACCTTAGTTTCATCACTTAATGTTAATTCATTATTTCTCGTGTCAGAAACAATTCTTTGAAAACATTATTGCTGTTGGTACAAAATATCCATCTTAGGGATGCATCATAACTAATTAAACCATTTGCTTCTTGGATAGTTGTACCAATCAAGTCCTACTTTTTTACTATTATAAATAATGTTGCAGTGAACATCCTTACGCATAATGATCTTTGATCATCATCTCTGATGACTTCCTTGTTTGCATTTCTACATATCAGGTCACTGGGTCAAAGGGGATGAACTTTTCAAGTCTCTTGAACCAATCTGAAAGCAGTCCTCCCCAAAGACCTCATCCCTTTATGCTTCCTGTGGCAAAGCATGTGAGTACCTGTCACATGATACACTTGCCAACATGCTGGCTGTGATATTTTTGGGAAGAAAATGTTTTACCCAATTAGCCAGGACACATGAACTGGTAGAACTTAACCATCTGCCAAGAAAAATTTGAGAAGTGTGGTTTAAACATGGATAAGCTGATTGCACTTGTCACAGATGGGGCCCCTGCAAAAAAGGGGGAAAATTGTCAATACTTTATTTTCATCAGGAAAGAAGAGTTGTGCAAACCCAGACTCCGTGCCTCTTTCAGAAAAAGGGTGCATGCTATGAACTAGGTGTGTTGAGTCTTCTGTGGTTTAATGGAGGTACAGATCAAGACCTCCAACTTTATTCATGCTCATGCCCTTATTTATGGTGGGACTTATTTATGGTGTATTTGGAGGGAGAGGAAGTAGGGTGTGGAAACCTAGTTTATTTTAAAGACATGAGATTGCTTGTTTAATTTTATTAAAGAAATAAAATAAAAGACTCTAAGCTAAAGGACTCATTTTGGTAGGTCCCCACTGTCATGAAGATTAGTCTTTCTTTCTGATATGACAAATACCTAAACACATTGAGCCTTAAGCTTTAGAAAATGAACCAACACAGTTGCTGACTTATTCAAGAAAGTGAAGACATTTAGATAGGACAAGAGTCCTAGAAACTCATTTTCCAGTAGTCAGAGGAGTAACAAATTTTAGAATCATAGGGTCACATGGTAGAAATAGAGTGAGACTTTCCGAAGAGTTTCACAGATTATGATACCAAAGAACCTAAATACCCAGAATTGTTGTTGGAGTGCAAATTTCAGGATGTGCTCAAATTAATATACATCACTTCTATTACTTTTAAGAGGAAGTGATTGATATGCAAATTAACCATGTCCAGTAAACAGTCACAGTATCCCTAAAATTGTGTATGCAAATATATAAATCTCAGAACTCTGAAAATTTATGTGTATGTAATGAAACACTTGGCCATGATTCTTTTTAATACACTGTGAAAAGAAAGCCAGATATCACAAGTGATATAAGTCTGGAATTAGAACTGGGATGTTCTCTGATTTATAAAGACAGCAGTATTCAAAATAGTTTAGCCAGATAAAAAATCTATATTCTCACTGAATTGATCAAAATAGGTAAATGACTAATAGTAGGCCTAAAACTGTATATTTATTTCCATATAGTACATATGATTAATTTTTCCAAAACACTTTTATTACATGTGAATACATCTTAGTTAGATATTTTTAACAGCGTAAATGTTCCACTTTCCATCACTGTATTATAGAATGTGATATGTATAGGGAATATACTATGATAGGCACAAGTTTTGGAGTGTGACAAGTCTAGCTACAAACCGTGGCTCCATCAACCCTTAGAGTTCTCTCCTAGGCCTTTAATGTCCAACATGATTTTGCTGGGCCTGAATTTCCAATCTCTCCTCCTACCACATTCCTCCTCATTCACCAATGGTCTAGTCACACAGGCTCCTTGCTGTTCCTCAAACACCTCAAGCTTGTTTCCCTTTGCATCCTTCACTGTTACCTGTTGCCTGTCCCCCCCCCCCCTTGGAGTTCTCTTCCCTCATATCTTCACATCATTTGTGCTCTAATCATTCAGGTCTCTATTCAAATGTCACCTTCACAGAAAACCTTCTCTGAGTACTCAATCAAAATAGCTCCCACATTCAAGCATGCATTATTACATTATGTTTTTTTTTTTACTTCACCATCTAAAATCATAAATTCTATTTAATTTTTACCTACTTATTGATTGGCAATCTTCTCCACTGTAAGCTCCATGGAAGTAGGAACCTGACCTGTTTTGTGCCCTGCTGTATCTCCAGCAGCTAGAACAGCTTCTGACACAGAGTGGATGTTTGAATAAGTAGTTTTGAATGAATGGTTGAATAAATGAATAAACAAACAAAAGCTAAGAAAGCTCTGTGTATAAGTTTTGGGGTGCACAAAGAAGGTGTACCTAATGTACACTTGCAATTAAAATGGAGGAATTATCGAAGGAGATTTCTTAGAGTCAGGTAAAATGTGAATTGAGTTTTGAAGGATAAGTAGGGAAGAGGGAAGAATCCTAGGTAAAAGATTCAGTAAGAGATGTAAAGAGCAGAGGGTAAGAGAGAACACAGCTTGAATGCTCAGGAAATGCAGGCAATCTGGGATGACTCCATAATAAGGGGAACAAGAGAAAAATGGCTTCTGTGTGGTGTCAGAAGTGGAGTATATTCTTTGAGGTCATATAAATGATTTGAAACTACAATGGTGCTAAAAACATCCTCTGTCTAAATGCCCCCAACTGTGACCAAAATAATCTAGACTTCCTTTCCAGTAGTTTTCAGTGATACAAGAAGTTAAAAACATTTGTTGGGGGAGTTCTCTTTCTCAAAATTCTCTATATATGCCCTGTCCACCTCCCTCCCATACCCACTCTCCAACAAAGATTTAGCAGACACTTGGACCCATTACCCCTCAGGACATCCTACAAGATCTATAATCATAAACCAGCTTCTGATAGGATTAGAGACAGATTCTGTACGGTAAGTGCATCTCACGTAGCTGTGTTTAAGGTTATCTAATAATTATTGTTGTTGCTATACATGATTCAGCTGACATTTTTTTAATTTTTTTTTAACGTTTATTTATCTTTGAGACAGAGAGAGACAGAGCATGAACAGGGGAGGGGCAGAGGGAGAGGGAGACACAGAATCCGAAACAGGCTCCAGGCTCTGAGCTGTCAGCCCAGAGCCTGACGTGGGGCTCGAACTCACGGACCGTGAGATCATGACCTGAGCCAAAGTCAGCCGCCCAACCGACCAAGCCACCCAGATGCCCCCAGCTGACATTTTAAGTAGTAGATTCCTCTCCACCAACACCTTTCCACAATAAACTGATTGCAAAAGACACAATTTCATACATGGATATTTTCACAGCTTTTACAAATATCAGTTTAGGAGTCATACATCCTCTGTATTCAGAGGGAGAAAGAGTACACGTTGCTTTGCAACAGGTAAAATGGTCCAAACAAAAAACCACACCATTCCCCAAGGAGTTTGCAATCCAAAAGCAAGAATGGGCATGCTATGGAACACTGCAGAACAATACCCACACAGTACAGGCAGAAGGAGCTGCACATGGCCACCACAGCTGGAATGCTTTGTTAACCATCCCCCAAACTATTGCTGGTCTTTGAACACTTCCTCAGTTCAAAGTAGGAACACCATCTATTATCAGCAAACTCTGAAAAGCCAAATGAGATGTTTAAAAGTAGTTTGAGTAAAGGTCATATTCCTAAAGTGTGCAGACCTGAAAAATAAAGCTTTCTGATGAGAAGTTAACTATTGCCCACTCTCAGTGGTAACACATTCTATATCCTTGTTGTGAGAGACAAACACAATTCATTGACTTTTCCTGATAAGATGCTGCTAACCAACACTTAAATAAAGGTCTTAGATAAATGTCTTTTAAGGTCAAATAGGAAAGAGTTCAGGAATTATTCACTTGATTTATGTTCATTAACCACAAAAACCCTAGTGCTGTTAGTGCCCACATTGCTGCTAATGTTTGGGAACAATAGATAGATATATAACTAGACATTTAAACTAGAGTCAGAACAATGTTTGATTCCCGGTAAGTGACCTCATCTTTCTGAGCTCTACTCTTTCTACCTGCAAAATGGAGTAATTAATTGTATCTACTTCACTAGATGGTTTAAAGATTAAATGGAATACTATATATTAAGTCATATCCTAAACTAGAAAGTGGTGTATAAATGTTAGAGCTTATTATGTAACATTTATTGTGTTCTCCTCAATCCCCATGGAAGCTCTTTGAATGACCCTACAAGCATTTTTATTTGTGTTTTTAATCCATTTACTTTTTAGAACAGTTTTAGATTTGTAGAAAAATTGACAAGCTAGTATAAAGAGTTCCCGTATACCCCACACCCAGTTTCCTCTATTATTGACATCTGATATTAGTATGGTATATTTTATAATAAATGAACCAATATTGATATAGATTCTTAACTAAAGTCCAGAGTTACTCAGACTTCCTTCGTTTTTCCTAATGTCCATTTTCTTTTCTAAGATACCATGCAAAATACCACATTACATTTAGTTGAGAGGTTTCCTTAGACTACTCATGTTCGTGACATGTTCCCAAACTTTCCTTGTTTTTAATCACTTTGACAATTTGGGAGAATAATGCTCAAGTGTCTTGTTGGATGCCCCTTTATTACAATTTATGTGACATTTTTCTTATGATTAGGCTGCAGTTATGGATTTCGGGGAGGATGACCAAAGAGGTAAAGTGCCATCTACATCATATCACACCAAGGGTATATACTATTAATATGACTTACGACATTGATGTGGTTGATTGCAGCCAATTTGTTTGGGCCAAGAGGCCAGATGTTTGTTCATACATCATTATGAATGTTTCAATGAGAATGTTTTTAGGTGAATTTACTATTGAAATCAGTGGACACGGAGTCAAGCACACTGTTCTTTCCAACGTGGGTGGGCCCCGTCTAATCAATTGAAGGCCTGCATAAAGGAAAAGGCCGACCTGTCATAGGCCATGAGGCTCTCTCCAGCACACTACTTTCGGGTTCCATCTGCAACACTGGGTCTTCCTAGTTCCATGGTAGACAGCTTTTGGATCCAAACTACAACTTTCTCTTCCTCAGTCAGCAAGGCTTCCCCTTCAAACTTTGGATTCACCAAACTTCCACAACCACAAGGCCCATTAATTTAAAGAAATATCTCTGATAGACAGATTCATAGATAGGTAGGTAGAGAGATTAATAGATACTAGATATTTAGATAAGATTATAGACTATAGATAGACAGATAAATATATAGATAAGATAGAAAGATGACAGATAGGTGGATGAGAGCTAAGTAGCTATCTAGATTGGTAGGTATGTGAAAGATTTGTGATAGCAAGCCAGATAAGATGGATAGTTGACAGTAGATAGATATATGATAGATAGATACATGATAGATAGATAGATAGATAGGTAGAAAGATAGAATCCCATATGGCCTCCTACTAGTCATAATGAACTTCTGGCTTCCTCCCTGAAGAAATCTCAGGTGGCCATGAGCACCAGTTCTGTTCCTGGCCCAAGGGTGGGATGCGGTGCCCCTAGAGGCCAGATCATAGCTAGGGTTAGGTTTAGGTCCTGGGAGGGGACTGGGGATGAACGAGCAGCAGTGCCAACTATCCCCCTAATCTCAGTGGAGGGAGCCTGATAGGGCACAGGTGAGCAATGGGGGCTGGCTTCAAGGGACAGCTAACTCTGTGTGCCAGGAAAGGTTTGGCCTCTAGATCTCATTCACTACGCTCAAGCCTCAAAACTGTGGAAATGTCATCGTGAACATCTGGCTTCCTTTCGGAGCAATTCCACATCAGCAAATTGCCCCAAGGAACTTCTCTCCTTACACCTCACACACAGCCAGAGGCATGGATAGGGACAGGGTTCGATTCCCAAGGGTGACGTGGGGCAAACTCAGGCAGTGCTGTGATCTCCTCTGTGGGAATGGTTGAGAGCACATGTCAGGGTATGGATCACAATTAGGATTGGCTTCAGGGATTGGCCAATACTGTGGGACAGGCTTCCACTTTAACTGGGGATCCCTTTCAGGAGTTCCATCTGGAACATGAAAATGTCATGGTGATCTGCTGCATCCTTCCCTGATGAACATTGTGCACATCAGGGATTTCAAGCCCAATCTTTCTACAGAGCTAGGACAGGGGACCCCAAAGACCACAGCCAAGGTTAGGGTTAGGGTTAGGGCTCACTTGTGGGTGTGTGTTAGTGTTCTGGTCAGGCTTAGCATTTGGCTCCAGGGTATGGTCAAGCACCTCAGAGGGGCTGAGGTCTGGGCTCATGATACACTTCTGCAGGCCCATATGGCCTTGTACTTGTCATGACAAATTTCTGACTTCCTCCCTGAAGAAATCTCAGGTGGCTATGAGCACCGGTTCTGTTCCTGGCCCACAGGTGCATATAGACTGCATAGTTTAGAAACAAATTCAGCTTATTTCTTAGAGTTCTGGAGGCTGGAAGTCTGATGTCCATGTGTGAATTAGTCAGGTTCTGCTGAGAGTCCTCTTTCAAGGTATAGATGACTGTCTACGTGCTGTGTCTTCATACAGTGGAAGGGACAAGGGATCTCTCAGGAACCTCTCTGAAGTGGGCACTAATGTCATTGATGAGGGCTTCACTTTCATGACCTACTAATTTCTCAAAGCCCCCTCCTCCTAACATTATCTCCTTGGAGGTTAGCATCTCAATGAATGAATTTGGGGAAACACAAACATTCAGAGCATAGCAAGATGAGTTAAAAGGGTCAATCTGCCAAGCAAAGGCTGGGTCACCCAGGCATGAAAGTCACTGTGTGTATCACACAAGGAAGTAGGAGAGGGAGGAATGGAAATCCCAAATGTGGCCAGAGATCCAATGGCCTCAGAGAAAGGCCATAAAGAGTATTACATGCCAGAGGAACAACTTACATTCTACAAGATTGCATTTTTGCAAAATCCCTTCCCTGCTATGTGGACTCATTGCATGGGAGCTAAATCAAGGAGAGGAAAATCAGAGGATATGACAATAATGCAGCATGGTCACAAGGTCCCCAAATTAAATGTAGCCAGAGGGATGCCAAGCCAAGAGAGAGCAAAGGAGAAGTTGCTCCAATTTGAATAGCTATGCACTGGGAAATAGTGTGGTTGATTGCGGCCAATTTGTCTGGGCCAAGAGGCAAGATATTTGTTCAAACATCATTGTGAATATTTCAATGAGAATGTTTTTAGATGAGATTACCACTGAAATCAGTGGACATGGAGTCAAGCACACTGTTCTTCCCAACGTGGGTGGGCCCCATCTAATCAGTTGAAGGCCTGCATAAAGGAAAAGGCCGACCTGTCATAGGCCATGAGGCTCTCTCCAGCACACTACTCTCGGGTTCCATCTACAACACTGCTCTTCTTAGTTCCATGGTAGACAGCCTGGATTCAAACTGCAACTTTCTCTTGGGTCCTCAGTCAGCTAGGCTTCCCCTTCAAACTTTGGACTCACCAAACTTCCACAACCACAAGGGCCCTTTCCTTTAAAGCAAGGAATGCTGCCTTGAGAGAAAACAGCAGCATCTCAGCTCACTCACTCCATACAATGAACACAGAAGTGCACAGTTGAGTGATGCCCCATAAATGACATGGGAAAAACCAGGCACACGTGTGTGTGGTGACAGTTATTAACCCTAGACTGCAGATGATGACATACAGAATGAAGACTACCCGCTCCTTCCACAGCTTCTTTTTTCTGTAAAGAGCTCCGGGATGGTGAAATGGGAATATTGAAATAAGACCCCTCCCCAGGGGCAGGATCCTTGGGCATGAAGATGGGGTATTTGGTTGGGTTGGCACACAGGGCAGTGATGACAGTGCCCCTCAGGTTGATCTGGATAATTTTACTGTTTTTCCTTTTAATATTTTTATTGCTTATTTATTTTTGAGATTGAGGGACAGAGCACGAGGTGGGAAGGGGCGGGAGAGAGAGTCAGATTCCTAAGCAGGTTCCAGGCTCTGAGACCTTCTCAGCACAGTGCCAACACAGGGCTTGAATCCACAAACTGAGATCATGACCCGAGCTGAAGTCAGATGCTTAACTGACTGAGCCACCCAGGTTCCCCTGGACATGTTTTCTTACATAAAATTGACATGTCTTGTTTAACTGACACTGCTTAGTGGTGCCCTTTTTGCTTCTGACCCAGAAGAGGGAAGTAAACCCAGATGGGCCAGCTGGCAGGAAGCAGCTAAAAGTCCTTGGTCATCTAGTACTTATCCCAGTGCAGAGTGGGAGCATCACCGGAAGCCTGGCTGCTTGGCAATAATGTACAAGCCACACGGCTTGGGGTCAATTTACCCTATTGCATGCTTTGGATACGTCATCTGTACCAAGGGCTGTAAGGGGTAATCATGTAATCCATAGAGTTTTGGGGATTGGAGATAGCACTTAACACTTGGAATTGCCAAAGTCTGATTCTGCTCTTGGTGCATCAGGTGAGTACCTGGACCCTCAGACTTGGAACGGGGAAGACCTTTTTAATTTGTGGGATCACCAGACAGTGAAGGGGCTGGTCTGAAGCAGTGAACTCCCTGCCCTGCTGTGATATTTCTTGCTGACACAGCAGGCAGCAGCAAATCTCTCCATGGTGGCCCACACAAGATCTCAGACAGCCTTCATCACACAAAGGCTGGGGGAGAGATCAGGCAGAAGCAATTTCTTGCCCACCCATGCAGCTTCTGCGTGGTCCGTGGTCCCACCTCACTGATCCCTTAGCTAAATTATTTCTCTAGGACCTGACAGAGGTAGGATCCTCTGGTTTGAGGGAAAAGGTGTCATCCTGTCTAGATATTGAGAGTCTGAGATCAGGATGCCAGCAAGCTGGCATGCTTGGGTCTGGGGAAATCTCACACATCAGAGAAAGAGAACACAAAACAGCAAGCTGTCTACTGACTTCATAAAGACGTTGATCCCATGGGCTCCACACTAATCACCTCTCCAAGGCCCTGCCTCCTAATACCTTCCCAAAGGGGGCTAAGGCTCTAACATAGGCACTTGTGGGCAACACAACTCAGTTCACAGCAGAGGGGATCTCAGCTGGGCCCTGCCTGCAACTAAGGATCTCACTTTAAGATGGCACCTGATGTCTCACTTGTCTCAGCCAATCCGAGCTTAGACAGGAGCATGCAAAACAAACACTTCCCAAATCCCTTATCCCTCAAAATACCCATGCATCTGTGCTGGCAACTCATGACCTGACAGAAGTATCCCCACAGGACCCATATAAATGAGGAGGACATGATGCAAACAAACAAAAATGGGCCAGAAGGACAGCCAGTGGGCAAGTATGCAGTTACCTACTGGGAATTCTTCCTCTCCCTGCACCCCAGCTCCAGAAGACCCACACACATCTCCCCCTAGCTTTCACCAAACAAAGAAGCAGAAAACTCCTCCCCCACCAATTTACCCAGCACATGCCTGCCTCGTTTTATTGTGCTCTGCTTTATTGAGCTTTGCAGGCACTGCATTCTGTGCAAATGGAGGGTTTTTAGTGACAGTGTGTAGGGCAAGTCTATTGGGGCCACTTTTCCAAGAGCATTTACTGCCTCCAAGTCTCTGCTTTGCTACTTCTTGCCCAGTATTATATTCTTTTCATTATTGTATCTGTTATGGTGATCTACAATCAGTGATTACCTATTGCTGAAAGCTCAGGTGATGGTTAGCATTTTTTAAAATACGAAAGTGTTTTTAAGGGGCACCTGGGTGGCTCAGGTAGTTAAGCATGGACTTAAGCTCAGGTCATGATCTCATAGCTCCTAGGTTCAAGCCCAGTGTTGGGCTCTGTGCTGACACCTCAGAGGCTGGAACCTGCTTCGATTCTGTGTCTCCCTCTCTCTCTGTCCGTCCCCCACCCATGCTCCATCTCTCTCGTTCAAAAGAAAAATGACTATATTAAAAATGTTGAAAACCATAAAGTGCTTTTTAATTATGGTATTTATGTTATTTTTTCAACATAATGCTATTGCACATGGAAGACTCCAGTCTAGTGATAACTTTCATTCCCACTAAGAATCCAAAGTATTCATTTGAGCCGCTTTGTGGTGGTATTCATTTTGTTGCAGTGTTCTGGACCCAAACTGGCAACATCCACGCATTCTGGAAAATGCCTCTGGGAGATGCCTGTGGTTATGAAGGATCAGGCATTGCAGCCAGATTTGGATGGAGGAAATGGCGCTGGGCTGTCCCTCCCTTGAGAGCCAAGGAATGATCACAGTTGGAAGGACCACACTGGTTCTTGGTGAACCTGTAAAGGAGGCAGCATGTGTCATGTGCCAAACTCATGCCCCAAATCTGCCCCCTGGCTGAGCTGGAGTAATCCACCAGTTAACATGCTGGACCACAAGTAAAAAAAAGACTATGCTTGTGTTTTAATTAAAATGCAATGCTAAGCCATGAAAACAAGCTCTCCTCTTTCATTTTCATTTCTTACTGTCCCTCAAGTTGCCAGGCCATATGTACTCTCTAAATCTGGGAATATAAAGGACCGCCTTTTCCTGCTGAGGACTGAGCCGCTGACCTCGCCCCACCAGCATTCTTCTCAAAGCTAGAACAAACCATCCTAAAATCTGTGGAACCACAAAAGACCCAGAATAGCCAAAGTAATATTGGAGAAGAAAACCAAAGTGGGAGATATCACAACCCCAGACTTTAGCCTCTAGTACAAAGCTGTAATCATCAAGACAGTATGATATTGGCACAAAAACAGACACATAGACCAATGGAATAGAATGCAGACCCCAGAATTGGACCCACAAATGTATGGCCAACTAATCTTTGACAAAGCAGGAAAGAGTATCCATTGGAAAAAGGTCAGTCTCTTTAACAAATGGTGCTGGGAGAACTGGACAGCAACATGCAGAAGAATGAAATTAGACCACTTTCTTACACCATACACAAAAATAAACTCCAAAAGGATGAAGGACCTGAATGTGAGACAGGAAACCATCAAAACCCTAGAGGAGAAAGCAGGAAAAAACCTCTTTGTCCTCAGCCAAAACAATTTCTTACTCGACATATCTCCAAAGGCTAATTAAAAGGAAAAATGAACTATTGGGACCTCATGAAGATAAAAAGTTTCTGTACTGCAAAGGAAACAATCAACAAAACTAAAAGGCAACTGACAGAAGGGGAAAAGATGTTTACAAATGACATATTGGATAAAGGGCTAGTGTCTAACATCTATAAAGAACTGACCAAACTGCACACCCGAAAAACAAATAATCCAGTGAAGAAAAGGGCAGAACACATGAATAGACACTTTTCCAAGGAAGACATCCAGATGTCCAACAGGCACATGAAAAGATGCTCAACGTCACTCATCATCAGGGAAATACAAATCAAAACTGCAATGAGATATCACCTCACGCCAGTCAGAATGGCTAAAATGAAAAATCAGACTATAGGTACTGGTGAGGACATGGAGAAACAGGAACCCTCTTGCACTGCTGGTAGGAATGCAAACTGGTGCAGCCACTCTGGAAATCAGCATGGAGGTTTGTCAAATAATTAAAACTAGAACTACCCTATGACCCAGTAATAGCACTGTTCGGAATCTACACAAAGGATACAGGAGTGCTGATGCATAGGACACATGTACCCCAAGTGCATGTTTATAGCAGCACTTTCAGCAATAGTCAAATAATGGAAGAGCCTAAATGTCCATCAACTGATGAATGGATAAAGAAGATGTGCTTTATATATACAATGGAATACTACTTGCCAATGAGAAAGAATGAAATCTGCCCATTTGCAGCAAAGTGGATGGAACTGGAGGGTACTGTGCTAAATTAAATATGCCAGGCAGAGAAAGACAGATACCATTTGTTTTCACTCTCATGTGGATCTTGAGAAACTTAACAGAAGACCATGGGAGAGGGGAAGTGGAAAACAAAAAAAGTTACAGAGAGGAAGGGAGGCAAACCCTAAGAGACCCCTAAGGACTGAGAACATACTAAGGGTAGACAGGGTGAGGGAGAGGGGAAATTGGGTGATGGGCAGGGAGGAGGGCACTTGTTGGAATGAGCCCTGGTGTTGTATGGAAACCAATTTGACAATAAGTTATATTTAAAAATAATAATTTGGGCGTGCTTGGGTAGCTCAGCTGGTTGAGCGTCAGGGTTTGGTTGAGACCATGGTCTCTCAGTGAGTTCGAGAGCCATGTTGGGCTTTGGGTTGATAGCTAGGAAACTGGAGCCCACCTCGGGTTCTGTGTCTCCCTCTGTCTGCCCCTCCACTGCTTTCACTCTGTCTCTCTCATTGTCTCAAAAATAAATAAACATTAAAATAATAATAATAATAACAACAATAATTTGCATTATTAATTTAATAATTTTAATTTTAATTATTTAATTGATTAGTAATAATTTATTAAATATTTTAATTACTTAATAATGTTATTTTAATATTTAATTTAATACAATTATATTACAAATAATAATAAAATTAGAAATAAATAAAATAAACATTTTATACCAAAAAAAATAATAAATCTTGGAATGGATTGCAAATCTGCAGAGCAGCACCAGGCTGCAGTTCCCACCTCGTCCACAGGCGGCGATAAGTCCACCGCAGGACCCTGGCCAGAAGGCGGGCCTTGGGGGTGTGGTTTTCAATTTGGTCCTACAGAGGGGTTTAAAGGAGGAGGAGCACGCACTGCTCCAGCCATTCGTGGGTACAGCTGCCCAGAGCATCTCAGAGGTGTTGTCTGGGGGGGGAGCCGGGGCTTCGGAACCGTTATGTCTCCAGGTACAGCCATGTGGTGGGGGATCTTCTCGGGGGTTTCCAGAGCCATCAGATCTCGGGGCTCTGCCGTGGGTGCCCTCACGCGGGTGTCTGAGACATGAGGTTTCGCAGTTCCGCCCTGGGGTCCGTCGCTGGGGTATCCCACCAGTCACTTCCCGGCACCGCCCAGCGGGGTGGGTGCACTCGAGGTGCACTCATGTCTAGTGGCTCCGCCCTGGGGGCCATGGCGGGGGTGTCCCAACTGTCACTCCGGCACCGCCCAGGGTCGGGGGTGCCCTCGCAGGGCTGTGGGAGCCATCAGGTCTCGTGGATCCACCGCTCGAGGGCGCCATCTTGAGGGTGTCTGAGCCATCGCGTCCGTGGCACCATACTGGGGGCCCTCGCGGGGGTTCACAGAGCCATCAAGTCCCTCCACACAGCCCTGGGGACCTTGCAGCGGGAGCTGGGAGGACCAAATGTCCCGTTCTGGGCATGCTCTCCAGGGTGGGCTCCTCGGCTCGCTAGAGGTGGGCGCCGCCCACCCTCACGCCCCCCCCCCCCCCCCCCCCCCCCCCCGCCTCCAGGGGCATCTTTCAGGACTGCCCTCGCCTGGTGCTGATACAATGAGTTCTTCCTGTGAAGGCTGTGATTTCTGAGATGTGTTTGCAGGATGGTGAGTGTCAGGAGCCTGTATGCTTGGCCTTGGAAGCCTGGTTCTGGATCCAGGTTGAAGAGTTCTTGCATTCGCCAGGTGGGGGGGCTTTTCCCTTTCTGGGCTAAACCTTGAGGTTTATTATGGTTAGGAGAAGCCAGAGCCACCTTCTCAGCCCCCAACCCCTCCTCCGCCCTGGGGACTGTGCTCAGGACACTTGTGACCCAGGCCACCCTGGGGAGCCAATGCGCAGGTCAGGGCCAGGTCATCCTGGGGGAACCAGTCTGGGTCACTTCAGTGGGGGATTGCAGAGTTTTAGGACCCTAAAGGTTTCCCAGTGGAAACAACAGTTTCAAACTGGGTTTATCCACCAAAGGTGGGAGCCTTAATGTATGGACCCTGAAGCAGGGAGGCCCAGACCAGGTGGATCTGGGCCTGGTGGGCTGTGCGGCCTGCAGGTGGAGAGATGACCATCATCTGTGAGGCGCTGCGGCTGGAGCCACCATCAGAGACCCTGCACGATGCCCAGAAAAGCAAAATTGAGTCTGAAAGGCGAATAAAACTCAAAGGCTGTTTTCTTCCCTCTCCATCTTCTATTTCAAAGTCAGAATTTTGAGCACTATAAGTTGCTAAGTTTATGTTCTGTATGTAGGAGCAAAGAGATTTTTTCAAGTTTATATATTTTGAGAGAAGGTGTCCAAAGGAGAGGGGCAGAGACACAGAATACCATGCAGGGTCTGTTATGTGGTTGCAGAGTCCAAGGTGGGGCTTGAACTCAACAACTTTGAGGTCAGGACCTGAGCCAGATCTGGAATTGGATGCTTAACAGACTGAGCCCCGCAGGCACCCCACAAAGAGACTTCTCTTGAAGGCAATGCATAAATCCAACCACCTGCAAGGCGCGGGTGAGGAATTTGTCACTGTGTCTGTGATCTCTAGTGTATGTGTGAGGGACTGGGTTGGAAGGGTGCACAGCTGAACCCAAGTGTGGTTGGATGAGCACATGTCAACCATTTTAGAGCGAAAGAGAAAAATTGAAGATGAGCCAATTAATGTGCTTTGGGATCCACGCCATGATAAGTCTTGCCTTCAGGCCTTCAAGTGTCCTGGTTCGAGTGAAGTAAGTTGAGGCATTGGATTGGCAAGTCGTTAATGTGCTAGTGAACCAAAGTCACGACTAAGAACTTACCGCAGACCCTGGGAGAGGAACCTAAGAGGAGTTCCAGGTGGGAGACAGACATGGCCTGGGCTATCCTGGACTCCACTGCAAACAAGTTGCTTTCTCTAGGTGCAAGGTGTAGGTTCCTCAAACAGGAAGTGAGATCCGGGGTTCCAGGCATGGGGTTTGTTGGTGCATCAAAGCAAAGATTCAGTTGTTCCCACTTCCAGCGAGCTGGAGGGAAGGTGAAGGCAACTGCCGGCCAACCACTGAGCTGGGGATAGTCTGGGCCTGTCTCTGGGTGCATCTATCCTTCACCAGGCATGTGAGAGAAAAGGGAGTCAGGGTGACTTCTGTCTCTTCTGGGACATCCTGACCATGTCTCTGGCCTGAAAACCTGGCCATGTCCCTGGTTACCAATGACTCCTTTGGGCCCCATCTAATGAGGTGAAGGTCTGCATTAAAGAAAAGGTCAACCTGTCACAGGCCGTGAGGCTCTCTCCAGCAGACTACTTTTGAGTTCCATCTACATCACTGGCTCTTCCTAGTTCCATAGAACCTTTGGGTTCGAACGGCACCTTTCTCTTGAGTCCTCAGCCAGCAAGGCTTCCCCTTCAAACTTTGGACTCACCAAACTTCCACAACCACAGGGTCCATTCCTTTAAAGAAATCTCACCAATATTTAGATGATAGATAGATTGATAGATAGACAAATAGATACTAGATATTTAGATAAGATGATAGGTGATAGATAGGTAGATAGACAGAAAAGGATAAGATAGGTGACAGATAGGTGGAAGACAGCTAGCTAGGTAGCTAGATTGAAAGATACATGATAGGTTATAGGAAGCTAGATAAGATACATTGGTGATAGATTGATAATTACATAGATAATAGGTATATAGATAGATGATAGATAGGTAGGTAGGTAGAGAGATAGATAGATAGATAGATAGATAGATAGATACATAGATAAATACATAGATATATTGATTGATTATAGGCCCATATGGCGTTGTACTTGTCATGATGAACTTCTGGCTTCCTCCTTGAAGAAGTTTCAGGTGACTTGAGCACCAGTTCTGTTCCTGGCCCTAGGTGGGGCATGGCACCCCTAGAGGCCAAGTTGATGGCTAGGGTTAAGTTTAGGTCCTAGGAGGGGACCAGGGATGAACCAACAGCATTACAAGCTCTCCCCCATGATCTGAGTGGAGGGCACCTGATAGGGCACTGGAGAGCATTCGGGCTTTCTTGAAAGGCCGGCTAACACTGTGTGCAAGGTGGAGGTTTGGGCTCTGTATCTCATTCTCTAGGCAAAAGCCTCAAAAGCATGGAAATGTCATTGTGAACATCAGGCTTTCTCGCTGAGCTATTCTGTACCAGTAAAGTGCCGCAAGTCACTTATCTCCTCACACTGGTTTATTGGACAATCTCAGAGCCAGAGGCTTGGATAGGGACAGGGTTCAGTTCCTGAGGGTGGCACAGGGTGAACCACAAGCAGTGCAGTGATCTCCCCTGTGGGAATGGTTGAGAGCATATATCAGGGTGTGGATCAGATTTAGGGTTTGCCTTCAGGGATTGGCCCATAGTGTAGGACAGGCTTCAGCTTTAGCTGGGGATCCCTTTGTGGAGTTCCACCCCAGACATGAAAACGTCATAGTGATCTGCTGTATTCTTCCCTGCGAATGTCGTTCAGGTCAGGGGTCTCAAGTCCATTCTTTGTACACAGCTAGGATGCGGGACCCCTCAGACCACAGCCAAGGTGAGGGTTAGGGTTGGGTTTAGGTCCCTGGAGAAAACACGGTCAGAACAAACATCAGGGCCGTGTTCACCCCAAAGGACTGTGTTGAGGGCATGGAACAGGGTGAGCATCAGGCTGAGGGTTTTGGCTAGGGAGCCGGCTGATTATGTGGGTGAGGGGTAGGATTGGGTTCAGAATCCCCTTCTGTAGCCCCGTCATTGCCTTGGAAGTGGCATGGGGAACTTCTGGGCTTCTCCTTGAATCATTGAGTGCTGGCATGGGCCCCGATTCTATTGTTTGCTGACACCTAGCGGGTGGTCCCCCTGAGGGCAAGAACCATGGGTAGGGCTATGATCAAGCCACTGAAGTACACAGACTCTGAAACAACAGCCATGCAGTGAGTGATCTGCCCAGAGGGTTGAGTTGAGGGTGTGTGTTAGTGTTGTGGTCAGGCTTAGCATTTGGCTCCAGGGTGTGGGCAAGCATCTCAGAGAGGCCGAGGTCTGGGCTCATGATGCACATCTGCAACCCTGGCTCTTCCTAGTTCCATGGTAGGCAGCCTTTGGATTCGAACTGCACCTTTCTCTTGAGTCCTCAGCCAGCAAGCCTTCCCCTTCAAACTTTGAATTCACCAAATTTCCACAAACCCAAAGGCCCATTCCTTTAAAGGGATCTCTCTGATAGATGATAGATGATATTTAGATAGATAGATAGATAGATAGATAGATACATGCATGCATACATGATAGATAGATAGATGATAGATAGATAGATAGATAGATAGGTAGATAGATAGATAGATAGATAGATATAGATAGATGATAGATAGATTGCAGGCCCATTCAGTCTTGCACTGGTCATGAGGAGCTCTGGCTTCCTCCCTGAAGAAATCTCAGGTGGCTATGAGCACCAGTTCTGTTCTTGGCCCACAGGTGGGGCATGGCACCCCTAGAGGTCAGATTGATGGCTAGGGTTAGGTTTAGTTCCTGGGAGGGGACCAGGGATGAACCAACAGCATTGCCAAGCTCTCTCTTGAGGTCTGAGTGGAGGGCGCCTAATAGGGCATGGGTGAGCATTCGGGTCTGGCTTCAAGGGCTGGCTAACTCTGTGTGCCAGGCAGATGTTTGGCCTCTGGACCTCATTCTCCAGACACAAGTTATATTAATAAATAATATTAAAAAATAAAAAAATAATAAACAAAATAAAAATAAAACAAAATAAAAATGACCTCCATGCAGGGGAAGGGCTTCTCCCCATGTGACCTATGGACCCCTTGGATCTCACTGCATGCTCCTGGGGATTCGCCTTGCTTCCTCACCAGTGAACCACCTGGTATTGAGCTCCAGACTTTCTGACTTTGCACACCCCTGTTTATAGAGTCCTAATAGTATTGAAACCGTCTCCTTTATCACTGTCAGTGATTTTGGGGAACAGATTTCTTGTTCAGTCCTTTGTGAGTGTTTCCACTCTTTCTCTTTCTGTCCAGCTACTTTGGTGGGGAGTGCTTTTCCTGTACTTTCCCATTGTACCACACTCTCCCCCCCACCTTTCTCTGTCCTCTCGCTGCAAAAACAGCTCCCTACCCTCCATGGCTTCTCTCTCCCAGTTCACGTCTCCAGAGCACATACCTGCTGAATTCTGTGGCTCAAGTTATGCAGATTGTTAATGTCAATCCTCAGATCAATTTCCTAGGTATGCAAAATGTTTCGGAGTTGATGTAGCTGCATTTCAGAAGCTGAGAACATCCATGATGTTCAGACAATTTGGCCCCCTTTGAAACTATCCCTCAGTGGAGATTTATCTGATGTGTTCCGTCATAATTAGAAAGGGGTATGGGTTTGAGGAAATACAGAGATAAAGTGTCATTCTTCTCACATATCAAGGGAGCATGCTATCAAGATATCACTGTTTATAGTGACCATAATCACCTGGCTGAGTTCATGCTTGTCAAGTGTCTCTACTGTGAACTGATTCTTTTCCTCCCATTTCCATACTGTATTCTTTGGAAGGAAACTACTATGTGCAGCCCATGTTCAAGGATCCTGAAAACAGAGTATTTACCTAAATTATTTAAAATTCTCCTACATGGAGAGTTGTCTCTTTTCTCCCATTTATTTATTTATTCAGTCATTTATTTATATCGGTATGGATTTCTAGATATTTATCTTATACTTGGGTTGAATACAATACTAATTTACTGATTTTTTCCCCCTCGGATTGTTTAAGCTTTGTCTAGTGCAATCTCTTTCAGTTGTGTCTTGTATACCTTTGACATGTCCCCATCCTTTTACAAGCTCTTCTTTATTTGTAGCACTATAAGATGTTCTTGTATATTCCCTGCCAAAGCCCTGGAATCAGGCATTTCTCCTAGGATACTTTCTTCCCTTTATTGGAGAACAGAATTAGAAGCCAAGATATGGGTGATAAGTGTGCTCCTTTCTACTCGTGTATTATTATTTCTTGGCTCTCCCAGATGACAGAGCAGAAGATATATCTATAGCTATCACTCTGTATATATACCCATGTGTATCTATCTATCTATCTATCTATCTATCTATCTATCTATCTATCTATCTATCTATCTATCTATCTATCTATCTATCTATGTATATGTATTTCCCCCTCTATATCTAGTGTATCTGTGTGTATAAACATGAGGGTGTCAGGGGCTGTGAGACAAAGCAAGTAATGTCAACAAATTTCCTTAATTTTTGTTTTTCTGAAAAAGCCTTCATTTTTCTTTCACTTAAAAGCATTTTTTAAAGTTTTTTATTTTGAGAGTGAGAGAGCAAGAACTGGCCAGGGACAGAGAGGTAGAGAGAGAATCCCAAAGCAGGCTCCATGCTGACAGCAGAGTGCCCATTGCAGAGCTCAGTCTTCCCAAGCATGAGATCATGACCTGAGCCAAAACCAAGAGTCAGAAGCTTAACTGACTGAGCCCTCAGTTACCCCTTGTTTCACTTTTTAAGAATAATTTTGCTGTCAGGGTGCCTGGTGATCAGTTGGTTAAGCGTCTGACTCTTGATTTTGATTCAGATCATGATCTCATGGTTTCATGAGACTGACCCCCACACCTGTCTTTGCACTGATAGTGCAGAGCCTGCTTGGGATTCTCTCTCCCCCTCTCTCTCTCTGCATCTCCCCTGCTCATGCATGTGCACTTTCTCTCAAAATAAATAAATAAGCATTTAAAAAACAAAGGAATAATTTTTCTGGATACAGAATTCTATGTTGACTTCCTTCAATACTGTAGATAGTTCACCTCATTCTCTTCTTACTGGCATGGTTTTTGAAGAGAAGTCCAATGTAAATATCACCCTGTTCTTCTATAAGTAAGACACTTAATCCTTTTATTTCTTACCAGAGTTTCTCTTTGTCTTCGATTTTCTACACTTTGAATATGATGTGCTTATGTAGATATGGGGTTTTTTAAAAAATACTATTTCGTGTTCCTTGAGCTTCCTGTATCTGTGATTTAGTGTCTCTCTTTGATTTTGGAAAAGTCTCAGCAATTATTACTTCAAATATTTCGATTCCTTTCTCACCTTTCCTTCCAGTATTCTAATTATGTTTATGTTATTCCTTTAGTAATTGTCTCACAGTTTTGGACATTCTGCTCTTTTTCATTCATTCTCCGTTTTGTATTTTGGTTTTAGAACTTCCTGTTGACTTGTCTTCACATTTACTGAGTCTTTTCTTCCTTATGTCCAGTCTACTGATGAACCCTTAAAGGCATTCCTCATTTGTTACTATACTTTTTATTTCTAGCATTTCCTTTTAATACTTTCTTAAAGTTTCCATCTCCCTGCTTACATTACTACTTTCTTGCATGTTTTCATTTTTCCCATTAAAGCCCTTATAATATTGCATATATTAATCTTTAAGTCCCCCGTATAATATTCCCCAAATGTGCCATATCTGAGTCTGGGTCTTATTCTTTCTTGGTCCATTCTGTTTATTTTTACTTTTATTATGCCTTATAATTTTCTGCTGAAAGGTGGATGTACATTGAGTTATGGAAACTAGAGTAGATAGGCCTTTAGTGTGAAGTTTTATGTTTATCTGGTTAGGGGTTAGGTTGTGTTATAGCTGTAGGTGTCAAAGAATAAAACTTCTAGCATCTTTGTTTTTGTGTTCTCTGTTGTCTTTGGGTCTTCCTAGAGACTAAAGAGAATCAGCCTTCTTTTCACAATAACCACCTATTATTTTGCATGAGGGCTGTTGATACAGTGTTAAGATGTGGTGGGAAAGGAAATCTTGGGTAGTTGTATGATTAGGTCTCAGTCTTTCAGTGAGCCTGTACCCCTGGGGTATGACCTTCACACGTATCTTTCAGTTCTCTCTTCTGGTATTGCAGGGAAGGTAGAGAGGGCCAGAGGTGGGTATTACCCTTCCCTCACATTTGTTACCTTCCAAAAAAAACCAGTTTCTCTTGAGGGCAGGTCTTGTTAAGAGCAGAATGGTGTGGGGGGCATCTTTGTTTTTGTGTTCCCTATTGTCTTTGGGTCTTCCTAGAGACGAATTAAAGAGAAGCTGCCTTCTTTTCAGAATAACCAACTATTATTTTGCAGGAGTGCTCTTGATACAGTGTTAAGATGTGGTGGGAAAGGAAACCTTGGATAGTTGTATGGTTGTATGATTAGGTCTGTCTTTTAGTGAGACTGTACCCCTGGGATATGATCTTCACAAGTATCTTTATTTCAGTTCTCCATTCTGGGGTTTCAGGAAAGGTAGAGAAGGCCAGAGATAGGTATTACCCTTCCCTCAGGTTTGTTAACTTCCAATAAAACAGTTTCTCTTGAGGGCACTCCTTGTTAAGAGCAGAATGCTGTGGGGGGTATTTCAGAATGGCTACTTTCCCCTCCTCCTGCCAGAAGCACTAAGGGATTTTCCTCCCATCTTTCACCTGAGAACCTTATGTGTGACTCCTGGAGGTAAAACTCACAAAAGCTCGGGGTCCCCCATAAGACCAGATCCCCAGGAGTTTTTAATTCTCAACTAGTTCTCAACTTACTTTTATTTGGTTCTCAATATTTTTAATTCCTAATTAGTTCACATGGTGCCTCCAGCAATTCTTCAATTACGGTTTAAAGTGTTCCTGTCAGCAACTTCTACTTGTGCGTTTCTACTCAAGGAAGCTGTGTTTCTCTCTGTCTGCCATCCAGTGTTGGGGGCAGCACTCTGCCCTGTGACCTCAATTCTCTTGTGGATCCTAGAAGAGTTTTGATTTCACATTTTTTTTCTTCTTGTGAGAATGCGAGTGAGGACCTCCAAACTCTACATGCTGGACTGAAATTTGGAGGCTACAATCAATCACCTCTAAATCACGCAAAAAACGTGGCTTAGGCTGAGCACTTGCCTTGCTTTGGGGAGTTGTTTTCGTAAGTGCAAGGCAGCAGGTGTCTGGTGTCTAGATGGCTAGCCTTAAAGAAACTCCTTAGGTGCTGAGTCTCTGGGGACACAGTGTAAAGACCTGTGTTGTTACAATTCATTGCTAGAAGAAATAAGCATGGCCTTTGTGACTCCACTGGGAGACAATCCTTGGCACCTTGCACCTGGCTTCCTCCTGGCTTTGGTCTTATGCCTACTTCTTTTGCTAGTTTTCCCTTATTTTCCTTCCTTGTAATAAATCTTAGTGAGAAGTATGACTACATCCTGGGTTCTGTGAGTTGTCTTGAGGCATCAGTGGGCCTGGGTAGGTAAAAACAAAACAAAGGGAAACAAAAGAAAAGCAGCAAACATGTTCGGATTTTAACAGAGATGTCATTGAAACTGAAGATCACTTTGGGTAGTGGTTCATCTGAATAATATTAAATCTTCTAATTGATGAAAATGAAGATTTTTTTTTTCATTTTATTCAGGGCTTTTAAAATTTACTTCAGCAATACATTACAGTTCTCATTCCACAACTCTGTTGTCTCTTTGGTACTTTATTGCTATTTTATTCCTTTTGATGTGTTTGTAAGTGAAATTGTTTCCTTAATTTCATTTTTGTAGTGTTCATTTATAGTGTATAGAAATGCAACTGATTTTCACACATTGCTTTTATACCCTGCAACTGTGGTGTTTGCTTTTTAGCACCAATAATATGTCAAGTTTTTTTTTTAAATATATAATATGTCAGGGGTTTTTTTTGGGAGGGGGGTTGAAATCTTTGCATGTGTGTGTTCCAATCAAACTTTATTTATAAAAATAGGCTGTAGCTAACTGATTTCTGGCTTAAACCAAAACCTGGGGATAATTTGCTGTGACCATCCACAGAGGCACTGAGGACACAACCCAGTTGTGCTTCTTATATGAGTAAATAAGCCCTTTCTTCCCCCATTACTGCCTTTTCTTGCTTCATAGCTTAAAAGTCATTTTATTATTTTTCTCTTATTTAATAAAATTTAAATATTTAAGGTATAAAATAGTATACTTTCATATATATGTATATATATATATATATATATATATATATATAGTTAAATGATTATTACAATCAAACCAATTAACATATCCATCTCACATAGTTACTTTTATTTTTTGGCAGTGAAAGCAATCTGAGAACTACTCTTTTTAAATTTTTTTAACATTTATTTATTTTTGAGACACAAAGAGAGACAGAGCATGAGCAGGAGAGTGGTAGACAGAGAGGGAAATGAATCTGAAGCAGGCTCTATGCTCTGAGCCCATGTGGGACTTGAACCCACGAACTGCTAGAACATGACTTGAGCTGAAGTTGGACACTTAATTGACTTAGCCACCCAGGGGCTCCTGAGAGCTACTCTTCTGGCAAATTTCTAGTACGCAATACAATGTTATTAACTATAGTCACCTGATGTACATTAGATCTCTAGAACTTGTTCATCGTGTATAACTGAAACCTTGCCCCCTTGACCATAAGGTAAACCATCCTTGCAACTGAATTCAGCTTGCTAGTATTTTGTGGAGGGTTTTTGCATTTTTATTCATCAGGAATATTGGCTTGAAGTTTCCTTTTCTTGTAGTGTTTTTTTTCTGGCATTGGTATCAGGGTATTTTTGACCTCATCAAATTAATTGGGACGTGTTCATTCTTCTTCAGTTTTTATGAGGGGGGGATGATTTTGAGAAGGATTGGTGAAACCATTCAGCCCCAGGCTTTTCTTTGTTGGGGGTTTTGTGATTATTGATTTCATTTCTTTACTATTTATGGGTCTATTCAGATTTTTTACTTCTTCATGAGTTAGTTTATGTTGATTGCATGTTTCTAGCAATTTGTCCACTTCACCTAGGTAATCAAATTTTGGGTGTATAATTTATCACAGTATTCTCTTATCCTTTTTATTTATGTATAATTGGTATAATCACTTTCATTTCTGATTCTAGTAATTTAAGTATTTTTCTGTTTTTCTTTTTTTTTGGTCAGTCCTGTTTGTCACTTTTGTTGATTTTTTTTTTCAAGGAACCAACTATGGTTTCATTGATTTTCTGTATTGTTCTTTTTTCTCTATTTTATCTGTATATGCTCTAATCTTTATTATTTCCTTCCTTCTACTAGTTTTGATTTTAGGTTACCCTTTTAAAATATTCCTTAATAGCCAAAGTAATTTTGAAGAAGAAGACCAAAGCAGGAGGCATCACAATCCCAGACTTTAGCCTCTACTACAAAGCTGTCATCATCAAGACAGCATGGTATTGGCACAAAAACAGACACATAGACCAATGGAATAGAAAAGAAACCCCAGAACTAGACCCACAAACGTATGGCCAACTAATCTTTGACAAAGCAGGAAAGAACATCCAATGGAAAAAAGACAGTCTCTTTAACAAATGGTGCTGGGAGAACTGGACAGCAACATACAGAGGTTGAAACTAGACCACTTTCTCACACCATTCACAAAAATAAACTCAAAATGGGTAAAGGACCTGAATGTGAGACAGGAAACCATCAAAACCCTAGAGGAGAAAGCAGGAAAAGACCTCTCTGACCTCAGCCGTAGCAATCTCTTACTCGACACATCCCCAAAGGCAAGGGAATTAAAAGCAAAAATGAATTACTGGGACCTTATGAAGATAAAAAGCTTCTGCACAGCAAAGGAAACAACCAACAAAACTAAAAGGCAACCAACGGAATGGGAAAAGATATTTGCAAATGACATATCGGACAAAGGGCTAGTATCCAAAATCTATAAAGAGCTCACCAAACTCCACACCCAAAAAACAAATAACCCAGTGAAGAAATGGGCAGAAAACATGAATAGACACTTCTCTAAAGAAGACATCTGGATGGCCAACAGGCACATGAAAAGATGCTCAACGTCGCTCCTCATCAGGGAAATACAAATCAAAACCACACTCAGATATCACCTCACGCCAGTCAGAGTGGCCAAAATGAACAAATCAGGAGACTATAGATGCTGGCGAGGATGTGGAGAAACGGGAACCCTCTTGCACTGCTGCTGGGAATGCAAATTGGTGCAGCCACTCTGGAAAACAGTGTGGTGTTTCCTCAGAAAATTAAAAAATAGACCTACCCTATGACCCAGCAATAGCACTGCTAGGAATTTACCCAAGGGATACAGGAGTGCTGATGCATAGGGGCACTTGTACCCCAATGTTTATAGCAGCACTCTCAACAATAGCCAAATTATGGAAAGAGCCTAAATGTCCATCAACTGATGAATGGATAAACAAATTGTGGTTTATATACACAATGGAGTACTACGTGGCAATGAGAAAGAATGAAATATGGCCCTTTGTAGCAACGTGGATGGAACTGGAGAGTGTGATGCTAAGTGAAATAAGCCATACAGAGAAAGACAGATACTATATGTTTTCACTCTTATGTGGATCCTGAGAAACTTAACAGAAACCCATGGGGGGAGGGGTAGGAAAAAAAAAGAGGTTAGAGTGGGAGAGAGCCAAAGCATAAGAGACTGTTAAAAACTGAGAACAAACTGAGGGTTGATGGGGGTTGGGAGGGAGGGGAGGGTGGGTGATGGGTGTTGAGGAGGGCACCTTTTGGGATGAGCACTGGGTGTTGTATGGAAACCAATTTGACAGTAAATTTCATATATTGAAAAAAATAAAAATAAAAATTAAATAAATAAACAAACAAAAGAAAAGAATCCTGAAAGAAAAGTAAAAAAAAGAAATAAGTAAAATAAAATAAAATATTCCTTAAGATATACAATTAAGGTATTGACTTGAGATCTTTTTCAGTGTATGCATTTACAGATACAGATTTCCCTCTCTGCACTACCTTTGTTGCAGTCCATGAGTTTTGGTATGTTGTGTTTTTGTTGTCTTTGACTAAAGGCATTTTCATTTTCCTTGTGATTTCTTCTTTCACCCATTGGTTGTTTAAGCGTGTGCCATTCAGTGTCCACCTATTTGTGAATTTTCCAATTTTTCTTTGGCAACTGATTTCTAGCTGCGTTCCACTGAGATCAGAAAAGATGTTTTATAAGATTGGAATCTTTTAAAATTTATTAAGACTTATTGTGTAGCCTGGGGAACCTGGGTGGTTCAGTTGGTTAGGCATCTCACTTTGGCTCAGGTCATGATCTCTCGGTTGGTGGCTTTGAGCACCACATCGGACTGTGTGCTGACAGCTCGGAGCCTGGAGCCTTCTTCAGGTTCTGTGTGTCCCTCTCTCTCTGCCCCTCCCCTGCTCGCACTCTGTCTCTCTCTCTCAGAAAAATAAACATTTAAAAAAACACAGCAAAAAACCTTATTGTGTAGCCTAACAAATAGTTTATCCTGGAGAATATTCGATGTGTTCTTGAGAAGTATGTGAATTACTCTCTTCTTGGGTAGAGTATTTTGTATATGCCTGTTCTGTATGTATACAATTGGTTTATAGTGTTGTTTAATTCCCCTGTTTATTTATCATCTCTCTGGTTGTTGCATCCATTATTGAAAGTTAGGCATTTTAGTCTCCAACTACTATTGTAGAAAAGTCTATTTCTCCTTCGGTTTTTGGTGTATATATTTTGGGGGCTGTGTTGTTGGTGCCTGTATAATTGTTATATCCTCTTGTTGTGTTGAACCTTTTATTAATAGTTTCTGTTTCTCATAACCCATTTTGATTTAAAGTCAATTTTTTCTTTTTCCTTTTTTAAAATATTTTTAATGTTTATTTCTTTTTGACAAAGACAGAGAGAGAGCGCGCGAGCATGAGTGGGGGAGGGGCAGAGAGAGAGAGACACAGAATCTGAAGCAGGCTCCAGGCTCCGACCTGTCAGCACAGAGCCCGAGCAGGTCTCGAACTCATGGACCGCGAGATCATGACTTGAGTCGAAGTCAGACACTCTACCGACTGAGCCACCCAGGTGCTCCTAAAGTCTATTCTTTCTGATAATAATGTAGGAACCCAGCTGCCTTTTGGTTACTCTTTGCATGAGATATCTTTTCCATCTTTTTACTTTCAATTTTTGTGTGTACTTACATCTAAAGTGAATATCTAGCATCTGGATGGAGGATGTATTTTATCCAACATTTCAATTCATGTTTTTAATAGGAGAGTTATTTTCATTTAACAAGTTTGCTGATAAAGAAGGATTTACTTCTCTTTACCTGTTTGTTTTTGGTACATCTTTTATGCTTTCTGTTCCTCAGTTTCTTTATTACTACCCTCTCTTTTCTGGGTAGGGTACCACTTTGATTCCCTTTTTAAAAGTTATTTCTTAATGACCTTAGAGATTACAATTAACATATAACAGTGTAATTTACATAATGCTGATTTAGTTTCAATAGTGTATACTTTGATCCTATACATCCCTATTCCTACCCCAACTATTATTGTCACAGATTAATCTTTATGCACTGCATAGCCATTAATATTGATTTAAAATCATTGTGTTTGGCATTTGGCTATTATATAGGAAAAAGAGAGAAGTTGCAAACGATACCAAAAGTACAGTAATACTGGCTTTCATATTTACCCCTGTGGTTACCTTTACCAGTGTTCTTTCCTTTTTTCTTATGACTTGGAGTTACTCTTTAGTGTCCTTTCATTTGAGCACAAGAGATTCTTTTTAGTGGTCCTTTTTTATTATATTAATAACTTTTTAAATGTTCTTAAAAATTTATTTTTGAGAGAAACTGGTAGTAGGGGAGGGGCAGAGAGCGAGGGAAAGAGCACTGTCAATGCAGAGCCTGACATGGGGTTCAAATCCACAAGCCATGAGATCCTGACCTGAGCCGAACTCAGTGCTAAAGCTTCTGAGCCACCCAGAGGCCCCAAAGGAAATCACCTCTTCATTTTAGGGAGGATCCTTTGTAGGTGATGAATTAGTTTTCTCTTCCTGCTTTCTAAATTCCTTCTTTGGGTTTCAACAAGTTGACTGTAAAATGTGTCGTGGTGTAAATCTCTTTGAGTTTATCCTCCTTGGAATTGATTGATCTTCTTGGATGTATACATTCATGTATTTCCTCAGACTTGAGAACTTTTGGGACATGATTTCTTCAAATATTTTATCTGCCTTTTCTATCTCTCGTCTTCTTTGGAACTCCTAAAATGAGAATGTTGATGAGTTTGATGATGTCCCACAGACTCTGTTCATTTGTATTCATTCTTTTTTCCTTTTTTTCTTCAGACTGCATAATTTCAAGTTCACTAATCCTTTCTTCTGCTTTCTCAAATCTGATATTGAACCTCTCTACTGAGTGTTTTGTTGTAGCTATTGTACTCATCAGCTTGAGAATTTGTTTGGTTTATTATTAAATTTCCTATGTCGTTATTGATATTCTCATGTTTTTCTTGCATCATTTTCCTATTACCTTTAGTTCTTTGTCCAGGGTTTCCTTTAAATTCATTGTACATCTTTAAGAGAGTTGATTTAACATCTTTGACAAAGAATTCTAATATTTGGTCTTCCTAGAGGATGATTACTTCCAAATTCTTATTTTTCCTGTAAATCAGCTGTATTTGCCTGTTTCTTTGTATGTTTTACTATTTTTTTGTTCAAAACTTGACATTTTGAGTGTTGTGTAATTCTGAAAATGTAATTCTCTCAGCCCTCAGTGATTGCTAAGTCTTGCTTGTGAAGGGTTGGATTTATCCATTTGTGACTTTTCCAAACTTTTTTTTTTTTGTGAAGTGTCTACTCCTCATTGTATGTAGTAATTGAAGTTTATGTTCTTTTATCTCTGTGATCAGCCAGTGGCCTAAAAACGATTTTCTTAAATGTCTGACTCCCAAAAGAGGCGGGGGGGGGGGGGAAGTACTGCCTTTTTAAATCTCCGGGGAGATGCTTCGCCTTTGAGGGTTAAAACTGTGGCTGCCAGTCTTTGTGCTGGTCTCTCAGTGATCAAAAGGAGCATCAGCACTAAGAACACACAATCTAGGTATAGGGAGGGGAAGGTCCTTACTGCCCACCCTGGCTCCAGAAAGCTGTACCAGGAACAAGTTCAGCTTCCCCCACTGCCTCCTACCGGGAGTATAAGGAGTAACACCCCACAAAATGCTGAAAATTGCTAACATTTACCAGCCTCTTCATCATCTTCTTCCCTGGGTGTTGCAAATGTTTGACTGACTCTAGAGTTCCAGAACATTTGATTCAGACAATTCTTCCAGTTCAATAGCTGTTTACATGGAGGAATGGATCTTTGGAGCTTTCTACTCTACCATTTTCTTTCTGTATGTAGGTTTTTATTTCTCTTGAGTAAATATGTGGGAGTGAAATGGGAAGTACATGTTTAATTTTTAAGAAACTGCAAACTTCTCTCCAGCATGGTTTCCAAAGTACCATTTTACGCAATCCCACCAGCAGTATATGAGAGCTCAGTTGCTCTGTATCTTTACCACTGATACATATGGTCAGACTTTAATCATAGAAATTCTGGCAAGTGTGTAGACATATCTCATTGTCATTTTAATTTGCATTTCCCTAATAACTTGTGATGTTGAACATCTTTTCATATGCTTTTTCCATCTGTATTTCTTCTTTGGTGAAGGATCTGTTCAATCTTTTGTCCATTTTTACTTGGATTGTTTGGTTTTTTCTTAGTATTGAAAGTTGAGACATCTTTATATATTCTGAGTGAAAGTCCTTTATCAGATATTTTTTTTGGAAATATTTTGCCCCAATCTGTGGTTTGCCTTTCTATTCTTTTCATCATTATTATTTTTTAGAGAGTGAGAGAATGAGAGATTGGGGGAGAGTGGCAGAGGCGGAGAAACAGACAGAGAATCTTAAGCAGGCTCCACACTCAGTGCAGAACTCAGTGTGGGGCTCTATGCCATGACCCTGGGGTCAAGACCTGAGCCTAAATCAAGAGTTGGACTCTTAACCACCTGAGCCGCTGAGGAGTGCCAACCTTTTCATTCTTTTAACATACCTTTCAGTGAATATTTTTAATCTCCTATTGATTATTATCAACATGTAGATTATCTCATTTACTTATCAGAAAACAGTAGAGAAGTTATTATTGCAGTTTCAGGTGAAGAAATTAGAGTTTTCTACTTGCACAATGTCATGTATTAGTAAGTGGTGGAGCCATAGCTTGAAACTAGGGCCTTGTGAATCCATGAACTGGGCTCTTAACCCCAGTTCTAGATTAAAACCCACAGTTTGGTTGTTGAGATCAAGTTTCCTTCTGGGTAAATGTTTGGCACCATAACCTCTGCCACTAGAATGATGCAGTTCTGCCAAGCCCCTTTCCATGCACCCACTTTTCCATCTTCTTTTCTCCAGACTGGTTGAGGAAATGAAGGAGATGTGTGATGGGCTGGAATTAGAAAATGAGGATGTTTACATGGCCACTACCTTTGAGGACTTCATCCAACTATTAGTGAGGAAGCTACAAGGGGACATCAAATAGACAAAGTGCATCATTGACTATGTGAGTCCTGGCCCCTCCACGTGGGCTTGGCCCTGCAGACCTCTCAAACACATTGAGATCTGTGGATCTCAATGACCCATGGGGAAAACCTGGGCATCCCAGAAGCCAGAGCACTCAAGAGCCCACCTTCAGTGTCCCAAACTCTCCCTGGTAACCCTGATAGCCTGAGGCTGCCAGCACAGTTAGGTAAATGCAACAGAGGAAATTGTAGTCTATGGGACAAATTCTGACCCCCAAAGATATGAGAGTAGGATATTAAGAAGTGGCATTTACAGAGTACTTCCCACCCCCTATGTCCTATGGTGTTTTTTCCCAGTAGTTGCCTCCTCACTGCTGTGGCTCTGGCCCCTGCCAGGTCACCCTTCCAGGATTCTAGTTTTGCTGGGGGACCCTAAACCCTATTTCTGGGACCACCACTTCCTCCATTTGTCCTTCTAGTCTAGTGATGGCAGGGGCTTCCTGCTGTTATCCATCTCTGGTTTGACTCATAGCCTCTCAGCTCTTTCACCACCTGTGCAACCAACTGCATGCATTAAATTCCTTTTGTTGAAATGTCAAAAGAAAATAGAAAGGGAGGGAGGGAGCTAGACGGAAAGAGATGGAGAGAAAGAGACAGAGAATGAGGAATTGAGAACATTTTCCTAATAAGGGAAACAAGTGATCTTATACATTCAACTTGCATATTTGGAAGTGCGTTGGTGTAATTGCAAACTTATTTTTAATTTTTAAATGTTATATTCAATTTTGAGAGAGAGAGTATGTGGGGAGAGACAAAGAGACAGGTGGCAGAGTATCTGAAGTAGACCCTGTGTTGACCACGGAGAGCCCAATGCAGGGCTCAAACTCACGAATCTTGGTTTCACCCTAGCACCCCTGCAAGCATATTTTTAAAAGAAACGCTTGAAAAATCATTCTGAGGTGTCTTGGTAGTCTACAAGCTGCCAAAAGAATTAACTTTTGGATAGTCTGTTTGGATCAAAAGCTGATGAAGAAAGTGTAGGTGGCCAGGATGGATACCAGGTTGGCCTTAGGATTGTGGTCAGATGACTGATGAACAGATTTCAGGAGAAGAATGGTGTTTCAAGGATGCCATTCAATCTGGGATTTCAGGTCTACAGGGAAGTGAGCAATGG
This sequence comes from Acinonyx jubatus, assembly GCF_027475565.1. Lineage (NCBI taxonomy): Eukaryota > Metazoa > Chordata > Mammalia > Carnivora > Felidae > Acinonyx > Acinonyx jubatus. The sequence continues at coordinate 87,577,973 of NC_069380.1, read as the reverse complement.
GGTCGGTGTCATGTCTGGTGACTCACAAGTGTCTGTCTGCCAACTGGCACTTCCTACTTGCAGAGGCCTAGCAACCAGTCTGAGATCACACAGCGGGTAAGTGGCAGGACAGGGGTTGCAACCCAAGCAGCCTGATCTCAGATTCCATGCTCATCATCGCTTCTTATTGCTCAGCTGCCACCACTGCCCACATAACAGCTCCTTGGGCTAAGGAGGGCAGCAGGACTGGATTTGGCTGAAGAGACCTGAGAAGGCCAAGGGGCCTTGAGCCCTGGCCCCTTGGCTCTGCTTGTGTGCGTGCATGTGTGTGTGTGCGTGCGCACGCATGTGCATGAGTGGTTATCTATCTGTCTGTGTTTCCTGTGTCTCTCTGTGGGTTCATTATCTGTCACTAATGCACCTTGTGAAGACTCCACACTGCAGTGAATTTGTGCAAAAATTCCTTCCCAGGTGGAAAGGGCGGTGAACAAGCTGACCATCTAAATGCCCACAGCTCTTCATTGGGGGTGTGTTTGTGGATGCTGAGGGTGCCAAGACCTATGAGACTGTCAACTCAACAGCTGGAAGTGTGAGTGCACTTCCTGCACTCCCTCCTGCTCTCCCTCCACCTTCCCCCTCCAAGGCCTCCTCTCTCATCTACTCCTCCACCTGGTGTCTGGGGATCCTGGCTTAGGGGGCCTCTACTTGCACACAGGATGGTTGCAGTAAGTCTCCAGTCCTCCCTACGGGAATGGCCCAGAGGGGAGCTGGATCAGGGAGGCAGGAGGATTCCTAAGGTCTGGAGCCTGCTTCAGAGACTAGGACCAGAGCTAACATCCCCCATGGAAGAAATGAAGCCATTCCCTCCCCCTCCACATGTCAACAATAACCTCAGCATGGGTCTTACCTTCTTGAATATGTGACACTCCACTGTTGGGAATTCTTCCTTGACTCCTATGTTTGTCAGACTTTCTTGACCTTGACCCTTTTATGTCATGACCTAGTATGCACATATTGTATCCTCACACACGTACACACACACACACACACACACACACACACACACACACACCTGGAACAACACTTACTCCTACAGGTGCATACTTAGTCTCCATTCTGCCCTATCTATAGCATCCCTGAGGGACTCTGGAAAGCATATAGCACACTCAACTGGGTCAATTGAAGGGAGTATAAAGAAAATAATTGACAAAGGGGTAGACCGGGTGTGGGGACACAGACAAGGGATGCAGTGCCCTCAGGCAGAAACATGAGCTATTACTACCTTGAGGGGCCTGTTTGGGGAATCCCAGAAGGAAAGCCATCTGGACAGGTTTGCCTGGGGGCTTTGCCTTTGGGCAAGGTTGCCTGGGTGCTGGGCCCTTGGGCAGGGAGGGTGTACCATGCCTGTGGTATCCAGCAGGGTCCTGGCCTTGCACCTCCCACTTCTCTCTCCTCCTGACTTTCCTTTGGCCAAGCCCAGGTGTCGGTAGGTATGGGAGCCTGCATTGTAGTGCACGTGGGTACTCTTAGACACAGAGCAAGGATGGGGGACAGGAATGGCCCTGTCACCTTCAACATGTAGACTATTTCACTTAAGAAATAGACTTTCTTCCTAGGACTTACCAAATGAACCATCTTCTGCTCTTGGTTTGACAATTTAAGCTAATCCTCAGCCTCAAAGCTGCAGCCTGAGTCTGTTTCCCTTTTTTTGGGCTCAGCGGGCAAGTGAAAAGAAGGGTCCTGGAATGGAGAAACGCGAACAAGCCTCTTTGAAGGTCCCTGCCTTTCCTCATTGTGCACACCCTTCAAGGGCCCTCCCGTTCACCTGTTGTCCCCACTGAGCCCACCAAGTTGGCCAGGGAGCAGCAACTTGAGGCATCTGTGTACACAGAGTCCAGGGAGGGCTTCGTGGCGCTGTTCTACCATGGGTCCTCTGCTAGGTGTCCCTGGCCCAGGTCAGCGATGTTGACAAGGCAGTGGCTGCCACTAAGGATGCTTTTGAGATTGGATTGTGGGGAAAGATCAGTTCACAGGATTGAGGCCGGCTCCTGTACATGTGAGAGCCCCACAACCTCCTGTCAGCTACCCCACCTTTTGTTTAGGTTGGAACTGCATGCTTGGGTTCTGCCAGGAGTAAGTTGGGGTCTGAGACAGGTTGTGTAACCAAGGTCTGAGACTCAGAAAAGGCTTCTCAGAGGAAGTGACGTGAGACGCAGAAGGGATTTCACAAGACACAAGTAGCCTTAAGGGAAATAGTCCTCAGTGGAGGGAACAGTGTGATTAATGATGAAGAGGCACAAAAGTGGAGATGCTAATTACATGGGAGCAGTAAACTGGCAAAGGTAACAGATAGTCCTGGGCAGTCTCAGACATGTTCACCACTTCCCTGAATGGACTGGACAAGAGGAGAGATGAAGGCTATTTTATGTAGAAGCCAGTGACAGAAGCACGGGGTCTGTTCTTCCTGCTGGTCCTTGCTCAGATCTCCCTGACTGCTGGAATCTTACATTTTCCTTGTTTTCTAAAACCAGGGAAGAAGGGTCTCTCTCCCCTTAGCTCCATCAGAACAATTAAGGAAGGATGTAGAGTTGATCCACTTATGACTATGGTTTGGGAGTACGGCCTGGAGGAGAGATACTATTCCCCTAGAACTAGGTGGTCCCAGTGGGGAAGGAGCAGTTGCCCCCCCCCCCCCAAGGAAGTGGTGTGGTGTTTTCAGAAGGGAGGGTGCTGCGCAGATGAACTAAACAGTGTCGAAAAGTCTAGTGAACAAGCCAGTTTCAGGAACCTGACTTTTATGCTCTGGGTCCTGGGGAAGCTATCAGGCAGAGAGGCTGGTCATGATGTGTTCCAAATGTACTTGTCAGCTGGTGGGAGAGAGGCCCCATCTTGGCCTTGCAGTCAGAATGTCATTTTTTTTTTTCCTATTCAGAGACCAGAAACACCAGGACAGCCTCCAGCACAGGAAACCATAGAGAGGGGCCTGTCTATTTTCAAAATGGAATAGAGATGGTACAGGTTGGGGCAGGCAAGGGTGCACCCAGCCTGCTCTAACTCAAGTTAGTTTCAAGACCCCTTGAAGAGCCTATCAATTTTAGGAAGCCATTGCCTAGTGACCTAGTGCTCCCAGAGTAGGCAAAACTGAAACATGCAAGCCCAGGCTGGTGATGCTGAGAGGAGCCTTCTGGCCCTGAAGCAGGGACTCCAGAGGTAGGTGTTTGCAGACCCAAGAGTGTGTCCCTTGAGCAGTTCTGCTGGCATCTAGTGGCATGTGTCATAATAACACCACCAGCAACATGATAGTGAAGGGTTGAGTTCCTGCACAGCTCTAAGTAGAGACATGGACAGCTTTGACAGACATCGCAAGCCTAGACCTGAGAGCTCCTAGCAACCTGGTCCTGCCTCATGCAACCCTCCCAGTCCCCATGGTGGAGGTTCGCGCATTGCTGGCTCAGGAGGGAGCAGCCCCTGGTTCAATAAGGAAAATAGGACCACCACGGATACATGTTATAGAATACAGAATCCATTATAGGGTTGAGACATTATGCAATTGTGGGAGACACTAGGAAGAAAGATCCAGAAAAGAGTGTTAGAGAAAGTCACTAGACAGGCCCCAAGAACCACTGAGGGAGAAGATAGAGCCTCTCGGGAACCTAGAGACCAGTGTCCACAGCTGCCAGAGTGGGGCCACCAAGAGTTGGTGGCGGAGTCTGTAGGAAACTTTCACCTTTTGTTCAGACACTTCCTTAGGTCCACAGACAAGAATCTGGTGGTGGCCCAGGCTGCTGGGAGTGAGGCTGAGCCTGTGTGGCACCCCACACTTGCCCTTCCTCATGGCTGTCCTGAGGACCTCTGGGATGAAGGTGGTTGCTTCACTGCCTTCCCTCCTGGTGCTTTCTGGGGACAGGATGCAGGAGGCAGAGGTACACCTCAACAAAGTTGACAATGAACAATCCCACTCAGTTCTCCTTCCTGAGCCTCCCAAATGGCGTGCTCAGGTGATAGTTACTTCAGGGCTTTATGACATGGCCACATCACATGCAGGTGACATTGTCTGGCAGAATTAGAGGGATTTGGGGCTGATCAAGGGAAAAGATAGGACTATGAGAAGTAGAAAACAGGCTTCAGGAGGCAACACTCCCATAGTGGGAGACCCTCCAGAGACTGTAGTGTGGTGGTCTCTACTCAGAATGGGAAGGGTGTAAAGGAACTTTCGGAGGTTGCGTGATCAGAGAGGGGGTGCTCCCAAGTCCTGGCAATGTTGTTCAGCAGCAGAGCAGGGATCTTTGGATCAGAGGGCTGGGAAGGCAGCAGCTGCAGCTGTAAGTGAATAGTCAGTCTCTCCATTGATAATAGCTGTCAAGTGGGGGATGCAATGCAAGACGCTTTAAATAGCTAAATTCTGCTTGTTTGGGCTACATTTAAAATAATTGGAGACATAAATGTGTATCCAGCAAGCTTTTAAGCTGACAGGTCTCACCCTGCAGTCAAGACTTGAACAACTAGAGGCCAATACACAAAGACCAACTTTGGCTTGTTTATAATACAGATTTATACCTGTGACACATCTGTTTTTCTAGTTGATACAACCCTAGTCTTTGAAATGCCACAACATGGCGTTTTCGTTATTCGGTCTATAATGCTTCTAAAAAAGTGGCTTACACCTTTGCTATTCTTAACTAGAAAATTACCTGGGTGTGTCACTGTGTCTGAGGTAACCGTGTGGCCATGCCACTAGATTGCTTGTGTCTGTTCCGCCCACAGTTTCACTCACAAGTCTTATGCTACATACTGACTGTGTGCCCAGTGGGTGTAGGAGGTCCAGTAGGGAGCAGACCAAATCCTGTCCCAGGCCTCAGGGAGAGGTAAATAGTACTGGAATACTCAACTAAGTGAATATCTGTAACAGTCATGCAAGGTTTGAAGAAAGGTAGAGGATGCTATCAGGACACTGGAGGGATATGTGATTGGTGTAGAGAGGGCAGGAATTCGGATTGGCTTCCCAGGGAGTGTGAGTGTGTACTTGGGGTGTTTAGGCCATGCCATGGCTGAATGCAGAGAGGAGCTGGTCAGCAGTCTTTCGTCCCAGACTTATCTCTGGGCCAGAGCTCCCCCATGTACAAGTTTGAGAGCCACTCTGGGTCTGTGGCCTCCACCTTCCTCTGGACACCCTGTACCCTGGGCACTCTGCTCTTTGGGCTCTTTTATATCAAAGAAGGGGGCACAGTCCTAATTCCCAGGCTGCCCACAGCAGCACACCCACCAGAATCACAGGAGAGCAACTGGATTTCAGAGAGCTCACACTTCAGGAGGGCTGTGTAGATGAACCTTCCCTTGAATCTCTCCCATCATCCCCCTCTCCCTCGCCACGGATGACATCCTTGGGGCACATTTCACTGGATCTGCTGGTGCTTGTAGCTGGTCAAGCATGTAGCTGGACATGCTTTCCCCTGGTCACTGCTGTCCATAGACAGAGAAGGTGGCCTTTTTGGATGGTGACCTCCTTATTACAGAGGCAGAAGGACTGCTTTGCAGAATCATGTGTGTTATTATAAAGTAGTAAATGCATCCATGTTTTACAAAGGGATAAAGTAAAAGAGAAGAGAGCAGATATGGACAGAATGGCATCATCCTCATGCCCATCCAGCAAAGTAAACGTTACTGTCCCATTTCATAGATCCGGAAACTGAGGTCAGCACCTCTGAGTGTGGCAGAGCTGGCTGTACAGGCCAGAGCCCCTTGTTCATTGAAGTAGGGCCCTGAAAGAATAGGCAAGGCTGGTCCCAACCTGAGCCCATCTCCTTCCCCTCCCACACCCCTTGGCCAGGTTGGCAGACCTCATGGAACAGCATCAGGAAGAACTGGCCACCATCAAGGCTCTGGATGCAGGCACTGCCTTCACACTGGCTCTGAAGACTCATGTGGGCATGTCCATCCAGATCTTCGACTGCTTTGCTGGCTGGTGTGACAAAATTCAGGTGGGGCTGAGGCTCTTGCCCACCAAGTGAGAGCTCACACAGGCAGGCTCGGCTCAGCAGGAAACTCTAGGGCAGGGTGTTAGCCTACACGCTGCATAAGAAATGACCCCAGTTCATTGGTTTAAAACAACCATCAGCTCACATTTCTGCAGATGGAAGTTCAGGCAGGCTTGGCTGGGTTCCATGCCAGGATTATACAAGGTCAGTGTCAAGGTGTAGCCAGGCTGGCCTTTATATGGAGCTCTGGGGAAACCCTGCCTGCAGGCCTGTTCAGGTGTTGGCAGAACTCAGCTCCTGTTGTTGTAGGACTGAAGGTCCAGGCCCTTGCTGGCTGCTGGCTGAGGCTAATGCAGTCTGGCCTCCCTCTGGTACCCCACTCCCCTTGCCGTTCTCAGGCCTGGCATCCTTCAGATTCTCTTAAACTGGGGAAAACTCTGCCTTTATGGAGGCTCCCGAGGTCATGCTGGGGTCATTTGCATCGTCTCCCTATCCTAAGGTCAACTGTGCCATTCTGCATCTTTGCAGAAGGGGTAGCTCACCACCTCCTGCATCCCAGGGATCAGGATGTGACCTTGGGAGCCATTTCCAGAGGTTTGCCCACCAGAGGCAGGGATGGGTCAACCCTTCTCTAGAGATACCCATCACCAACAGGTTCATTGGGGTCTCTGCCAGAAATGGGCTCCATGCCTCTTATCCTCTCCATGGGGCTGAGAGGTGCAGGTGTGATGGCAAGCCCACCTTCTGCTCCTCCTTCTGCTGCATCACTGTGGGCTAGAGCCGGCCCACCTGGGGCCTCCTGGGCCGGCACAGCCTCCAGAGATAATGTGGCTCCCCACCTCCTCCCTTGTCTGCCCCAGTTTCAAAGCCAGAGGGCTTACCTGTACCTGGACCAGCTTCTTGTCTGAGGATTCAGCCAGGCTAGGTACAGGAGGCACCTTGCCCCTGATGGCTGCCTGCTCCATCTGTACCCGAAGTCCTCAGATGCCCCTGTCATTCCCAGTCTGGAAGGTTTGGGTCTTCTACCTGTCTTGGTCATGGGGGTTTCAGGGTGCAGATAAGATCCTGTTCCTTTCTGAGCCCAAGCACAGTCTGGCTGCCCAGGGGGAAGGGGGAAGGAAACAATGGAGTCCCCTACCAGTGACTCCCCTTGCTTCTTCCAGGGCTCCACCACCCCATCAACCAGGCCAGAGCAAGCTGCAACCTACCTTGACCAGGAAGGAGCCTGTTGGGTGAGTCACAGTGCAGGGTGAAAACTCGTGACACACTACGCACTTTTCGCGTGATTCATAGTGTGAGTGCTCATCCCCTTTTTACACATCTATCAAACGCTATTTATTCACCAATTACTACATGCCATCCATTTCAGGTGCAGGATATACAACAATGATAAAACTGATGGCAATGCCTGCCCTCAGGGGACTTATATTCTAGCAAATAAAACAGCTTTCACATTTAAAGTACCTGCTCTGTGCCAAGCACTGTTTCAATGACATTATAAGTATAATTTTACTAAATCCTCACAATAGCCGTGTATCATCAGTGTCATAGTGGGAAACAGGGGATACACCTGAAAAATTTTACCTGCAAAGATTATAATAATGAATATGCAGAAAATTAAGAGCTACAGGGCACCAAGGAGTAGGGTAAAAATAATAGAGAAATAGACAAAGGATAGGAACTAGTGCTCAAGAGGGGACAAACACCTGTCCAATCAATGTAGAAAGGACTAGGAACTGAGGAAATGATGTAAACCCAGACGTGAGGGGCCGTGCCTCACCATCAGATGGTCCCAAGGCCTAGGGAGAGAGAAGCCTCCTCACACTGCCTGTGGGAGGTCGGGAGGCAGAGGGTCCACCTTTGTGAAAGGCAACTTGGCAGTGACTGTTCAGCCTCCAAATGTACCCTGCCACAAGCACAACTATGGTGGCTCCCTGGCACAGGTGCTCAAGGAGATAAGCCCAAGAGCACTCAGAGCAGCTGTGCTGGGGCCTTGACAGCAAAACCCTGCACAACCCACGCTGAGCTCTGTGGCCCCCTAACCAGGGCTTGGCATGTGGCTGTGTGAAGGTGTGGGACAGAGCTATGGGGACCACACGGAACAGCTCCAGGAGAAACTTGTGTGAGGGAAGCACACTGACGAATGCCTTCTAAAATCACCAAATGTGTACCAGAGGTCCAGTGTGGTCAGCACCCAGCAGGCATTCCCACCTACCCTGTGCCCCTTACAACGTGGGGCCTCTTGGATCCACCACCAGGGACCTCACATCCCTGTGGATGGTGGTCAAGGGCACTCAGCTTCTTTGGGAATGTGGGGGGGGGGTGTCAGAAGGAGAATGTGTTCAGATGTCATTGGCATTGACAGAAATGAGTACAGAGGAACACACCAGGTCCTGAAGGACAGGGCTGCTGGTGAGGGCAGCCCCTGTTGGGAGAGTGGGCTGTGGATATAGGAAAACCCTGTCCTGTAGCCCCCAGAGAAGGGGCAGCCTGGGAGGGAAGTCGCACTGACTCCAGGGCAGGGGTTCCCAGCCAGCCTGTCCCCCAGAGGACACAATATGTAGACCGTGCCCCAGGACAGGCCCTCACAACAAGGAACTCCCCTGCCAAGGTGTCAGAGTGTAGAGTGAGAGCCCTGCATAGCCCATGTGCTTGGAGCCCCTTCCTTGGGCACAGGCCTTGTTGAGAAGGGCTGGGCAGGGAGACCAGGGCCCACCTGGCTGCCAGTCACAGGAATCTGCATGGTCACTGCTCTTCCAGATGCTTCCCAAGGAGTCTGTCCCCATCAGACTGAGGAGGACACTAATGCAGAGCCTCCCAGGGAGTTGAGGGACTGGGAAAGTTGTCCCTATATGGGTGGGTTTATGAGTCTGCTAGAGCTGCCATAACAAAGTACTGAAACTAAGAGACTCAAGCAGCACACATTTGTTGCCTCAGCATTCTGGGGCTGGAAGTTCCCGATTCAGTTGTCAGAGTGTTGGTTTCTTCTGAGGGTATGAGGGAGAATCTGCTCTAGGCGTCTCCCCCAGCTTCTGGTGGCTTACCGGCAATCTTGGGTGTTCCCCGATCTCTGCCCTCATGTTCACTTGGTGTCCTCCGTGCGCATGTCTGTCTGTTCACATGGCTCTGTTTTTTGAAGGACATCAGTTCTATTGGGTTAGGTACACACCCTATTTCAGTATGACCTCATCTTACCTAATTGCATCTGGGATGGCCCAATTTCCGAATAAGGATGTTCTGGAGTTAGGATTTCAACTGTGAATTGTGGGGAGTACAGTTCAGCCGTGACAGTGGGACTTCCTGACGTTTTTTCTCCTTTGGAGCCCCCACAACCCTGATGACCTCCCCCTCTTCCCTGGATACACTCACCGTGCTCCCTCCACCTTCTCGTCCTGTTGGGTCTGCTGGGTGTACATGGGGTGGGGAGTGGCTCTCCAAACCCCTGAGTGCACCCTGTTGTTCCCAGATGGTGTGCTGGTCCCCAGATTATCCTGACCTCAGCCTTCACACACGCTCTTCCCCTTTCCTGGGTTCAGCTAAGTCCTCTTTAGGGAAACATTCTGTGGTGATGATGATCATGAATATGGTGAAGAAAACAAGTTAGGTAGCCTGAGCAACTCTGTGTGGACCGGCTTATTAATTGTCTGACATGGACGAAGACTCTGCCCTGTGTTTTACAGGAGTCAGGGCAAAGCAGGGCCTCATGCCTGCTGGGACCACATGTGTCATCATTAGGCCCCCCACTACCATTAGGGGTCTCCCTTTGATGGAGACACTGCTCAGCCAGAGGCTTCCTCTGGGACAAAGGGGCACACTGATGCTGGGTACCATCTCTTAATGCAAAGCAGACAAGCCTTATTAGGCCTCCCCATGTGACTGATTCCTTCTCTCCATGGGACTGCACCCTGGCCTCACACCCAAGAGGACCCTCACTGGCTTCCTTCTGGCCCAACCATGTGATCCCAACTCTCTACCGTACTCTCTCTGCCCACCTGGGTGATCCCTGGCCTTCTCCCTGCCCCTGCCTGCTGTCAACTCTTACACTGCCTGGTGTCATGCCCTACTGGACTGTCCTTAGACTGTCCTCTGACAGTTCTGATGAGAAACCATGGTCCCTGGCATTGTGCCATGCCAGGAAGAGGGGCTATTGCCACGCTTGACATACTGCCTCATCAGGGACTGGAAGGGCAGGGGTGAGCTGTCTCAGGGGGACCTTGGGCACCATATCACGATGCTTGGAGTGGAATGGGTGGCAGGCTTGGGGAGAGGAAGCAGTTGGCAGGTGCAGTCTGGCACCCAGACTGAGTGGAGAGACGAAGACCCACTTCTTTGCACCACAGGGTCTGTCATCATCCCCTGGACCTACCCCCTGATGATGCTTTCCTGGAAGATGGCTGCCTGCTTGGCTGCTGGGAACACAGTGGTGATCAAGCCTGCCGAGGTGGGTCTGGTGTGTTCCAGGCAGGGCCATTGGAGTTTAGAGGAGGAGACAGGTGCCCCCTTTGGCCCTTTGCCCACCCAGGACTGGTATCTCCTCAAGAGAGGAAGGGTACTGCTGATGAGGGCTGGCCTTCCATGGGCTCTGCTCACAGCGGCAGAGGCAGCACGCAGCAGGGGTCAATGTGGGCTGTAGGCAACGTCTGTTCATTCGACCATGGGGTGGCTGAGTCAGGTTAGCCATGTGTGTACCTGCAGCTACTTGGTGAGAAGAGTTAGGGATTTTCCCACAGACACGAGCCCTCTGGATTTGGGGGAGCAGAAACCCTGTTTGGTATCCCTTGTCCAGGCCCCATGCTCTGAGAAAGCTTTGGTGCCTTATTTGGCTTCAGAGCCTGAAAGTCCTGGAGGGAGCAAAGGGAGTGGTGGGATTTGTGCACCTGCAACCCTCCCCCCCCCCCCGCCCCGCGCCCAGCCCCTCACACAGAAGCTGCACAGGTAGATGTCAGGGTCACTCAGGCAGGCTAGAAGGACCTGAGCAGGGTCCCCTGAGGATGAGGACACCCCCTGCGTGAGCCTCAGCTTCTTCACCTGTATACTGAAAGTAACAGCCTGTCCCCTGCCTGCCCCCAGGGGTGTTAGGGACTGAAGGCAAGATGCTCCATCATGTGGCTCTGGAAAGCATGCCCAGGAGGTCTCCTGGCTGCTTTGGGGCAACTTGGCTCCAAGAAACTTATAATTTACACCCAGCAAGAGCGACAGCTAGCATTTACAGTATGCACCCTGCGGCAGCCTTTTAGTCCATAACAAATTACATGAAAATTAAAACTTTGCATACGTTTGCTTATTTGAGCATGGCAACAACCCCCTGAGATGACCCATAACCTCTCGTATTATTGGGGTTTGCTGTGCACAGATCCAGGAATTGTCCCTAGAAGGCCTGGTAGCAGGCCTGTGCCCTCCCAGGGCCAGCACCCCACAGATTTTGTGGCTCAGCCTAAGACCACGTGGTGGGTGGGGCACAACCCAACCTTTACAAGGAAAATTACCTGGGTTAGAAGAGGAGCCACTGCTCACAGGGCTGGGAGGGCAATGGCCTCCAGCCACGAGGTGGTAATTAGAATCTCTCACCCACCAGGGAGCACTGGGCACTGCCTGGCACTGAGTTGCTTCCTGGCAGTCCTGGATCGCTCCACTCCCTGAATGAAGAAGGTATGAACATTCAGGGAGGGGCCAAGCCTGGCTAAAAGGCTGGAGCCTGCCAGGAGAAGTCACTAGAAGACACAGGAGGGAGCAGGCCTTACTCCCCACTTTCCACTGGAGCTGTGGGGAAGCTGCCTGTGGTAGTACCTGCTATGATCGGGCTTTCCCTGGAGGGTCCTCTTGCCATGACTGTTTCTCCCTGCTTGCTACCTCTGCTGCTGGGAGAGGAAGGCAGAGCCCCACTTCCCAATCCTTCCTGACCCAGTCTCCTTCTCTGCCTCCCAAGGTGACTCCACTCAAAGACTTGAAGTTTACAGAGTTGACCTTGAAGGCTGACATTCTCAAGGCTGTAGTCAACATCCTCCTTGGATCTGGTAAGGGGTATGGACAAGGGCATGTGGGGGCACCAGGGCTCCAGGAAGTCAGAGATGCACTTGGTCAGGACAGGGCTTGCTACATGATGTGGTCCAGTGTGGAAGAGTGATCAGGGGCCCAGCGATCCAGTTGGGGTGGCCAGCCTGGTGGCCCTCTCTCATGGTGGGAGTCCCAGACCTGGAAGGGTTCTAGCTTTCAAATATTTCCCTAATTTTTTCGTGTGTGTGTGTGTGTGTGTGTGTGTGTGTGTGTGTGTGTGTTCTGGAATAAATTACGTAACTTGGGAATCTTTATATTTAAGAGACTGTAGAACATTCTAGGCTTAGAGCTTTTATGGAGGTATGACATAAAATTGCTTATTTAGTTTCTTCTGTGGTTAGTGGTCTAGTTTATTGGAAATGTTGTCCCTTGTTGCATACATTTACAATACATTGTCATAGAGTTGTATCAATAGTTTCTTATAATTGGTTCCTTTTTTGATTCTCCCTTTGTTTTTTTTTTTCAATATATGAAGTTTATTGTCAAATTGGTTTCCATACAACACCCAGTGCTCATCCCAAAAGGTGCCCTCCTCAATACCCATCACTCACCCTCCCCTCCCTCCCACCCCCATCAACCCTCAGTTTGTTCTCAGTTTTTAAGAGTCTCCCTTTGATTGCTATAATATCTCCTTATACTTTTCATTTTTTCTTGCTCTGTTAACTTGATTAAATTTGTGAAAAGTTCTTGTTTATCCCTGTACTCCTCTCAAATTACTTTACCCATCCCATTGCTATTTTGTCTTATTTTTTCTGCTTTTATCATATTTATTTCCTTCTGTGTTCTCCTATGTGCTTTTTTGGTAACTTTTCGAGTTGAAAGTTTAACTCATTTATATTTTTTGCCATTTAAAGGAAAGCATTGAAAGAGAACTTTGGCGACACCTCATACCTTTTTATTAATATTTTCATTATTATAAATGCCCCCATTTATTTCCATAATAGTTTTTGTCTTCGTGTTTGCTTCTTCTGATATGAGCATAAGTACTCTAGCTTTCATGTGGATTTTGTCTGCACGATGTATTTTTTTCAATCCTTTACTTGCAACATATTTATATCTGATATCTCCTTGGAGAGCATATGTGTGGATCTTGTTTTAATCCAGTGTGAGAATCTCTGAATTTCTGACTGGATTGTTTAATCCATTCACATGTACTGTGATTATTGACACAGTGGATTTATGTCTGCTATTTAACTTTTTGCTTTCTGGGTCTCCTGTCTTTTGTTTCTTTTTTTCTTTTATGGCTTTATTTACATTACTGACTATTTTCTGGTGGAACATGTTAATTCTTTTAATGATTTTTTTCACAATAGAATTTTTAGTTATTTTCCTAATGGTTTCTCTAGGATTTACCATACACTTCTTCAGTTATCAGAAAATACTTCAGTTTTATGATAATGTATTTCCAGGGAAATATACAAATACTATTCCTCCATAGCTCTAGTACCTCTGTGCTGTTATATCACATATTTTTGTGCACCCATCACATTGATATATGTTACAGTCGCAATAGTACACTGCTATAACTTTATATAATTTTATGTCTATGAGAGAAGTTAAAGAGAAAGGGGAGTAAATATATAATTACATAGTTTGTTATCTTAACCTTATTTAGATTACTGGTTCTTTTCATTTGTTCCTGTTGTTGAGTTACTCTGGTATCACTTCCTTACTCCTTTTCAGTTTTGCTCCCACCTACCTCCTTTCTGCTATTATTTTCAAATATATTTCATTTATATCTGTTGTAAATCCAACAATACATTTATGTACACATTGTTTTTATACAATTCTTTTTTAAATCGGTTAAGAAAAGAAAGAAAACATGCATTTTAAGCTGTCTTTTATAATTATATAATTACCTTTCCTGGTGCTCTCTGATGAATTTAAGTCACTGTCTGAGTCACTTGCTTTCAGCTTAAGAACTTCCTTCAGTATTGCTCATAAGGTGGATCTGCTAGCAACAGATTATCTAAGTTTTTGTTTATCTAAAAATGCCTCTATGTTTTGCTTTTTATTTTTTGAAAGACAAGTTGGCTAAATATAAGATTCTTGGTTGACAGTTTTGTCATCTCTCAGTATTTGCAACGTATCATCCCACTACATTTTGGCCTCTATTGTTTCTGATGAGCAATCAGATGTTTGGTTAATCTTATTGGGGTTCCTTTATATACAATTAGTCATTTTTCACTTGGTGCTTCCAAAATTTTCTTTTGTATTTGTTTTTCACCATCTTTACTAAAATGTGTTTGAGAGTGGGTCTCCTTATGGTTAGTTTAGAGGGAATTCATTGAGCTTCATGGATTTTTAGACTAATGGTTTTCATCAAATTTGGGAACTTTTTAGCCCTTGGATATTCTAAAAGTTTTCTCTGCTCTTTTCTGTTTTCCTCGCTTTCTGGAACTCTCATTATGCGTATGTTGGTGTCTTTCATGGTAACCCACTCCTTTCTGAGGCTCTTTTCATTTAAAGAAATTATTTTTCTGTTTTTTAGATTGCATAATGTCTATCTTAAAGTTCACTGATTCTTTCTTCTGCCAGTTTAAACCTACTGTTGAGCCACCTACTGATTTTTTTTTAATTCAGTTACTGTACTTTTTCATTCCAGAATTTCTTCCTGGTTCTTAAAAATTTTGTTATTGATATTGTCTACTTGATGAGAAAGTATGGTCTTTATGCATGCTTTCCTTTAGTTCTTTGAATATATGTATATATACATATACATATATATACATATATATATATATATATATATATATATATATATATATATATAATGGCTCCTTTGACATCTTTGTCTGTTGAGTATGACATCTGGGCCCACTCAGCTTATATTGTCTGCTTATTTTTTTCTTTCCTGTGATGGTTTATACTTTCCTATTTCTTTGCATGTATTATAGCTTTGTTAAAAGCTGGACAGTTTAGGTAATATATTGTACAGTGCTGGGTACTGATCCTTTTCTTCCCTTTCCAACATTCATTTTCATTCTTTGCTTGTTTATGTCTTTAGTGACTTAGGCTATTTGAGTGAAGTGTATTTTCCCTGTGGTGTGTAGTCAGTGATGTCACTCATCAGGGAGCACAGCCTTGAGCATGGGATGATAGCAGTTTTAGCAGGGCTCTCTATCACTCTCTTTTTCCCTGGTCTCTCTGTTGCTATTTGTTCTTTTGGTGTCATACTCAGCAGTTCAGATCAGCTAACTGCAGTCTGGTTACTCTGTTGTTTCCAACAATGCCCTGGGACATCGATTGCTCTACAATAGGTTCCAATTAAATTTGGGCCCCTTTTCAGGGGTAGCTTTTGAGGCCAGCCTTTGAGGCTTGTTTCTACCCAGAGGGCTCTTCCATGGTTCTCTGTAGTAAACTGACCTGTGGTTTACCTTAATGCTGTCATAGAGCTATCAGCCTTCTCTTAAATGCTCATCCTCAAGGTCTCTGTTGTTTTTGAGAGGGCCCTTAAAATTGAATTTCACCACAGTTTCAAATAAAGTCAGTGCCTTTTAGGAGCTCTCTGTTCTTACAGAAATCTTCTCCCCCTGCCCCAAATCTCTGAACCTCTGACACAGGTGATGGGCCCTATGAGGGGGCTGGGGCTAGGCAGATGTGGTCCCAGTAGTCTCAGCCTGCCACATCTGGGTTAGAGCCTTCACTTTTTGAGTAGGGACTAGATGGAAGCCATACTCAGCGGCAATTTAACCACTAAAGCACAGAGTTGGGGGTGCCTGGGTGGCTCAGTGAGTTAAGCATTCGACTTCAGCTCAGGTCATCATCTCGTGTTCGGTGGGTTCGAGCCCCCTGCTGGGTTCTGCACTGACAGCTCAGAGCTCAGAGCCTGGAACATGCTTCATGTTCTGTGTCTTCCTCTCTGTCTTCCCCTCCCCTGCTCATGCTATGTCTCTGTATCTCTCTCTCTCTGTCTGTCTCACAAAACTAAATTCAGAAAAATGTTTTAACTAAATTAAAATGCCGAGTTGGAGGAGATGAAATATGGTGATGACCTGCCCCTGCCAGTGAGATGTCATATCCCTGGACTGGGAGCCGGAGGAGAGGAATACTGCCTTCCTGACCACACCTGCCTGGGGTGGAGTTTCCACCCTGTCTTCTCTAAAGACTCACCTCCAAGGCAACATTCTCATTTTTCTTAATATGAAATTTATTGTCAAATTGGTTTCCATACAACACCCAGTGGTCCTCCTAAGAGGTGACCTCCTCAATTCCCATTATCCACCCTCCCTCCTACTCTCCTTCAACCCTCAGTTTACTCTAAGTTTTGAAGAGTCAGTCTCTTTTGGCTTGACTCTCTCCCTCCCTAACTTTTTATTTCCTTCCCCTCCCCCATGGTCTTCTGTTAAGTTTCTCAGGATCCACTTAGGAGTGGAAACATATGGTATCTGTCTTTCTCTGTATGACTTATTTCACTTAGCATAACACTCTCCAGTTCCATCCACGTTGCTACAAAAGGCCATATTTCATTCTTTCTCATTGCCGTGTAGTATTCCATTGTGTATATAAACCACAATTTCTTTATCCATTCATCAGTTGATGGACACTTAGGCTCTGTCCATAATTCGGCTATTGTTGAAAGTGCTGCTATAAACATTGGGGTACAAGTGCCCCTATGCATTGAGGAACCTCCACACTGTTTTCCAGAGTGGCTGCACCAGTTTGCATTCCTGCCAACAGTGCAAGAGGGTTCCCGTTTCTCCACATCCTCTCCAGCATCTATAGTCTCCTGATTTGTTCATTGTAGCCACTCTGACTGGCATGAGGTGACATCTGAGTGTGGTTTTGATTTGTATTTCCCTGCTGAGGAGTGATGTTGAGCATCTTTTCATGAGCCTGTTGGTCATCTGGATGTCTTCTTTAGGGAAGTGTCTATTCATGTTTTCTGCCCATTTCTTCACTGGATTATTTGTTTTTCAGTGTGGAGTTTGGTAAGTTCTTTATAGATTTTGGATACTAGCCCTTTGTCCGATATGTCATTTGCAAATATTTTTTCCCATTCTGTTGGTTGCCTTTTAGTTTTGTTGGTTGTTTCCTTTGCAGTGCAGAAGCTTTTTATCTTCATGAGGTCCCCGTAGTTCACTTTTGCTTTTAATTCCCTTGGCTTTGGAGAGGTGTTGAGTAAGAAATTGCTGTGACTGAGGTCAGTGAGGTTTTTTTCCTGCTTTCTCCTCTAGGGTTTTGATGGTTTCCTGTCTCACATTCAGGTCCTTTTTCAATTTTGAGTTTATTTTTGTGTATGGTGTAAGAAAGTGGTCTAGTTTCATTCTTCTGCACGTTGTTGTCCAGTTCTCCTAGCACCATTTGCTAAAGAGACTGTCTTTTTGCCATTGGATGTTCTTTCCTGCTTTGTCAAAGATTAGTTGGCCATACTTTTGTGGGTCCAATTCTGGAGTCTCTATTCTATTCCATTGGTCTATGTGTCTGTTTTTGTGCCAATACCATGCTGCCTTGATGGTGACAGCTTTGCAGTTGAAGCTAAAGTCTGGGATTGTGATACCTCCCACTTTGCACTTCTTCTTCAATATTACTTTGGTTATTCAGGGTCTTTGTGGTTCCTTACAAATTGTAGGATTGCTTGTTCTAGCTTTGAGAAGAATGCAGGTGCAATTTTGATTGGGATTGCATGGAATGTGTAGATAGCTTTGGGTAGTCTTGACAGTTTAACAATATTTATTCTTACCAATCCATGAGCCCTGAGTGTTTTTCCACTTTTTTGTATCTTCTTCAATTTCCTTCATAAGCTCTCTATAGTTTTCATTGTACAGATCTTTTACATCTTTGGTTAAGTATATTCCTAGGTATTTTATGACTCTTGGTGTAATTGTGAATGGGATCAGTTTCTTTATTTGTCTGTATGTTTCTTCATTATTAGTGTATAAGAATGCAACTGATTTCTGTACATTAATTTTGTATCCTGCAACTTTGCTGAATTCATGTATCTGTTCTAGCAGAATTTGGTGGAGTCTTTCGGGTTTTCCATGTATAATATCATGTCATCTGCAAAAAGTGAAAGCTGGACTTCATCTTTGCCAATTTGGATGCCTTTGATTTCCTTTTGTTGTCTGATTGCACTCTTCCAGCACTCTGTTAAACAACAGCAGTGAGAGTGGACATCGCTGTTGTGCTCCTTATCTCAGGGGAAAGCTCTCAGTTTTTCCCCATTGAGGATGATATTGGCTGTGGTCTTTTCATGAATGGCTTTCCTGATGTTTAAGTACGCTCCTTCTATCCCGACTTTCTCGAGGATTTTTATTAAGAAAGAATACTGAATTTTGTCAAATGCTTTTCTGCATCAATTGACAGAATCGTGTGGTCCTTTTCTTTTTTTTTTTTTTATTAATGTAATGTATCAAATTGATTAATTTGTGAATGTTGAACCAGCCCTTCAGCCCAGGAATGAATCCCACTTGATCATGTTGAATAATCCTTTTTATATGCTGTTGAATTCGATTTGCTAGTATCGTGTTGAGAATTTTTGCATCCATATACATCAGGGATATTGGCCTGTAGTTCTATGTAGTTCTATTTTTTTGCTGAGTCTCTGTCTGGTTTAGGAAGCAAAGTAATGCTGACATCATAGGATGAGTCTGGAAGTTTTCCTTCCTTTCAATTTTTTGGAACAGTTTGAGAAGGATAGATGCTATCTTTGCTGTAAATGTCTGGTAGAATTCTCTAGGGAAGACATCTGGTCCTGGACTCTTATTTGTTGGGAGATTTTTAAAAATATTTTTAATGTTTATTTATTTTTGAGAGAGAGAGAGATAGCATGAGTGGAGGAGGGACAGAGAGAGAGGGAGACACATAATCCGAAGCAGGCTCTAGGCTCTGAGCCGTCAGCACAGAGCCTGACGGGGGGCTTCAACTCACAGACCGCAAGATCATGACCTGAGCCGGAGTTGGACACTTAACCGACTGAGCAACCCAGGCACCACAATTGGGAGATTTTTGATAAACTGATTAAATTTCTTCACTGGTTATGGGTGTGTTCAAGTTTTCTATATCTTCCTGTTTGAGTTTTGGAAGTGGGTGGGTGATGAGGAATTTGTCCATTTCTTTCAGGTTGTCCAGTTTGTTGGCATATAATTTTTCATAGTATTCCCTGATAATTGCTTGTATTTCTGAGGGATTGGTTGTAATAATTCAATTTTCATTTATGATTTTATCTATTTGGGTCATCTCCCTTTTCTTTTTGAGAAGCCTAGCTAGAGGTTTATCAATTTAGTTTATTTTTTTAACAAACTAAGTCTTGGTTTCATTGATCTGCTCTACAGTTTTTTAGATTCTATATTATTTATTTCTGCTCTGATATTTCTTATTTCTCTTCTTTTGCTGGGTTTGGGGTGTCTATGCTGTTCTGCTTCTATATCCTTTAGGTGTGCTGTTAGATTTTGTATTTGGGATTTTTCTTCTTTCTTGAGATAGGCCTGCATTGCAATGTATTTTCCTCTCAAGACTGCCTTCACTGTTTCCCAAAGCGTTTGGATTGTTGTATTTTCATTTTCATTAGTTTCCACATATTTTTAAATTTCTTCTCTAATTGCCTGGTTGACCCATTCATTCTTTAGTAGGGTTTTCTTTAACCTCCATGCTTTTGGAGGTTTTCCGGACTTTTTCCTGTGGTTGATTTCAAGTTTCATAGCATTGTTGTCTGAAAGTGTCCATGGTGTGATCTCAATTCTTTTAGACTGATTAAGGGCTGTTTTGTGACCTGTCTTGGATCTATCTTGGGGAATGTGATCTATCTTGGAGAATGTTCCATGTGCACTCAAGAAGAAAGTATATTCTGTTGCTTTGGGATGCAGAGTTCTAAATGTATCTGTCAAGTCAATCTGATCCAATGTATCATTCAGGGACATTGTTTCTTTATTGATCCTGTGTCTAGATGATCTATCCATTGTTGTAAGTGGGGTATTAAAGTCCCCTGAAATTACCACATTCTTATCAATAAAGTTGCTTATGTTTGTGATTGATTGTTTTATGTATTTGGGGGCTCTTGTATTTGGTGCATAGACATTTATAATTGTTAGCTCTTTTGCCAGTTTCTCTGTGATATATCATGCAGAAGATCGATTCAAGTTACCTCTGAAGGGAGTTCTCTGTGCCTCTTGGATTGCAATGCCTTTTTCCTTCTCCAGATCAGGGAAGTTCTCAGCTATGATTTGTTGAAGTACGCCTTCTGCCCCTTTCTCTCTCTTCTTCTTCTTCTTCTTCTTCTTCTTCTTCTTCTTCTTCTGGAATTCCTATGATATGGATATTGTTCTGTTGATTGCATCACTTAGTGCTCTATTTCTCCCCTCATACTCCTGGATTTTTTTATCTGTATTTTTCTCAGCTTCCTCCTTTTCCATAATTATATCTTCTAATTCACCTATTCTCCCCTCTGCCTCTTCAGTCCGTGCTATGGCCACATCCATTTTATTTTGGACCTCATTTATAGCATTGTGTAGCTCCTTATGACTATTTCTTAGTCCCTTGATCTCTGTAGCAATAGATTCTCTGCTGTCCTCTATGCTTTTTTCAAGCCCAGTGATTAATTTTATAACTATTATTCTAAATTATTATTCCGTTACATTGCTTAAATCGTTTTTGATCATTCATTAGCTGTCGCTACTTCCTGGAGTTTCTTTTGAGGAGAATTCTTCCATTTCATCATTTTGGGTAGTCCCTGAGGTGACTCCAAACTGCAGGCACTTCCCCTGTGCTGTGTGGAGTAACTTGTGTTGGTGGGAGGGGCCAAATCAGACCCGATGTCTGCGCCCAGCCCACCGCTGGGGCCACAGTGAGACTGGTGTGTACCTTATCTTCCCCTCTCCCAGGGGCAGGACTCACTGTGGAGTGGTGTGGCCCTTGTCTGGGCTACTTCCACACTGCCAGGCTTGTGGTGCTGCTTCGATGGGAACTGGCTAAGGGCGTATTAGAAGGGGTGGATCTGGAAGGTGCACAGGGGCTGGAGGGGCAGGCTTAGCTAGCTTTGATGTCAGTGGTCCCCTGCAGGTGGGGCCCTACAGCACCGTGAGGGAGGCAGGCCAGTCAGAGAGATGGATCCACAGAAGCACAACATTGGGCATTTGCGGGGTGCAAGCAAGTTCAGTGATGGGAACTGGTTCCCTTTGGAATTTCGGCTGGGGGATGGGAGAGGGAAACGGCCCTTGCCAGTGCCTTTGTTCCCCACTGACCTGAGCTCTGTCTTCCTGGGCTCAACAACTCTCCCTCCTGGCATCCTCTCACCCTCCTGCTCTCTGAGAGCAGAGCTGTTGACTTTTAACATTCCAGATGTTAAGTCCTGCTGGCTGTCAGAACTCACAGAGTCTGGCTCCTCCGCTTTTGCAAGCCAGAATTCGGGGGCTCTGCCTTGCAGGGCAGGCTGCCCCTCCCCTGCCCTGTCTCCTTCCCGCCAATCCGTGTAGCATGCACCACCTCTCTGCCCTTCCTACCCTCTTCTGTGGGCCTCTTGTCTATGCTTGGCTCCAGAGAGTCCGTTCCGCTAGTCTTCTGGCTGGGTTATTTAGGCAGATGTGGGTGGAATCTAAGTGATCAGCAGGACCAGGTGAGCCCGATGTCCTCCTACACCGCCATCTTCCCCTCTGGAAGCAACTTCTTAATAGACATGTCTCTTGTGCTAGGGAAATAAAAGAAAAATAGAGTATTGGGAATTCACCTAGATAAAAAGTTTCTGCACAGTGAACTAAACTATCCACAAAACTAAAAGGCAACCTTCAGAATGGGAGAAAATATTGCCAACATCATACTTGATAAAGGGTTAGTATCCAAAATGTATTAAAAAAAACTTATAAAAATGAACACCAAAAAAACAATCAACTTAAAAATGGTCACAAGGCAGGAATAGCCACTTTCTGAAGAAGATATAGAGGTAGCTAATAGACACATGGAAAGATGCTAAATTACTCATCATTCATTGTTTTCTTTAAAAAAAATAATGTTTATTTACTTTTGAGAGAGACAGAGGAATGAGTGGGGGCACGGCAAAGAGAGAGGGAGACATAGGATCTGAACCAGACTCCAGGCTCTGAGCTTGGCAGCAGAGATCCAGATGCAGGGCTCAAACTCATGAACAGCAAGATCACAACATGATCTGAAGTCAGATGCTTATGCAACTGAGCCACCCAGGCGCCCCAAGTCATCATTCATTCTTGTGACTGCTTTTGCTGCATCCCAAAAGTTTTAAATTTTTTTTTACACTTATTTAGTTTTTTTGAGAAACAGAGTGAGACAAAGCTTAGTGCAGTGCGGGGAGGGTCAGAGAGAGAAGGAGACACAGAATCTAAAGCAGGCTCCAGGCTCTGAACAAGAGGTCAGCACAGAGCCTGATGTGGGGCTTGAACCCATGGACTGTGAGATCATGACCTGAGCCAAAGCCAGACGCTCAACCGACTGAGCCACCCAGGTGCCCCCCGCCAAAGGTTTTAGTCTGCTGTGTTCTCATCATTATTTGTTTCCATGTATTTTTCATTATGTTTTTAAATTTCTTATTTGGCCCATTTATTCTTTAGCATTATGTTGTTTAACATTCTCGTATTTATGGTTTTTCAAAAAAAATTGTGGCTGACTTCCAGTTTCATAGCCTGCTGGTTAGAAAATAATCATGGTATTATCTAAATATTTTTGTTCTTATTGAGATCTTATTTGTGACCTAGTATTTGATCCTCCCTGGAGAATGTCCCATGTGCACTTGAAAAGAATGTGTAGTCTGCTTCTTTAATATGGATGGTTCTGAATACATCAGCTAAATCCATCTGGTCCAGTGTGTCTTTCATAGCCATTATTACCTTGTTGATTTCTGCTTAGATTATTTGTCCACAGCTGTAATTGTGGCATTAACATCTGTTAATACTCTTAATGAGTTCCTTTGTATTTGTTATTGTTCTATGCATTTGAGTGTTCCAATTTGGGCATAAATATTTACAATTGTTAGATCTTTTTGTTAATTAGACCTCTTTATTATGACATAGTTACCTTATTCATCTCTTGTTAGCCTTTGGTTTAAAATCTAGTTTCCCTAATATAAGTATTGCTCCTCTGGCTTTCTTCTGACATCCATTTTCATGATAAATATCTCTCCATCCCTTCACTCCCAATGTGCAGGTATCTTTAGATATAAAATGATTCTCTTAAAGGCAGCATATTGATGGGTGTTGTTTTTCTTATGCATTTTGACACGCTATGTCTCTTGATTGGAGTATGTAGTCTACATGCAGAGTGACTATTGGCAGTTATTAATTTACTGCCATGTTTGTTTTGTCATTGCTTATGGAGATTTTCTCTTTTTCCTCCTAGTCTTTGTTGTTTTTGTCTTTCTCACTCAAAGAATTCCCTTTTACTATTTCTTGAAGGTCTGGTTTAATGGTCATGAACCAATATAGTTTTGTTTGTCAGGGAAACTATTTATCTCTGCTATTCTGAATGACAGCCTTCATGTATAGAGTATTCTCAGCTACATATTTTTCCCATTCAGTGTGTTGAATGTATCATGCCACTCCCTTCTGCTGGCCTGGTTTCTGTGGGGGAAGTCTGCTGTTAACATCATTTGTCTTTCCTTATAGGTTGGACTTCTTTCTTCTTATACTTTCAGGATGTTTTTATTATCTCTATATTTTACAAATTTTATTACAATATGTATTTGATTTTGGCTTGTTTTGTTGAGTTTGATGGGGCTTCTCTATATCTTTTGGATTTGGATGTCTCCGATTATGGAAGTCTTCAGCTGTAATTTCTTTTTGGTGCCATTGTGGATGGGATTTTTTATCTTTCTGCTACATCATCATGACTATAGAAATGAACAGATTCCTGCATAATAATTGTATATCGTATAACTTTATTGAATGAATTTTCAATTCCAATGGTTTCTTGGTGGATTCATTAAGGTTTTTTATATAGTGTCCTATCATCTGCAAATAGTAAGTTTTCATTCTCCCTTACCATGTTGGGATGACTTTTCTTTCTTTTTTCTTGTTCTATTGCTATGTTTACCACTTTTTGTATTATGTTGAACAAAGGTGGTGAAAGTAGATATTTGTACTTCCTTCCTGATCATAGAGGAAAGGTTTTCACTTTGTCACCACTGAGTATGTTAGCATGTTTTATTTTTATATATGGCCTTTTTCATGTTGAGGTGTATACTTTCTAAACCCACTTTGTTGAGTTGTGAAAACGAACAGATGATGTATTTTGTCAAATGCTTTGTCTGCGTCTATAGAGATGATCCTATGGCTTTTACCCTTCATCTTTTTTAATATGATTTATAAAATTGTTTTACCTGTGGGTTGTGAACCACCCATGCATTCCGAAAATCACAGTGGATTGTGATTAATGATGTTTACATATTAGGGGCGCCTGGGTGGCTCTGGTTAAGCATCTGACTTCGGCTTCAGGTCATGGTCTCACGGTTCGGGAGCCATTTGCTGAAGGGGAGTTGGTGTCAACATCTCTATGGATTTGTATAACTCCACAGTGCATCCTCCATTTTCAGAGCAGAAAGAAGATGTCTACAAAGGTTTCTACAAGTGCCACCATGGTCCACCTTCAGCTTCACTGTCCTGTGACACCCTCACAACCCTGTTTCTGGCGAGTCTATCAGGGGCATCGCTCAACTGTACCTGTCTCAGCCCCTCCAGTCCTCCAGCCTGCAGTCCAGTCCTCCCACTGCTGCCACACTGAGGGGCGCAGAGCACGAACAAGCTGAACTCATCTTCAGGTTTCCCATGTGGAGCTGAAGTGTCTGACTTTGAGAAGTGGTTATAGACGTCACTTCCATTTCAGGAAAACCACTCCTTGCAGGAAAGGGTCAGGGTTAATTTTGGGAAAAAAAAAAAAAAAAAAAACTTCCCAAAGATATGTTTTACTTAGCCCATAATGAATGGGTTCCCCATCTTTGGGGCCAGACTGATGGAATATTGGGGAAAGTGTTCTGGTAGGGACATATTTGGGTTTAAATGAATGATCCATACATTGGGAGGTACAAGGATATTCTCCTCATCCTGTCTAATTGGGGTGCTCTGACAAGTCAACTTATTCCAGCCATTCTGTGTCACTGTGTTCTCCAGTGTAAGTGAAGATGCTGGTTTTGCCTACAGAGAGGAAGAATTAACCTGTCAGGAAACAAGCACATGGGGCATGGTCCCCAGAAAAGGCTAGACTAGGGATGGAAATGGTCTTGGGTGTATGCCTGAAGGAAGAACATGAGACCCCTGGTCCTGTAATTAATAGTGAGTGTTCCACATCTCCTATGGAGCGCCAAGGTGAATGTCAGAGGACCCCACTCCTGTCCCAAGTTTATGCAGAGAGAGGGAGGGACTGGCCTTGAGATTGCCAGATGAGCTGACCACCAGCATGTTCCTCTGTGACTCCACTGTGGTGGTGGGCATGAGGCAAAGGTCATTCCCAAGCAGGCATTCAGGAAGAGTGGCTAGAGTGGGTGTGTCACATCTCACACAAGTCAGCACACCAGCTCAGGGCTCACTCCCTTATCTGACCGGGCTCCTTTTGACAGGTCTTGGGGGGGGATGATATTTAGGCTAAAGACACCAGTAAGAGGAGCCAATGCGATGTAAGTTTTGAGTAAGCCCAACATCAATGACAACCATCCCATTAAAACCCATCATTACCTACTTCCACTAGAATAAACTAAACTTCTCAAATGCCCTCAACACACAGAACACACTTTTCCTCAATAATTCCCACTGTCAACCAGACATTTGGGCTTTACAAGTACTTATCCTTCCATCTTTGGAAATACAGTTGGCAAACGATATGTTTTAGCTACCCTGTGCACTCATCGTTGCCTGGAGAGAAGAAAGCCATGATGATGTGACTTTCCACACAGGTTGCCCTGTATTTTCCCAGCTGTGTCTGGTCAGGGCTCACTTTGCTTTTTCTGGTTTGGGCACAGAACCGGGGCTGCATTTGCTAGTCACAGTCTTATTGACCCACCACTTGCTAACACACCAGATTTAAGAACATCCAGAGTCTTCTGACACACCCCAAATGTGAAAGATGAATAATTAAGAACACTCGCCAAATAAAAGCCCAGAGAAATGTCGTCTTTAATATGTCACACGATTCACAGACCCCCCCAAAGCCAATGATGACCTAGGTGTTAGGATTCCCAATGGATTTGAAAGGAGGCATCATTAAAAAAATGCTTAAGCAAGCAATTACAAATGTGTTTGAAACAAATGAGAATAAGTCTCAGGAAAGGAAGAAAGGTGTAAAGAAGTACATAATCAACAATTACAACTGAAAAGAATAATGAGTACAATTTTTAACCCCCCCCCCCACACACAGCACACAAAGAATAAAACCTAATGTTTATGTCACAGGAATCTCAGAAAGAGAAAATACAAAAAAGTAGGGACTAAAAATATATTTCAAGAGAAAAATCAAAAAATTGTTTCAGGAAATCATGGCTGATTTTCCGAATTTGACAAAAGATGTGAACCTAATGATCTAAGAAAGTGAGTAAATACCAAAGAGTTGAAACCTCAAGAAATCCACCAGGAAACATGCTAGGACTACACTATGCTCCCACCCCATTCACATTTTTCCAGTTCTATCCCCATAAGCTTGCATGTGGGGCCTTGGAAGATAATGAGGTTATGTTAGGTCACAAGTTTAGGACCCTCATCATGAGGTTAGCATGCTTACAAGGAGAGATGCCAGAGAGCTGGCACTCTCTCTCCATGCACACATACAGAGAGAGGTCATGTGAGCACAAAGCCAGAAGGTGACCATCTGCAAGCCAAGAAGATGAATCTTCCCAGAACGTGACCACACTGGTGCCCTTGTTGGATTTCTACCCTAGACAACTGTAAGAATGTGCATTATGGATTTTTAGCCATTGGCTTAAACTTAGTGCATTTTTACACATTGCAATAAAGCAAGATTCAGAAACTAAAATACATGGTGAATGGGACTTTATCAAGATTAAAACATTTTGCTCTTTTAAAGAGCCTGTTTGTTAGCTAACTTAATATAACATATTATAATTATATGAATTATGTAAATAATAAATATATATATTTATTATTAATTATATATTATTATATATTATATAATATATATTATATATAATTAATATAATATATAATATAATATATAATATATTATATATAAAATTAATATAATCATGACAATATAATCATGATAATTATAATAATTATATATAATTAATATAATCATGATAATTATAATAATTATTTAAATAATTATTATAATTATCATGATTATAATATAAATTATATTAAAAATAATGTAGGGGTGCCTGAGTGGCTCAGTCCATTAAGTGTCCGACTTTAACTCAGGTCAAGATCTCCTTGTTCATGAATTTGAGCCCTGCATCTGTCTCTGTGCTGACAGCTCAGAGCCTGGAGCCTGCTTCAGATTCTGTGTCTCCCCTCTCTCTGCCCCTCCCCCACTTGCACTCTGTCTCTCTCAAAAATAAATAAATAAACATTAAAAAAATATCCTGTTAATAGGATAAAAATACAAGCTATACACAAGGCGAACATGTTTGCAAACCACACATGTGACAAAGAACTTGTATCTACACAGTATAAAAAAAATTCAGAATGCAACAAAAAATAAGAAGGAAAACATTTTCCAAATAGGAAATGGGCAAAAGACATGAAGAAACATTTCAGCAAAGATAACATACAGGTGGCATAAGCACATGAGAAAATGTTATACATCACTAGCCGTGAGGTAAATACAAATGACAACTGACTGAGTAATCACTCCCCGCCTGTTAGAAGAGCTGGTTCAACTAAAACAGTGAAAAGATAAAATGTTGGAAAGAGGCGGCTCTCTCATGCATTGCTGGTGGGAATGTAAATAGCACAGCCACTGTGGTAAGACAATTTGATAGCTGAACATAAACCCTACAACCTAGCGGTCAGGTTCCTGGACATTTATTTATCCCAGAGAATTTAAACTTAAAATCCCACAAAACACTGGGCACAAATGTTCACTGCGGGGTAATGTGTAATAGCCAAACCACTGGAAGCAAACAAAATGTCCCTCGAATGGATAAACAAAGCATTCCATCCACACTAGGGAGCCCTACATAGTGATAAAGAACATATATATGCACACACACACACACACACACACACACACACACACACAAAGTAAACTCAGCAAACAGTCTTCTCAGTGGAGATGCACAGCCAGGAGGGAGGCATCAGCATAATGTTCAAAATGAAATGGAAACGTCATTCACCTACATATGAATATGTGCCATGACACGGAGACCCCCGTCAGGGTTCTGGTAGGTAGGAAGCTGCTTCCAAGGAGAATGCAGGCAAATGGTCTGTATAGAGCCAATGAAGTGGGGGTCTACTTCTGGGATGAGACTGATAAATGAGGCAGAAAACTGGTGAAGTTTCTAAAGCTAGCAGAGGTTTTTTGCGTTTGCATAGCATGAGATCATTTACATTGCCCCTGGGGGGAGAAAGGTTTTGCATCTCTATTCTCTTAGGCTTGTGGCTTAGTTTTCTCTTCACTTGTGCCCTTGGTACACAGTAAGTCAGAGTTGCCAGAGTCCAGAGTCCCTTGGTGGGCTTGTGTGATGGTGTCCTTACCATGACAATGAAGTCCACAGACAAGTCTTGTGCTTTTCCTGTAAGTCCTGCTTCTAACAGGTCCAGTCTGGGGGTGCCTATTTGCAAGTCCTCAGGTGAGGACATGTGATGAAGGCTGGACATTGGGACTAGCCTTCAATGATCCATATTTCCGTGACTCCCTGCTCTCCTTCCAGTGCTGTGTAGGTCCGTGCCCTTGATGCTCCTTTCGTATAAACCCTTGACTACTTGGTCTCTCTACTCCTCCTCACCCTGTATGGTAGTCCTGTGGCTACCCTTGAAACCTCAGGCATAAGTTTTCTTGCCCACCTCTGCACACTGGCCCTCCAGATCAGGGTCTGATACACCTTGCACGTTCAATAGATGCTTGTTGAAAAATCGCATGTAGGATGTCCTGTCTCTCTCTGTCGCCAAAATAAGTAAACATTGAAAAAATAATTGAAAAAAAAGAAAAGAAAAATCACACAGATGAGTTGGGATCTGAGGCACATTGTGAAGAAAACATGGGGGGTGGGAGGTAGTGGAGGTGGAAAGGCTGTTCCACAGAGTTGAAGGACATGACAAAGTCAGCAGTGGCAGGTTGGACTTGAGGGTGGGACCAATGGTGGTGTCGTCCAGGTAGGGCCATGGGAAGGGCATGCAGAGCTGAAAAGCACTAACATTTCAAGGAGAAGGGAGGTGGAAGGAGTCTCGTATTCCCAGTGTGTCTCCCTGTCCCTGAGGGCTGCTGTTTCGGTCACGGGTCCCAAGTGGGGAGGGTGCACAGCTGCAGATGTCCATGGTTTGCAGGAACCTGAGGGAGAGTGAAGAACAAACACAGGGGCCTAGGATGCAAGAGGGAGCACTAGGTTCATGTACAGCCACCTCCCTGCGAAATCAGCTTTTCAAAACCTTCCTGGGTCTCTTCAGAGGTGACAGGGAGGTCTCCACCGGGGGAAGAGACACCTGACAGTCCCTCTCCCACTAGTCTGGTCTCTGGAGCCCTCTCCCTGGCTCCTGGCTGTCAGGTTGGTGGGCAGGCGGTCATACCACCTGGTGGGCGCACCTAGGTGTGGTGTTGCAGACCCTGGCGCCCAGCAGCTGTGCCCCCTGTGGGAGGTCGGGGGTCTTGGATCCCAG
Source organism: Acinonyx jubatus (assembly GCF_027475565.1). NCBI lineage: Eukaryota > Metazoa > Chordata > Mammalia > Carnivora > Felidae > Acinonyx > Acinonyx jubatus. Next base: position 87,548,248 of record NC_069380.1, on the reverse strand, counting down.
ATCCAAGCGGGTGTGCGGGAACGAGCCCATGGCTGCGCGCAGACGTGTGGGCCAGGTACTGAGCCCGGTGAGGGACACAGCTCAAGCTGCAGCTGTTCTGTGTGTCCTGGCTCCCAGACCACCTGCCGCCCAAGCTCCCAAGTCTCTCAGCCAGCCAGGGGCTGACGCCCACCCCACTCCCCCGCCGGGGACATGCTGCTGCCTGGTGCCTGCATCCAGGTAGCTGTGGAGGTAGCGGTAGCGGGGCACTCACAGAGGACTGGGAGCCATGAGCCTCCAGCCCAGGAGGGTAGTGGCCCTGCTGCTCCTGAAGCTCCTGGAGGCAGAGGCCAATTCGCGGGATCAACTCCCAAAGGCGCCTCCAGGCTGCAGCTGCACTCCTGGAGCGCCAACACTGCCAGGGGCTGAGGGCATGCGATGCCCCCAGGCGCCCCTGAAAGACCATATGCAAGAAGCCTAAAGGTGGAGCAGCTGAGACCCACAGCCTCTCTCCAGGACCTGCCTCAGTCGTGGTGCTGCCAAGATAGGGATCCTCGTGACAGGGTCCTATGTGGCCTTCCCCCTGCCCCTCTCTGTCTTCCCCTTCCATTCCCCCCCCCACCTCCCCCCCCCCCCCCGTACTACTGGATTCTTCTTGCGCTCCTTTCTGGCTGAGGTCTGGAGGACTCAGGAGTGACCTTTATGGGTTTTACCCCAGTTCCCTGGAGGAGGAGGGCCCGAGATCGAGTGGGGGGTTAGGTTCCAGTGGTGGGGAGCGACACAGGTATGGGGGGGGGGGCTCCCTGAGTGCCCTTGAGGTCTGACTGGGTTGGTGGCTGGAGGGTGGAGGTGCGAAGGAATGAATGCGTGGACCTGCGGTTGTGGGGAAATGTCAAGGCAGGGCCAGGGAAGTCACAGCTATGAGCAGGATGAAACATTCCTGCCTGTGAAAATGAAGCGCAGGGACCTCAGTGTGCAGGGAAACATTCCAGGGAGAGTCAGGGTAGTGGGCCTGAGTTGCTGGAGCCCAGCCAGGGAACTTGTTGAAGTGATGTAGAGTGGAAGCTACAGGTGAACACAAGCCTCCTGCCTCCCCCCCTGCACACCCCCTGCCCTGCCCCGCCCCTGGTGGCAAAGTTGCACCCTCTGATGGGGTGGGGAGATCCCACGCTGCTTTTTGCTAAAGGCGGTCCTTTAACATGGGAGTTAATGGGACTATGGGGTGGGGAGTCTGAATTAGGGGTTGTGCAACTCCCTGTTGTGCTCTTCATTTCTGAAGGCAATTTACTTTCAATCAATGAACTCAAAGCAAATGGGCGATGAACACGTGGAGCTCCTTTCTTTTAGAGGGTGGTCCAGACTCTTTCCTACTTGGAGTTGTGTGCTGGAGAGGACTGGGGTTTTGGGATTCAGTACAAGATCATTTTTGGAAAATGTGGGGTGGGAACGTCTTCTTCGTACTCTCCCAAGGAAGGTGGATGGAAAAGCTCCTTGTTCCAGGCAGACTTGTCGGTTTTGCTCTTCATATCTGTGGGGCATGGTGCTTCATGTCTCTGTGGAGCGCCTCCTCTCTTGCATTCGTTCCGTGTTTCAAGAGTTTCAGACCTTAGGAATCACATCTCCTCTGCGACTCACCAGGCAGCACAAGGGAGAAGTGACTCTGAGCCCACCGTGTCCCTAGAAACCAGTGCATGTGTACTTGAGCAGCCAGTGCTCGCCTCTCAGCCTCCTTTTGAAATCAGCTCTTGAGCAAATGCTCTTTCATTCCATGGGTTCTACCTCTCCCACGTTGTTGGTGTGTGTGTGTGTGTGTGTGTGTGTGTGTGGTGCTGTGGCCTGTATGTAGTCCGGACTGCGTTAGGAACCCAGTTCTTTCCAAAGACTGTTTTGTTGCATAGAATTTCTCATTTCAATAGAGTGTTCCAATCCTGTCTCAAAGGTTGAAAACATCCTGAAGGCAGCACCGTGACCTCGCTGAAAGCAAAAGCCTAAGAGCAGAGGCTTTCACAAACTTACATATCAAGATGATTGGTACTTTTATGTTTTCAGTAAGATGGTGTGGTGTAGGCCACTTTTACCAGCTCACGCTCCTAAGCATCTGTTTTGTCCCCGGGGGGTGAGTTGTCTGTCTCAGGAATCAAGGAGATTATGTTATCTTGAATATCATTATTTCATAATTACCATGATTACTATATTCTTCATATCCCATCGCATGGAATTTGATACATGTGCTTGATACCCGAAACGTTTTCATCACAAAACGCTCACTACAACAAGGAGAAAAAAATAACTTTTGTGTGATGGACAATGTCCCTTACCTTTATTGTACTGTTTTAGTGGTATGTACAATGTGTTAAGAGTGACGAGAGTGTCCACTTAGATCTAAGGAGATTTTTGCGACATAATGATCACTCCTCAATAAACCATAAAAATAATTGAAAATCTGACATAGCTAGCAATCTAAGCACTCTGGTCCTTTTTGATATGAAATAGGAAGTAAAGAAATCATCTTTCAAAAACTGCCGAGTCATAATAATTCCTTATTATTCAGGTAGGTCTGGTGAATGTAATGGAATGAACTAACGTCTTTGAAATAGAGGAAGCTAGAATTTGAGCTATTGAAGTCATATTTACTCTCTATTTTCCTGTTGACATGGTCTGTTTTTTATTCGCTGATGCCTTTTGCCCTTTAAACCTATTTCCCTCCTTCCTGCCCTCACCTTGGCAATCAGCTTTATGTATTTATGGGTTTGTTTTATTATGTTTTGAGAATTTTTGTATTTTGATTTCTAATTTCTGTTTCAGTTTTCACATATATGTGAGAGCCATTTGGTACTTGTCTTTCTCTGTGTGATTTATTTCACTTAGCATAATGCCCTCCAGGCTAGTATAAACAATGTGGCATAATACAGGTGTGAAGGTATTTTGGGGAGTTAGTGATTTACATGTGTTCTGAGTAATACCTAGGGGGGTTATTGAGGGCAATTGCTGGATGCGATGGATGTTCTAGTTTGAATTTTTTGAGGAAACTTTATATTGTTTTCGACTGCCGCTGCACAAGTTCCAATCCCAGCAACAGAACACAATGATTCGCTTTCCTCCACATTTTACCAACACTTGTAATTTCCTGTCTTTTTGATAAGGATCATTCAGACAGGTTTCAGGTGATATCTCTTTGCTTTTGGCTTTTCATTTCCCTAACGTGGAGTGACATTGCACATCTCTTCATGTATGTGCTGGCCATCTGTGTGGCTTCATTGGAAAAATGCCTCTTCAGGACTCTGCCAGTTTCAGTAATTGCTCTTTGCTTTTGCATTTGTTGTGCTGTAGGAGTTCTTTATATCTTTTGTCTATCAACCCTTTACCATGTATGTAGTTTGCAAGTATTTTCTCCATTCACTATGTTGCCTTTTCATTCTGTTGAAGATATTTTTGCTGTGCAGAACTTGTTTTTTTTAGTTTCATGTAGTCCCACTTCTTTATTTTTCCTTTGTAGGTTTGGCTTCTGGTGTCAAATCCCAAAACTCAGTGTCAAGACTGAGATCAAAAACATTTTCATGGGTTCGGCACTTGGCTTGGTCCAGCAAAGCCAAGGGCAGCAGAAAGGATTGCTTAAAACTCCATGCAAGTCAGGAGAGGCGACAGGGAGTTTAAGGGACGTCTCTGTGAGCTGCTCTCAAGCTCCTGTAGTCATTAAATATACAAACAATGTGCAACACGTCAGTGGGCCACATGCTGGAAAGAATGTATTAAAGACATGGTGCAAACCAAATTTAGACAGGATAAAATATTCCATGCAACAACATGATCTAAGGACTTTGTGAGCACGTGCAGAACCCAACCCTTACATACACATCTACATACACCCTACATACACATACACATCTACATACACCCTACATACACATAGATCAGCGTAGTCTAGCCTACCCCCCAGGGGCCCACCAACTAGGTAAGTGAACTGATGCTGGCTGTTTGCAGAAAGGCCAGAGAGCAGTGATCTGCTTTGCAAAGCGTTCCCTATAATCTCCTAACTCAGGACGGTATTGTGCGATTTCCCACACCTTCTGCACAAGTTTTTATCCAGTATTTTTCTGGTTTTAGGTCTTAAGTCTTTAATACATTTTGACTTCGTTTCTGTGTGTGGTGTTAAATACGTGTCAAGTTGTTTTTCTGTGCATGTTGTTTTTCTGTGCCCAGGGTTTCTGACACCACCTATTGAGGAGACTGCCTTTTCCTCATGTTATATTCTTGGTTCTTTTGTTGTAAATTAATTGGCTACCTATGCGTGGGTTTCTTTCTGGGCCTTCAGTTCTGTTCCAATGATCTGTGTGTCTGTTTTAACACCAATACCATAGTGCTTGGGTTATTGTAGCTTTGAGATCTAGTTTAATATTAGAAAGCATGATGCTTCCAGCTGTGTTCTTCCTTCTCAAAGTGACTTTGGCTATTCAGGGCCTTTTGTGGTTCTGTCCTCATTGAAGGATTATTCTATTTTTGGAGATGTGCTTAAACTTTGATAGGGACTGCACCTAGGGAATGTGTAGATGGCTTTAAGTAGTGTGGACATTTTGACCATCTTAATTCTTGGGATCCACTAGCATAGAATGTCTTTCCGCTTATTTCCGTCCTTCAACTTCTTACTCCACTGATTTCTGGTTTTCAGTAAAGAGGTCTTTCATCTTCTTGGTTAAATTCATTATTTTCTTTTTTAAGTTTTCTATGTTTATTTACTCTTGAGAGGGAGGTATACAGAGAGAGAGAGAGAGAGAGAGAGAGAGAAGAGAGAGAATGAGTGGGGAAGAGCTGAGAGAAAGAGAGGCACAGAATCTGAAGCAGGCTCCAGACTCTGAGTTGTCAGCACAGAGCCCAATGCAGGACTCAGAATACAATTCATGAGATCACAACCTGAGCCAAAGTCAGATGCTTCACTGACTGTGCCACCCAGGTCCATAAATAAGGTTTGTTTGGATATACGTTTTGTTTAACCAGACACAGAGAGCTGTGACATAGACATATACTTCCCAACACATTCCCACAACACACCCTGTGCATCTTGGGAGGTAGCCACCTTGTCTCTATTTTCTGTCCTGGAACCCAGTGCCTGACTCAACCGCTCAGTGAATTCATCTCAGAATACTGCAGTTGGGAAGAGACCTATATTTTTCATAGAGTTCTTGAAAGGCACCTCAAAATCATTGAGTTTTACAGAGTTGTTTCTGATCTGCCTGGAATCCTCTGAGGATGTCTAAGTTGGAATGGCACTTTCTTCGCTGAGAGATCAGGGAGCCCTGCAGTATTCCTGTGTGTCTTGTGGTCACCAGAGGGTGCTGTGTGGCTGCTCATGACAAAGACACTGTTCCCCAAAGATGGGGCTGGCAGGTGCAGGGCTTCACTGCTGGAGGAGCCTGAAGCGTGGAGTGGCTTTACTCGGTATCAAACCGTTGACTGAGTCTCCATCCTGCAGGCTCCTGGAGCTCCTGGTGTGCTTTGTAAAAGACTCCTCTGCTTGCGGAGGTTCAAGTGGTTCTTGCTGTTGCCACTGAATCCTCAGGATGAACACATTCAGGTCATGGTCTTTAACTCATTGACCTGACCTGCACTTACAGGTACTTTCCTGAGAGTAAGGGACCCAGCCTGGGTGGAGGGCCAGCAAGCAGACAGCAGTGGCCCAGGCTGCATCCTCCACTGGCCTGAAAGCAGGGACTGGCTGCTCTACTGAGAAGCAGAGCTATGGAACAGGAGGCGCACAGGTGGCTGGGGTTTGTCATGGGATGGGGCCTGGACGAGTGTGTTCCGGGACATGGGGCAGGGATGCTGTGCAGGAGATCACAATGAGTGAATGTGGTTTCTTTCCTGCCCCATGGGTCACCCCTAGGTACCCTGATGGCCTCAGTGCTGGCTTGTCCTCCTAATTCTTCAGGTATCCAGTCAGTCCCGGGGGTCCCTGCTTTTCACATAAGGCCCCAACGTAATAAAGAGACTGTAGATATTGGAAACTGGAGGCAGCGCCCGCAAAATGCATATGAATTATGTTCCAAAAGCTGTGCTCAGTGTACACACCTAAAGAAGGAGAGATTTGTGGTACAGATGTCCCCTTCAGTACAATGATGAGAGTCAAATTATTGGAATTGGCTCAGTCATTCAGCTTCTGGAGATGCAGAATAAATGATGGTGTGTGGCCACTGAGAATGCAGAAGGGGACAGGACTGTGCCTGTCCACTGTGGGGACATCACGTACTACAAGACCATAATCCTGGATCCTTCCACGCCCATCCTGTCACACCACTCGTAGACAAAAACACAGACACCTGCTGCACTCAAAGCAAAAGGACTGGGAAGATGACACCATGTCTTATGGGCGATTATTTCTTTGAAGAATATAAAATTTTCTCCGCATTTATTTGTATGTATTTATTTTTTTTCATATTTATTTATTTGGAAAGAGCGAGAAGGAGAATCCTGACCAGGGCTTCAAGCTGTCATTGCAGAGCCTGACTTGGGACTGGATCTCAAGAGCCATGAGATCATGACCTGAGCCAAATTCAACTCGGAAACTCAAACGATTGAGCCACCTTGGTGCATGTCCTCATTATTTAAATCTTTAGTTTACTACATAAACGTCCCATGCAGAAAACCTTTAAGATCCTTGTACTTTATTGCCTAATAGATTAGCATAAATGGAATATTGAATATTTCACTTAGGTATTTTTATAATATGCACATTAGACCAATATCAACATGGCCTGTCCAGGAAAATGAAACATTTTCAAGGTATCCCTCTGGTCAGGACATTTCTCCTCTGCTTCTTGGTCTTGTGTCAAACCTCAAAGGGTCCCCATGCCAGATAATGAAGATATTTCAAGGAGGAGCTTGACATAATCTTTGTTCTGTGGGGAATATTCCTCTGTCATAAAAATCTTAGTTTCGTTGAATATTTAACCAATTATTAATCACTCTCATGTTATGTAGCCAGACACAACAGGCGATGTTGTGTGTTTGCACACACCTGAAAATTTTGGAGGAGCTAAAGCAGCAGAAACTGATATCAGTGGTTGCAGAGACTGGGGTGAGGGAATGAGCCATGGGTGATTAGTAGTACATGTGTCTCTGTGATGGAAATGTTCTAGGAGTACATAGTGGTCACGGGTGCAAAATCCTGTGAATGTACGTAATGACACTTGAATTGTAATTTGAAAGGATCAGAGTAAATTTTTTGAAGTTAATTTATGTTTTATTTATAAAACAATATATAAGGACAGTAAATATCTCTATACAAACCACAAAAATTACAAAGAACGCAATGACAGGATCAGGGCATCCTTTGGGGCTGCAGCCAGCATGCGCCACTGTTCGGGAGCCGAGGCTGGTTGCTCAGCTGCAGCAGGTGGTTGCTCCAGCCCTTCCGTGACCCCGCCAGCTGGGGCTGGAGGCTGCTCAGGGTCTGTGGGTCCACCAAAGGGCAGGTGGATCTTTCCAGCTCCTGACAGTGAATCAGAGATGGGACTACCACCTGCACTCTTGGTGACTCTGCAGGGAGGGTCACCAATTCTAATTGCTGAGCTCCAGGATGAGTGGTGGCTGCAGGCAGCCTGGGCTGCGAAGCTGCAGTGGGCACCACAGAGATAGCGGGGGCTAGCTCCTGAGGGACGTCTGGATCTTCTCTGGAGCTGGTGCCATAGCTTCAAGAATACAAAGTGCCATCACCGTGATTGCCATTCCATGGCCTTTCCTAATAAAGGAAACCTCTCCCGCAGACATTGTCATCTGAGTCAAAGAACCCACCAGGAGGAAATCTCCCAGACGGCAGGCTAATGGAACAGTGATCTGAGACTACTCACAACTCCTAGCCCACCCGCAGTCTTAGGAAACGTGCTTTGTGTGGCATACCCTGTCCCATCCACATGCCCACATCTCCCACCCAGAGTCCTCCTCACCCAGAGATTCTGGCTCATTGGGCTCATGGTTTCTCCGTGATAAGTAGAGAAGGCGGTCACGGCGCTGCAGCTCGGAGCCTGGCATGTGGACCCCTACATATGCCGCAGCATCTGCAGGCTGATGAAATCTGGGGGCTGGAAAAAGTCCTCGGGGTAGTGGTCCAGCCAGGTGCCCAGGATGGAGGAGATGGCCCTGGGGATACAAAAGTAGCCAGAACAATCAACATGGGGTGTTCCTCCCACTGATGTCTCAGGACAGGCCTGTGGGACCTGGCCTCTATGCCTCCTGCTCCTGGATGTACAGAGGGTGGTTCTATACCTTGTCCACCTGTGATTTGGCAGTCCCACCTAAGAGAGTCCTGGTCACTGAAGAGGGACTGTGAAAAGTCTATTTGACGGGAATCCCTTAACCAATGATGTGGTCGTCTCTGTCCTTCTTGGGAAGCCAGACATACTCCTTGGTGTGTCCTCCTGCCAACCTCTCACTAGAATTCAACTCCGTGCATGAGTGGAGGGGCCGGCGTCAGGATGAGTCAGTGCCTTCACTGCATACACTAGTGCTCCATGAAAATCTGAACACATACGGGACAAAGGCACTCTGTCTCTTACTTGGGCTTGCTTGAACCCTCCTCATACCTTAAACGTGACAACCTGTGTCTCTATGCTGCCTCATTAACTTAGTGGACATGTGGGTGTCCTCCCACTGACACTGGTCTCCCATAGGGTGGGTGATATGTGGTCCTTGAGCCCTCACTGTGTCTCCTGAACCCTTGCTAAGCACACACTGTCGAAGTTCCACAAGGTGGTGAACGTGATGCTCCCCAAAACCTTTATTCTCGGTCCCCTGATGGGGGTGGAGGCAAGCCTGTGAGTGGGAAGGGATGGGGTTGGACTCTCTAAAGGGCTGAATCTGTCCTCTGTTGCCCTCTGCTGTCTCATTGTGCCCACAGCTTATCCTCTAACCCACAGGACAGGACCCCTTTCCTTGCTTCCAAGAGAAAGCCCTCAGACCTTTGCCCTCTCACAGGACTCTCAGATGTGTGGGATGCTGGGTCCTGAAGCCCCTCCCACGCACAGTCTCAGCACTGCCCTCTTGGAGAATGAAGGCCCTCCAGCATGAGCTCAGCCTACGCACATTTTCTTCTGCTCCCGGGGTCCATCATCTTCCTCAGTCTCAGGAAGGAAGCAGCCATATCTGGAGGAGGCCAGAAGGGCATCATATAAGCTGTCCTGTGGATACTACCTCTTGTCATATCCAGAGTCACTGACTGCTGACATGATGGAGCTCTGGAGGGGGGCACCAGGACTTGGGTGTCTGCAGCCCGTTAAGCGTCTGACTTTGGCGTCAGTCATGATCCTCGTGTCTGTGAGTTTCGAGGGCCTCCGCGTCAGGGGGGACCTCTGTGCTGACAACTCAGAGCCTGGAGCATGTTTCAGATTCTGTGTCTCCTCTCTCTCTGCCCCTCCCCAGTACATGCTCGTCTCTCTCTGTCTCAAAATAAAAATAAAATATTATAAAAATTTTTTAAAAAAGAAAAAAATGGAGCTCTGGAGGGGAGGGTGCTGTCTGCTCTGTGCATTGGATCCCAGTCAGCTCCTACAGAAGTGCCTGCACCTAGTGGGGCTTCCTGTATGTTTGATGAACGATAGGGCCCCAATCAGCTCCGTCACACATATTGGTGTGGGTCTGGGCCTCCTGCTCATCCTGGGCATCCTTGATTAGTTTGACCCAGGACTCAGACACACAGATAGACCGTCACATCTCCTTTTCAAATGGGAAAAGAGCCCAACTCAACACCTGGTGACAGTGAAGGATGAGGCAGAAACTTGATCATGGGGAAGAGGACAAAGATCACCCAGCAGAGACACAGCTCATCCAGCAGACCTTTCCACAGGGCCAGGGTCACTTTCCAAGCAGTGCCCCCACTGAGTACCTGTAGTTATTCTGCTCTGATCAGAGGAACAAACTGAGACTCAGGGAGGTTTGGTGACTTTCCTTAGACTCAAAGCTTTAAGGGGCTGAATCACACTAGGCTGTGAAGGGCAGGGTGCTCACCTCATAAGCAATAGTTCCAGGACCTGTTGTGTGGTAGCAAAAGCTCTGTAATGTGCCCAAGAATGTGAAGAAGCAGGTGGGGTCTCTCCAACAAGAAGGCGGCACCAGTGCTCCACTCGACTGCTTCAGCAGGCCTGCATTGATGGTCCACTCCACACAGTTCTCATTCTCGTTCACGGGTGCGGGCTTTTTTACCCCGAGATAGAACAGAGGAGGGACACAAAGTCAGACACAGCACCATGGACATCAGGAGGGTTGGAGTCCAGAATGCAGACCAAACCCCCAGCCCTCAGTGACTTGTCGAAAGAGTGAGACCTGGTGCACACAGTAGGAAAAAGGATCTTGGCATTCACGTGAGAATTTGAGGTGGGGAATGACTGAACACGTTAGGATCTGAGGTCAGATTGTTAGATGAGTATGGACAGCACCTCCCTGCATTAACAGCATTGTCCTTGTGATTTCTAACACCACAGTCCATTCTAGGGATCAGAAGACAGGGACATTACCTGGCAGAGGTTGGATCAGGATAATAGGACATGTAGGATGTTCAGTGCAGCACTGTGACATGGCAACAGAAGGGAATCATGTAACAGTCCCGCATTTGTGAAGGGCTGAATGGGTGAGGTAAGTTGTCTCATTTCCAGAATGTTGTCTAGGTAGTAAGGTCCTTGCTCCTGATCTGGAGGGCCCTAGGGACGTGTTGCTTGGCAACCAAAGTGCAGAGCAGTAGACATAATACAGTGAGTCCCATGTCCTTTGGGTAAAAATCTCCCTGCTCATCATGAACATGTGTCAGATGTGGGGAAGATGTGGAAGGATGGTCAGGCGAAGAGGGACACCTGGGAACAGTCGTTGAGGAAACATGTACGACAATGGCCAATATATTCTAGACAGAATGGGACGTGAAATGGTTTCACACCTGTTTTCTGATATTCCTACAAATAAGTGGAGAGTGATGTTGCATCTGGCCATGGCAGGGGCTGGGCCACGAGGGCATGTTTGGGGAGCACATGGGGTTCCAGGTTCATCTGGGATCAGGAGTCTATGAGAGATACCAGGGGAGTATCAGTGTGTTTTCTGTGCCCTGGGATTCTTTTGCACTGCCTCTGGGCTGTGCGTGTTGGGTTTCCCTGGTAACTTCACTCACCCTGAGCCAGTGGGGCATCCTGCTGATGGCATGGGGCTTCCTCCAGTTCTTCAGGGGATGTAGAGCAGGGCTCTACCATCATTCACCTTCTCCTCCATCACTGTACGTGTGGGCTCGGTAAAGACAGTGCCCAGCATGCAGGCCGGAGTCCTCAAAGCCATGTCTGCTTGCTTTTCACATGTCCGCAGACCCGTGTGAATTCATTGCACATATACACACCGCAGTGTGCACACACCTCCCTCAAGGAGGAGAAGCAACGTGGTTTGAGGGCCTTGGATTAAACCCTGTTTATAGTAAAGGCACCTCAGATATCCCTTTTGCCTCCTTCCCAGCATGACATCTGCATGGCCATGATGGGTCCACCAGGTCGCCCACTGCCATCCAACCTCCTCCAGTCCAGGACAGGAGCACCTCACGTGTTCCCCCTTTCCCCCAGAAACTGAAAACGGGGGAGGGGTGCCCAAGGATGGCTCAGAGCTGTGACCTGACCTGACCTGGCCTGGCCTGCTCTAGGCTGCTCTGTATTACCTTATGTCACCTCCTGGAAAACATCCTGAGGCATCGCCAGCGTGGGTGAAGGAAACCTCTCCAACATCTGAATAATCCTGTACACTGGGGTTTCTGGTATCCAGAGCCCTGGTAACTGGGAAAACAAGAGAACATCCCATACTCTCTGTGTCTGTAGACAAGTAGAACTGTATGGGAAATTATCTAGTGGTATGGGTGCCGTTACTGGAGTTCCACTTCTCCTGGGGCCTATTGTGAGCAAAGTGATGTCACTGCCCAGGATCCACCTCCTGAGTCCGCTCCTGGGATGACACCTATGCAAATAGTCCTCTATTTGCTGACTGCTCACCCCTTTCTCCATGAAATGTCACATCGGTCCACAGTTACACCAACGCACCCCTCTCCACAGCCCCCTGGGAAGGTCTGGGGGCAGCCAGGGTCCCAGTTTTGAGACATATCTGGGTTGAGACACAACTCTTCATTCTTACCTCTTTCTGGCTCCAGATAAGTGATTGTGTCTTTCAGGGATGGTCCCTGTCTCCTCTGCTCAAGGGACATAATTATAGGATGTACTTCCTCAGGATGTCCTCAGGCATACGTGGGATGATACCTGTGAAATTGGAGGAGTGGTGTGACATGTTGGAAATTTATCCAACCACATTTACGTTGACTTCTCACCTCCTTTGGTTCTGCTGCTCCTCTGATCCCAAGTGTGCATACATGTGCGCGTACGTGTGTGCATGCAAGTGTGTCTGTGTACGTGTGTTTACCAGTGCTCATTTTCTGGAGTCCCAGAAGATAACATCCCCACCTAGGGAAGGATGGCCAAAAATTTCTTAAGCGCTTAGGTTCTCTAATTTCTAAAGCAATCCCTGCAGAAGGGATTGGAGTTGTGGCCTAGTAGGTCAGAACACTCTTTTACATAGACTTTGCCAGTAGTGTGCCACAAGCCATTCCCTCCCTTTCCACTGGGTACAATGGGGACAGGGTGGCACTCAGTGGGCTGCCCTAGCCTTGGGTCCTTCTCATGGAAGAACATGCTGGAATGTCGTCTGTTACGCTCCTCTTCACCCTCACCCCCACACCACCCCCATGTCTGCACAGAGTTACAGTAACACAACCTTTTCCCGAGCCCCCTCAGAAAACCTGGGTCAAGTCAAGGACCCCATTTTGAGGACATGGGGTTGGGTTCATGCCTGGTTCTGACTTTTTACCAGTCTGTGATTCTGGGCAAGGCACTGACCCTGGCAGGGTCTTCACTTTCTCCTCCCCTCAGTGGCTCCCTGGGATCCCCACATCCTGTAAACACATCCTTGTGTAATTTCTTTCCTGGAGTGTGGTATGGACTTAGTGTTTGATTTCTGTTCCAAAGAAGATGGCAATGTGACCCCAAGCCAACCAAGTTTTGTTGATAAAATGTCCATGGCACAGCCACATGCTCACTGTCACTCTCTGTGTTGTCTCTCAGATCCTCACACTGGGGAACCACCCCCGTGTTGAGTAATGACACAGACAGGTACACAGAGCCTAGCCCTGAGAGACAACAACAGACAGGGAAGAACTAAGGCATTCGATGTGGACTGAATCCTGCCACCACCCTGAAGTGAGCTCAGGGGTTGAGTGAAGCAGGTTCTGTCTCAGTGATGACAACAGGTCCCAACCTCCTGAGAGGCTCTCAGGAGCCCTCAGCAAAGCACTGCTGAATTCCTGGTCCCCCGCGTCTGTGAGATGTTAAGTTTATGGGGAAGCCACCAAGGGTGAGGGAATATTGTCACACAGCACTAGAGCAGAGTACTGAAAATGTCCTCCTGCCCCAGGCCCTGGATCTCCTTACCCTCCCTCTCTGCTGTCCTCCCCAGCTCTTTCCAGGCTCCCTGCTGTCCTTTAAAATGTCCACTGTGGCAACACCAACCTCTGCCTCCGAGTGTCTGCACCATTGTGCCTTCTGCCAGGCTACATATATTCGGATTTGTGCAGGGCTGACTCGTTCTTGCACTGTTGCAGGAAATATTAATATTTCCTCAGCACAGCCTTGTCAGACCCTCACCTGGTGGAACTCAGGACCCAGTTTAGCACCTCAATTTTTTTGTATGGAGTCATTGCTCATGTCATTGACATTTTTGTTTCGTGTTCTTTCCATCTTCCTGTCTAGACCTTGAGCTCCTAGAGGGAAGACCTGGCTGCCTTACCATCACTGGCACTATCCGAATCCTCAGATGTTCTTTCCCAGTGGATGAATGAAGAGGTAAGGAGATCCATCCCACCATTTAGCAGCTCAGTCATTATAGCCTAATTTACCTGTGTCATTTTTCAAAACTTATTTTATTTTATATTTTTTAAGTCAACTATACTGCTAACTTGGGGTGTGAAATCACACTCCAAGGTCAAGCGTCTCACGCGCTACTGACTGAAAGAGCCAATTTTAATGGAACTAGACTGATTTCTAAGTTATCTTTCAGGTTAACATTTTGTAGGTATATTAGGTTATGCTGAATTACCAGAGAATGCCCCAAATTTCAATAGCATGTCCCCATAGATTTCCTCACATGACAGTACCGGGTGCGTGTTTAGATTGGAGACTAAACTTCTTCATGTGGTCATTCAGGAACCCAGCGTTCCTCCATTTTGTCCCTTCTCCCTCCTGAGGATATCAGGTACTTCCACAACCATCAGCACAAGGGGTGTTAAAGGGGACAGAGAACAAAGAAATGCACATGGGAGCATGTTATCCGCCTTTACACTCATTCCTTGTTTTAAAGGCAAGGGTTTTTAAGTAATGATCTGTGAGAAACGATGTCCCACAAAACATAGAAAATGCATCCCTAGATATGCACCACAAAATATGCAAAAGGTAATTCCTGAGCTGAAGGACAATTTTCTCCCTCCGGTACACATTTATGCAGGAAATAAGAGTAAAAATCTATGTGTGTGTTTGTGTGTGATTTATACATATTAATGAATATGACGTTTTATGAATATATATGAATATTTTAAGAAGTGAATGATCACTCACTTTTAAATAGAAGAGTTAGTAAAATAATAAGTTAAAAATAATTATTAGTGAGCTACAGACATAGAGTATTAAGATATATGACAGTATCGGGCGTACCTGGGTGGCTCAGTGGGTTGAACGTCCGACTTTGGCTCAGATCATGATCACCATGGTTCGTGGGTTTCAAGCCCTGCATTGGGCTCTGTGCTGACAGCTCAGAGCCTGGAGCCTGCTTCGGATTTCTGGTCTCCCCTCTCTCTCCTTCTGCCCCTCCCCCCTACTCACAGCCTTTGGTCTCCCTCTGTCTCAAATAAATAAACATTAAAAAAAATTTAAAGAAATTACATTAAGAAATATGACAGTATGAATTAAATGATTGGTGGTTGAGAAATCAATTAAGTGCCTCTTAAGATTGTTTTCAAGTACGAAAACTCTTATAAACCACATGACTGTAAGTATAGTGTAAATATTGAAACTCCAGCCCAGTTAGGCAGCTAAATTGAAAGAATTACATATATATATGTTCACTTACACTTAAGCACCCCACTCTTTGATTTCTGCTGAGGTCATGATCTCTCGGTAGTGAGAATGCTGAGAGACAGAGGAAGTTCGAAGGAGCCCCCTTGTGTCTTGGTGCGGGTGACATGGAGGGGGCTATTGTGGGACCCCATGTTTTCCTAGGTGTCCCCAGTCCAAGAATATTACAACCCTCCCTCATTCCCCTGCACAAACTGGGCTAGGCGATGAAGTTCTGGCTGCCGCAACTTCCTGTGAAATTTGGCTCAAGATCTCTACAGAATTGACCTAAGATCTCATGAGATTTGCCCCTAGATCTCATGACATCTATCAACAGGACAGAGTTGGCCATTTGCTCTGAGATTAGAAGAAACACAGACTGCCCTGAAGGTTCCACAGCCCGGGAGAATCAATGAGGGCTTATTGTGTGTTCAGAGGAGCCAGGTCCTGTGCACTTTCCTTTCCCCCACATCTCCTCACCTCCTGTTTCAATCCCCTCTAGCTTCACAGAAATAAAGGGCCACCAGGCCAAATCTTCCATATTTTAGTGGTAGTTGTTACCCCCGCTGCTCTTAGAATGCTGGATAAGTTGGAAAGTATGAGCCAGGGACCTCATATCCTTATGGTGGTGGCCTTGGTTGTTGTGGGACCTGGGATGTTGTAGCAGTCCACAAACCAGAGCGTCCCTAACCTGCTAGTTTACACCTGCACAAAGGTGCTACACTAAGGAGTCTCCTGCCTTGCCCCCTCGCTATATTGGGCCCTGACATCTCGTGAGATTTGACCTGGAGATCTCGTAAGATTTGTCAACAGAGCAGAGGTGGCAGCATCTTTTCGAGTCAGGACAGACACAGACTGCACTAAGTGTCCATGGTCTAGGACAGTGCTCAGGGATACTTTTTCTGTGTTCACAGGAGTCAATTTCTGTGCACTGTGCTTCACCCCACTCCTCCTTCTCTCCTGTGTCTTGCGCCTCTAGTTTACTGGGAATAACGGGCCAGTCTGGTCCAGCAGCCCCTGTTTCTGTGGCCAGGTGTTTCACCCACCACATCTAGGATGCTGAGACAGACTGGATATGAACACGACCCCTCGTGTCTTGGTGCTGGTGACATGACAGGGTCTATTGTGGGACCACAGGTTTTCCAAGGTGTCCCCAACCCAGGCATATCACAACTCTACTATTTTATCCTGCACAAAAGAGTTTATGCTACCTAGTTCCCGCTCCTGCCAAGTTCCAGGAGGTTGGAAGAGATCTTGCCAAATTTGGCCATAGATCTCATGAGATCTGCCCCTAGATCACAGGAGGCTTGTCAACAGGGACAAGGTGGCTGTGTTCTCTGGTGGCAGGAGAGACACAGAATACCCTGAAGTTCCTGCACTCTGGGAAGTGCAATGGCAGGCTGCCTGTGTGTTCAGAAGAGGTGGCTCCTATGCACTTTCTTTCTCCCTGTAACCCCCTGACCTCCTCTTTGTATCACCTCTAGTTTAGCATGAACAATATGAAGTCCAGCTGTTACAGCAAATACTCTGCCCAGATAGAGACAAGCCACAGAACTCGGGGAATCAGAAAATACTGTTTATTGTGCACCCATGCCGGCCCAGCGGAGTCACCTCCAAAGGCTGAGCCCCATACCTTGGCATTCGCCTCCTTTTATGGCTGTGATGCTAGGCAGTTGAGAGACAATAGAAAAATAGAGGGGTCCTTATCAGTGGTGCTACATGGATAGTTGGTGGAGGCAGGAGGCAAACAAGATTATAGAAGCCAAAAGAATGCATGCCAAAAGAATGCAACCAAAAGAATGCATGGGATCATGCCAGCCTCAGACATCTGGATGGCCCCTTTATCTTGTGTTGTTGTTGTTTGTTTTTTCCTAGCTTTTCTTCTCACAGCCATTCTTTCCTAGGTCAGTGGTCCTTGTTACCCCCACTGCTCCTAGAATGCTGGGAGGGATGGGGAGTACTAGTAGTGAGACACTTTATGGCATTTTGATGCTGGAAGTTGAAGACATTTGTGGGACCCCAGTTGCTCCTAGGTGTCCCCAATCCATGAATGTCCCTGCCATGCACAAAGCAGACTTGGCTATGGAGTTCCCACTCCTGTTGAATTCCTGTGAGATTTGGCCCGAGATATCCTGAGAGTCACAGAGAGATCTTGCAAGATTTGCGTTATATCACACGGAGAAAGTAGGCCTAGATCACGGGATACTTGTGAACAGGGAACTGTGGCTTCGTTTTACGGACTCAGGATAGACACAGACTATGCTCAAATGTCCAATGTCTGGGACAGCTCTCAGGTAGCCTCTTTGTGTGATCACAGAAGCCACTTTCTGTGCACGTTGTTTCTCCCTTCCCCTCCTACCCTCAGGTTTCTCTGTCTTGTAGTTCAGTGTGACAAATGGGCCTCCGGTCCATTTGTTCTTACTTTATTGGTCCGTGTTTAGCTCTAGTGTACCTAAAGGCTGGGAGCGGCAGAAAGTATGAGCGAAGCCCTTCGTGTGAATTGCTTATGGTGTCTGTTGGCTTTTGTACAACCCTGGATGTCGCAGCAGTCCCCATCCAAAAATGTCCCAGCTCTGGCGGTGTGCCTTGCAGGTACTAGGCAAGACCAGGGAATTCCTCCTGCTGCCAATTTCCTGTGAGATGTGACTCAAGATCTGGTGAGCTTTGGACACACGTGTTCTGAGATATGACCTTAGATCTCAGGAGATTTCCCCCTTTATCAAGCGCTATTAGTCAACAGGGAAGAGCGGCTGTGAATTCAGGGGCAGGATGACACAGACTGCACTGAAATGCCCAAAGCCTGGGAAAGTTCTCAGGGACTCGGTTCATTTTTCAATCATCTATATCCGTCAATGACCACCCTAGGAGCCTCCTATTTCTATTGTAACAGATTACCACAAACTTAGTTTCTTCAAACTACACCAACTCATTCTTACGGTCTGAACATGAAAAGTCCACAATGAGTCTCACTGCACTAAATTCAACATGGCAGCAGGGCTGTGTTTCTTTCTGGAGGCTCCATGGAAGAATCTATTTGTTGTCCCTTCCAGCTTCTAGAAGATGCCCACATTGTCAGCTCAGAGCCCGTTCCATCTCCAAAGCTGGCTGTGGCTGATCGGTTACTCTCAAAACATGTTATCTTGACACTGACTCTTCCTCTTTCACTTACATGGACCCTTGTGATTACATTGGCCCTCCCAGGCTAATCTCAGATCAAGTTCCTTAATCTAATCACATTTACAACGTCTCTATTGCCGTGTAAAGTAGCATATTCCCAAATTCATGGGGTGAGCATTTGGATATTTGTGGGAAGCTCTACTCTACCATAGCTACCCCCATCAGTGAACACATTTCTAAAGCATGCCAATCAATGCAATCTCCTCATTCCTGTAAATCAGCAGGTTACCACACCTCAGTCTACTGCTTTTGAGTGCCAACATGTCAGCAGCTGACACCAACTCATTTGTCCCCGACATTCACCATTTCCAGAACTCCACACTTCCCAAAAATTCTACCTAAGATCAGCAGTGTGGCCGGTTCAGAGTCCGTGAGTGACTAACAGGTCTTGCCCTTCCTGAAGGAAGCAATACATTCAGCTCTGTGCTTGCTGCTGCAGAAATTATGAGGAGAGCTTGTCATTTTTCAAAATATTTCAGTATTACGTGTATACACTTACAGAACATAACTGAATGAAAGGGAAAAGAGAGAGAAAGACTGTGCACGTGCCAGTGTTGAGGCATTTGAATGTGTGGTAGAGAGATGGGGGCGCGCTGTATGCGTGATGTGCGGGATTGAGATCTGGCGTTGTAATCCCAGGTGGTGCGGGATATTTTGTCAAGTTGCATCTCGAGGGGTAATACCGCAGTTATGCTGCAGATTAGCTTGCAGGCACGTACGCGAGAGCATCGTGTCTGATGATCTTGGGCTGTCACAACGTGCTGGAGAGATCTGTGTGTCCCACCATGGACTGATTGTGTCCTGTTAAAAATTCATACGTTGAACTCTAGTGCCCAGTGTGACTATATTTGCAGAAAGGCCTTTACAGAAGATATAAGGTTGAATGAAGTTAGGGGCATGGGGCCCTTGATCTAATAGGTTTCATGTCCCTGAAACAGTGAGCTTGAGCTCCCCGCCTCCCACCCAAGCACAAGCACCCAGAAAAGGACACATGAGACCACAGGGTGAAGAGGGCCCTCTGTGAGGACAGGAATAGAGCTCTCACTCAAACATGAATTGCTGAGGACTTCCAGTCTTGATCTTAGATTTCCAGCCTCCAGAATTGAAAGAAAACACCTGTCTCTTAAGTCCATGCAGTATGTGGTATTCTGTGAAGGCAGCCCAAGCTGAACTTAATTGTGGTGTCACTCAGTCATCGGCCTCAGCATCTTATCCTATCTGGGCATTTCCAGAATCTAACTCAGTTTTGTCTATATTCCAGAACTGGCACTCATAATCCACTTCCCCCTTGTGAAAGAATGATCTTTGAATTACTTTTTTTAAGTAAGCTCTATGCCCAATGTGGGGCTTGAACTCAATGACCCCAAGATCAAGAGTCACATGCTCTACCAACTGAGCCAGCCAGGTGTGAATTGACGTGTGACTTGTCACAGTGGTTGATGATTTCATAGCACAATTTATTACATGTAGGAATGACCTAGACCAAAGATCTTTTGATTCTTTTGAAACAAGTTTGAGACCTCAATATCAACCTAGAATGATTGGGGAAATCTAGATCCAGATTCTGCAGGGTGACTCCTTGACCCCACATGCTCTTCCTTTTCTCTTGGGAAATTTCTGTGCTTCTGACTCTCCAGAACCACAAGACACGTATTTGACTGCTGTTGAGAGATCTGGGATTAGTCCTGGGGAGACACAGATGAAAAGGAAAGCATCCCCAGAATCAGGGCATGTTGGGTGTAGGGAATTATAGAGGATGTTCCTGTGGGAGGGAAAAGAAAGCTGGGATTGAGAGCCCCTCTCCCACTCCACTTTTTTGAGCCAAAACCTTCCTTTTGTGGGAGCAGCAGAGTTGAGACACTTCCAGCAATAGTAAATAATAATAATAATAATTTATAGAAGCAAAGATTCAGTGCAGCCTCTAGGTTTGAAGGCCTGGAGGCTCTTACATAGATGCCAAGCCAGCACAGCAGAAGAGGACCTCAAAGTCCGTGAAGGGTGAGTTCGCCAAGCAGATAAGGAGCTCTTTGCAGATAGCCAGAGTGTGCTTAGTGGAGGTAATCTCGCAAACGAAAACTCAGGTGGGAACAACATGCACAGGCCAAGGCACCGCGGCCTGAGGGAGAAGGAACAGTCTGTTCCAGCGCAGGTGTATCTGCTCACGGCCACCAGCTCCGTTTGGACAGGCACAGGTACTCTGCTAATATAGGTTTGCTTGGCTCCGCCTTGAAGTCTTCTTTTACACAGGCCAACACAGGAAAGGCTGTGTCAGCCTGAGGGGAAGATGAGGGAAAACTTTCCGCCAGCAAGAGAAGCACTAATCTTTCTCCCTGTTTGATCAGATCCTGGAGAGTGCAACATTCATGGCCACCTGCCCCCCGACCCTTCCCCCTCAGGCCTGGGCACGACAGGCCTTAGGCCAATGTTGGGGGAAGGGTGACCAAAAGTCAGGAAGTCCTGGGCCTTCAGGATGACATCTGCCTGAAAAATTTCCACTCACTTGAACATCTGGGTGCCTGCTCTACACGTGGTTTCTGAGATGGAGGACCACAGCGCCCCGCGTGGCCTCATGGGGGAGGCGCAAAGGATCCCAGGATTGAGGCAAGGGCAGGTCAAAAGGATACCATCCCACCTTCCCATTTAGACCTAGCTGAGAGTTCACAGCAGGTGAGCAGGGTTCCTCATCCTCAGGCACACCTCATCCTTCCCTTCAGTTCCTCCACAACTGCACCTTGGATGAGATTTCTGCAATTCAAATCAGCCCTTGGAGGGAACAAAGCCATGTCTTGAAAACAAAGCAGAACAACTATTCCAAAGACACTAGAAGAATCTGGGCCATTTTATGGTCATCAGCAGAGCACTTCTAGGGTTCTGATTCGCCTGTTTCCAGAATTAGTTGCTCTAGTAATGAACCCTCTACTTTCATTGCCCTCTTTTAGCTTCTCTCGGTCATTTTTCTTCCTACCATTCTTTTTTTGAGCATCTATTGGGTCATTATTATGGCTGAACTGCCAGATTCTTTGTTCATTTAATAGGCTTCATGAGGTACTGCATCTTTGTGAGATCTGCGAGATCATTTTGGTGTCCATTTGTGTGGTATTTGTGTTGTACTTTCCTATGATTCTGTCGCCAGAGATTGATTCTAGAGCCGCTTTAGTTAAGTGGGCTGGGTTTGGTGCACTACTAAGAAAGAATGAGTTCAGGCGGTAAGTATATTTTTGTTCATTGAGAGCCCTTGCTTGCCTCGCTATGTCTTTCCCCATAGTGTCCTTACTTGAATATTCAGGACACTCTGTTCTATAGGTGTGATCTGACTGGCTCTATCACAACCCTCCTGGGGACCTTGTCATATGCAGCTAAGATAAGCCAAGAGATTCACATTGAGTTTTCAGTGACATTAAAATCTTTTGACAAGGGCTCATGGTAACCCACAAATACTCACAACAGTTGTGGAGATGCATACTATAATTTATATTTTTTGAAAACTGTAAATGGGGCACCTGGGTGGTTCAGCCAGTTGAGCGTTTGACCTTGGCTCAGGTCATGATCTCGTGGTTTGTGTGTTGGATCACTGAGTTGGGTTCTGTGCTGGGCCTGGAGCATGCTTCAGATTCTGTGTCTCCCTCTCTCTCTGCCCCTCCCCTGTTCATGCTCTGTCCATCTGTCTGTGTCTCTCTCTCAAAAATAAAAGTTAAAAAAAAACCATGAAATTGAGGTCAGTGTGTTTAGTGTAATTCTATTTCACATTAACATTCTTCATCTCATCTTGTTAAACTTGTCAACATCTGTTTGGGTGGTGTCTAAGTCCATTTGGGTTGCTCTAACAAAATAGAACACAGAAATTTATTTCTAAGGCTCCTGGAGGCTGGGAATTCTAAGATCAAGGCCCCACATCGTTTGACGTCCTATGAAGGGCCATCTTTCCTGATTCATAGCCAAACACCTTCTGGCTGGGTCCCTCACTGGTAGAAGAGCAAGATGGTCTCTGGTGCATCTCTTTTATAAAGCGCTAATCCCCATTTCATGAGGGGCTCGTGACCTAATCACCTTCCAGAGGCCCCACCTGCTAATTACCATCACATCAGGCATTAGAATTCCTACATATGGAATTTTGAGGGGACATGAACGAACGGATGTTAGCAGATGATGACATGTACCATGTGTGTAGAATCCTCATTTTGAGTGTGCCTTTGGCTGGGAGTAGTTGAGGAATTACTAACTCTCATTTGACTCAGTTGAATTCACTTGTAAAAGAAGAGCTTAGGTTGTTTTGGAGGCCATGGGAAAGGTCCCCACTTCAACTTAACTCTTGTGTTGCTGGATCAACAGATTGTGAACTTGTCTCTAGTAGGCCCTCTGCATGTTATTGCTTAACAATGCCTCATTGCCCTCTTAAGGGGATGATGACTGGCAAGACTTAGTCAGCAACTTAACCTGGATGCTGCATGTCCCTGAAAGTACCACAAGATCTCTGCTTGTTTCCTCCCTCTCTAACTTTGCCCATTGAACTCCCACCATACTTGAAGCAGACTAGTGATGATATCTGGGAAGAGGATGCTGACCTGTTCCCTCAGGTAAGTTAGTTTAAGTGCCAGACCTTAGCAAAGACCACTTTAGGACCTCCTAGCTCTGTATTTTAATTGCTGTCTTTGTGGTCTGTGACTCTTAGACCGTACCTAGAGGACCCTTGGTGCAGATAAAGCTTAGCAGATGGAGGGGGGAATGGAAACAGGAGCTGGATACAGAGGTTAGCCTCAGGGGAGAGAATGTGGTTTGAGTTGGGAAATGAGGAGGTGGGTAGGAGGGAAGGTGCAGATATATTTTAGGCTTAGTGGAAATAGGTTGGGGCAACTGTGGTGAGGTATCTTTTGTTTTCTTTGTTTTGTTTTTGTTTTTATTAAAGTAAGCCAATAGGAGTGAGTTGGAACGGGTCTGAACTGAAGCAATGGCAAAGAGCCGAAGTGTAGCTGCGTTGTTGGGAAGCGCCACTTGGAGCTGGGTGTATACCTTTGCATTGCAGAGCATCCACGGTTTTGAGATTTAGAACGAGCATTTCTTTCTTTTAACTTTTTAAAGATTATTCATTTATTTTGGGAGAGAGAAAGAGAGACATCTTGTGGGGGTGGGGCAGAGACAGGGGCATAGGATCCAGAGCAGGCTCTGTGATGACTGCACAGAGAAAAAATCTGACCTTGATCTCAGCTCAGCTCTTGATATCGTGGTGAGTTCAAGCTCCATATTGCTGTTTTCATGCTGGTGTGGAACTACTTAAACAAAATGAAAGAAACATATTCATGAGGTATCACGACACACCTGTCAGAATGGCTCAAATTAACAGCACAGGTAACAACAGATGTTGGTGAGGATGCAGAGAAAGGGGAACACATTTATACTATTTGTGGGAATGCAAACTGGTGCAGCTGCTCTGGAACACAGTATGGAGGTTCCTCAAAAAGTTAAAAATAGGATTACCCAATGATCTAGCAATTGCACTACTAGGTATTTACCCAAAGGATGCAAACATATGGATTTGAACGGATACATGCACCCCGATGCTTAAAGCAGCATTATTAATAATAGCCAAATTGTGGAAAGAACCCACATGTCCCTCGACTGATGAACAGACTCCTTATAGACAGCAAAGTGAGGGTTTCTGGAGGGGAGTTGAATGGGGGCATGGGTCAGATGGGTGATGGGCATTAAGGAGGGCACTTGTTTTGATGAGCATTGGTGTTATATGTAAGTGATGAATCACTGAAGTGTACTCTGAAACTAAGAATTACACTATATGTTAACTAACTGGAATTTAAATAAAAACTTGAAACAAAATAACAAAATAAATAACTAATTATACAAACTAAAAATAACAAACAACGTAGATAAGATGCGGTGGATGATGAATAACTACATTACTAGTTTGCTATTATGTGTGCTAAAACTCGTTCTTAAAACTGACACTTTTAAGTTTTATCTTTATTCTCTTTTCTTTATCTCTCTTTTCTTTATTCCTTTTTTTCCCCAGCTTTACTAAGGTACACTTGCCAAATAAGTTTTATGTGTTTAAGGTGTATGATGTGATATTTTGATATATGTATGCATTGTGAAAAGATTACTACCTTCAAGCTAATTAACGTATCCATCACCTCACATAATTATCCTTTGTGTACGTGTGGTGAGAACACTTCAGATCAACTCTCTCAGCAACTTTCACGTCTACAATACAGTTTCATTAACCGTAGTCACCACGCTGTACAGTAGCCGTCCAGACCTTATTCATCCTGCCCGACATTTTGTACCTTTGATAATATTTCCCCATTTTCCTCTTCTCCCCAATCTTGATGACTACTGTTCTACTCTCTGCTTTTATGAGTTTGACTTTTTTAGATTCCATATATAAATGGAATAATGTCATTTTTTTCTGTGTCTGGCTTATTTCAATTAGTATAATGTCCTCCATGTTCATTCATGTTGTGAAAATGGCTGAATCCTTTTCTTTTTAAAGGAGGGATAATTTATTTATATTTTTTCCATATAACTTTGTAAATATACATTCATGCATTGACACTTTGGTTGTTTCCTTAGCTATTGTGAGTAATGCTGCAATGAACATGAGGGTTCAGACAGCTTTCCAAAACAGTGATTTTATTTCTTTTGGATATATACCCAGAAGCGAGATCGCTGGATAACATAGTAGTTCTCTTTTTAAAGTTTTGAGGAAACTCCATAGCATTTTCCATAATGGGTGTACCAATTTATATCCCCACCAACAGTGTACAGCATTCCCCTTTTTTTTATAGTTTTTGTGTTTTGTTTTTGTTTTTGAGAGAGAGTGAGAGACAGAGCATGAGCTGGGAAGGTCAGAGAGGAGGGAGACACAGAATCTGAAGCAAGCTCCAGGCTCCGAGCTGTCAGCACAGAGCCCAACATAGGGCTTGAACCCACAGACCATGAGATCATGACCTGAGCGGAAAGTTCAGACGCCTAACCAAATGAGCCACCCAGGAGCCCGCAGCTCCCTTTACTTCACATACTTGCCAACAGTTGTTATCTCTTGTGTTTTTTGATAATAGCCATCCTAACAGGTGTAAGGTGACATCTCATTGTGATTTGCCTTTCCCTGAAGATTAGTGATGTTGAGCCTTTTTTCATTTACCTGTTGGCCATTAGGGTGTCTTCTTTGGAAAAATATCTATTCAGGTTCTCTTGCCAATTTTCAGTTGGGTTACTTGCTTCTTTGCTATTGAATTGTATGATTTTCCTGTATATTTTATGTATTAACCTCTTATCAGATAATATGGTTTTCAATTATTTTCTTCCATCCATAGGTTGCCTTCTCATGTTATTGTTTCCTTTGCTGCACAGAAGTTGTTTTTTGTTTTTTTGTTTGTTTGTTTTTTTTTAGTTTGATGTAGTCCCACTTGTTTATTTTTGCTTTTGTTGCCTGTGCTCTTCTTTGGTGTCATATTAAAAAAAATTATTGCCAAGACCAATAAAAGGGAGTTTTCCCCCTATATTTTCTTCTAGGAATTTTGCAGTTTCAGATCTTCCATTTAAGTCTGACCTTGGAATGATTTTTATCTGCTTGAATTTCTTGAGGCTTGTGTATGAACTAACATGAATCTATCTTGCAAAATGTTCCATGTGCACTTGAGAAGAATGTCTATTCTGCTGCTGTGGAAGTTCTATTTATGCCTGTTAGGTCCATTTGGTCTATAGTGTTGTTCACTTCTGCTGTTTCTTTATGGATACCCTCTCTGCAATCTATACATTATGGAGTGGAGTCGCCTAGTATTATTGTATGCCATATTTTTTCTCCTTCAGATCTGTCAGTGTTTGCTTTATACATTTACATGCTTTGATGTTGAGTGCTAGTATATTTATAAGTTTTATACATTGAATAGACTCTTGTATCATTACTTGATGACCTTCTTTCTCTTTTGAGATAGTGTAGAATAGAAAGTATAGTATAGAAAGTATAGTATAGTATAGTATAGTATAGTATAGTATAGAAAGAATAGTTTGTCTGATATAAGTGTGCATGGTTACCATTTGCATGGAATATCTTTTTCCATCCCTTTACTTTGAGCCTATGTGTACCTCCAAAGCTTAAGTGAGTCTCTTGTATGCAGCATATAGTTGAGTCTTTTTTGAAAAAATCTATTCAGACACTCTGTGTTTTTTTGTTCTTACAATTTAGTCCATTTACATTTAAAGTTGTTATTGATAGATAAGAACTTTCTCTTGCCATCTTGTTCATTGTTTTCTAAATTTTTTGTAGTTCCTTCATTTCTTGCATCCTTTCATGCGGTCTCCTTGTGATTTTTTTGGTTTTTTGTTATGGCTCTGAAAATCATTTCTCTTAGTCTTTTGTTTATCTGGTGTAGGATGTACATGTATGGAATTGGGGGCAATGTTATGCATTGTAGATTATCTGGAGGCTTACATGAAAATACCCTATTGGTCTATTTTAAGCCATAAGTTTTTACCTGCAATGCTACAAAATCTGTACACTTATATTTCATCCCACATACACATTTTGTGCTATTGAGTCACTCTCTTTGTATATTGTTTATCCATTAACACACTATTGTAGGCAGGAAAGGAGGGAAATAGGTAAAGGTCAAGAGAGATCATCGAATAAAAAAAGACCATGTCAACAGGAAAGGGAGAGTAAGGGTGACTCAGTACTCCCAATTCTAGCTTCCTCTATTTCAGAGACCTTAGTTCAGTCCATTCCATTCACTAGACCTACGTGAACAGTAACGAATTACAAGGACTTGGCAGTTCTTTACCAGACTTGAGTTCTTTAATTCGGAATTCGTATCCAAAAGGACAGAGTGCTTAGATTACTAGGTAACTTAGATTTTCCATTACTTTTATGGTTTACTTGAAGTACCATGATGTCACTAAAACTCCTTAGATCTAAGTGGACACTTTCATTACTCTAAACATATGTACATACCACTAAAAGAGTACAATAAAGGTAAGGTGCCTTGTCCATCGCACAAAAGTGATTGTTTTTCTCCTTGTTGTAGCGAGCGTTTGGTGACAAAAGGTTCCGGGAATCGAGCTCCTTATCAATTCCATGCGATGGGTTATGCAAAATATAGTAATCATGGTAATCAAGAAAATAATGATGTTCAAGAGAATCAAAATCTCCTGAATTCCTGAGACAGACAACTCACCCCCCGGGGACAAAACAGATGCTTAGGAGCGTGAGCTGGTAAAAGTGGCCTACACCACACCATCTTACTGAAAACATAAAAGTACCAATCATCTTGATATGTAAGTTTGTGAAAGCCTCTGCTCTTAGGCTTTTGCTTTCAGCGAGGTCACGGTGCTGCCTTCAGGATGTTTTCAACCTTTGAGACAGGATTGGAACACTCTATTGAAATGAGAAATTCTATGCAACAAAACAGTCTTTGGAAAGAACTGGGTTCCTAACGCAGTCCGGACTACATACAGGCCACAGCACCACACACACACACACACACACACACACACACCAACAACGTGGGAGAGGTAGAACCCATGGAATGAAAGAGCATTTGCTCAAGAGCTGATTTCAAAAGGAGGCTGAGAGGCGAGCACTGGCTGCTCAAGTACACATGCACTGGTTTCTAGGGACACGGTGGGCTCAGAGTCACTTCTCCCTTGTGCTGCCTGGTGAGTCGCAGAGGAGATGTGATTCCTAAGGTCTGAAACTCTTGAAACACGGAACGAATGCAAGAGAGGAGGCGCTCCACAGAGACATGAAGCACCATGCCCCACAGATATGAAGAGCAAAACCGACAAGTCTGCCTGGAACAAGGAGCTTTTCCATCCACCTTCCTTGGGAGAGTACGAAGAAGACGTTCCCACCCCACATTTTCCAAAAATGATCTTGTACTGAATCCCAAAACCCCAGTCCTCTCCAGCACACAACTCCAAGTAGGAAAGAGTCTGGACCACCCTCTAAAAGAAAGGAGCTCCACGTGTTCATCGCCCATTTGCTTTGAGTTCATTGATTGAAAGTAAATTGCCTTCAGAAATGAAGAGCACAACAGGGAGTTGCACAACCCCTAATTCAGACTCCCCACCCCATAGTCCCATTAACTCCCATGTTAAAGGACCGCCTTTAGCAAAAAGCAGCGTGGGATCTCCCCACCCCATCAGAGGGTGCAACTTTGCCACCAGGGGCGGGGCAGGGCAGGGGGTGTGCAGGGGGGGAGGCAGGAGGCTTGTGTTCACCTGTAGCTTCCACTCTACATCACTTCAACAAGTTCCCTGGCTGGGCTCCAGCAACTCAGGCCCACTACCCTGACTCTCCCTGGAATGTTTCCCTGCACACTGAGGTCCCTGCGCTTCATTTTCACAGGCAGGAATGTTTCATCCTGCTCATAGCTGTGACTTCCCTGGCCCTGCCTTGACATTTCCCCACAACCGCAGGTCCACGCATTCATTCCTTCGCACCTCCACCCTCCAGCCACCAACCCAGTCAGACCTCAAGGGCACTCAGGGAGCCCCCCCCCCCATACCTGTGTCGCTCCCCACCACTGGAACCTAACCCCCCACTCGATCTCGGGCCCTCCTCCTCCAGGGAACTGGGGTAAAACCCATAAAGGTCACTCCTGAGTCCTCCAGACCTCAGCCAGAAAGGAGCGCAAGAAGAATCCAGTAGTACGGGGGGGGGGGGGGAGGTGGGGGGGGGAATGGAAGGGGAAGACAGAGAGGGGCAGGGGGAAGGCCACATAGGACCCTGTCACGAGGATCCCTATCTTGGCAGCACCACGACTGAGGCAGGTCCTGGAGAGAGGCTGTGGGTCTCAGCTGCTCCACCTTTAGGCTTCTTGCATATGGTCTTTCAGGGGCGCCTGGGGGCATCGCATGCCCTCAGCCCCTGGCAGTGTTGGCGCTCCAGGAGTGCAGCTGCAGCCTGGAGGCGCCTTTGGGAGTTGATCCCGCGAATTGGCCTCTGCCTCCAGGAGCTTCAGGAGCAGCAGGGCCACTACCCTCCTGGGCTGGAGGCTCATGGCTCCCAGTCCTCTGTGAGTGCCCCGCTACCGCTACCTCCACAGCTACCTGGATGCAGGCACCAGGCAGCAGCATGTCCCCGGCGGGGAGTGGGGTGGGCGTCAGCCCCTGGCTGGCTGAGAGACTTGGGAGCTTGGGCGGCAGGTGGTCTGGGAGCCAGGACACACAGAACAGCTGCAGCTTGAGCTGTGTCCCTCACCGGGCTCAGTACCTGGCCCACACGTCTGCGCGCAGCCATGGGCTCGTTCCCGCACACCCGCTTGGATCTGGGATCCAAGACCCCCGACCTCCCACAGGGGGCACAGCTGCTGGGCGCCAGGGTCTGCAACACCACACCTAGGTGCGCCCACCAGGTGGTATGACCGCCTGCCCACCAACCTGACAGCCAGGAGCCAGGGAGAGGGCTCCAGAGACCAGACTAGTGGGAGAGGGACTGTCAGGTGTCTCTTCCCCCGGTGGAGACCTCCCTGTCACCTCTGAAGAGACCCAGGAAGGTTTTGAAAAGCTGATTTCGCAGGGAGGTGGCTGTACATGAACCTAGTGCTCCCTCTTGCATCCTAGGCCCCTGTGTTTGTTCTTCACTCTCCCTCAGGTTCCTGCAAACCATGGACATCTGCAGCTGTGCACCCTCCCCACTTGGGACCCGTGACCGAAACAGCAGCCCTCAGGGACAGGGAGACACACTGGAATACGAGACTCCTTCCACCTCCCTTCTCCTTGAAATGTTAGTGCTTTTCAGCTCTGCATGCCCTTCCCATGGCCCTACCTGGACGACACCACCATTGGTCCCACCCTCAAGTCCAACCTGCCACTGCTGACTTTGTCATGTCCTTCAACTCTGTGGAACAGCCTTTCCACCTCCACTACCTCCCACCCCCCATGTTTTCTTCACAATGTGCCTCAGATCCCAACTCATCTGTGTGATTTTTCTTTTCTTTTTTTTCAATTATTTTTTCAATGTTTACTTATTTTGGCGACAGAGAGAGACAGGACATCCTACATGCGATTTTTCAACAAGCATCTATTGAACGTGCAAGGTGTATCAGACCCTGATCTGGAGGGCCAGTGTGCAGAGGTGGGCAAGAAAACTTATGCCTGAGGTTTCAAGGGTAGCCACAGGACTACCATACAGGGTGAGGAGGAGTAGAGAGACCAAGTAGTCAAGGGTTTATACGAAAGGAGCATCAAGGGCACGGACCTACACAGCACTGGAAGGAGAGCAGGGAGTCACGGAAATATGGATCATTGAAGGCTAGTCCCAATGTCCAGCCTTCATCACATGTCCTCACCTGAGGACTTGCAAATAGGCACCCCCAGACTGGACCTGTTAGAAGCAGGACTTACAGGAAAAGCACAAGACTTGTCTGTGGACTTCATTGTCATGGTAAGGACACCATCACACAAGCCCACCAAGGGACTCTGGACTCTGGCAACTCTGACTTACTGTGTACCAAGGGCACAAGTGAAGAGAAAACTAAGCCACAAGCCTAAGAGAATAGAGATGCAAAACCTTTCTCCCCCCAGGGGCAATGTAAATGATCTCATGCTATGCAAACGCAAAAAACCTCTGCTAGCTTTAGAAACTTCACCAGTTTTCTGCCTCATTTATCAGTCTCATCCCAGAAGTAGACCCCCACTTCATTGGCTCTATACAGACCATTTGCCTGCATTCTCCTTGGAAGCAGCTTCCTACCTACCAGAACCCTGACGGGGTCTCCGTGTCATGGCACATATTCATATGTAGGTGAATGACGTTTCCATTTCATTTTGAACATTATGCTGATGCCTCCCTCCTGGCTGTGCATCTCCACTGAGAAGACTGTTTGCTGAGTTTACTTTGTGTGTGTGTGTGTGTGTGTGTGTGTGTGCATATATATGTTCTTTATCACTATGTAGGGCTCCCTAGTGTGGATGGAATGCTTTGTTTATCCATTCGAGGGACATTTTGTTTGCTTCCAGTGGTTTGGCTATTACACATTACCCCGCAGTGAACATTTGTGCCCAGTGTTTTGTGGGATTTTAAGTTTAAATTCTCTGGGATAAATAAATGTCCAGGAACCTGACCGCTAGGTTGTAGGGTTTATGTTCAGCTATCAAATTGTCTTACCACAGTGGCTGTGCTATTTACATTCCCACCAGCAATGCATGAGAGAGCCGCCTCTTTCCAACATTTTATCTTTTCACTGTTTTAGTTGAACCAGCTCTTCTAACAGGCGGGGAGTGATTACTCAGTCAGTTGTCATTTGTATTTACCTCACGGCTAGTGATGTATAACATTTTCTCATGTGCTTATGCCACCTGTATGTTATCTTTGCTGAAATGTTTCTTCATGTCTTTTGCCCATTTCCTATTTGGAAAATGTTTTCCTTCTTATTTTTTGTTGCATTCTGAATTTTTTTTATACTGTGTAGATACAAGTTCTTTGTCACATGTGTGGTTTGCAAACATGTTCGCCTTGTGTATAGCTTGTATTTTTATCCTATTAACAGGATATTTTTTTAATGTTTATTTATTTATTTTTGAGAGAGACAGAGTGCAAGTGGGGGAGGGGCAGAGAGAGGGGAGACACAGAATCTGAAGCAGGCTCCAGGCTCTGAGCTGTCAGCACAGAGACAGATGCAGGGCTCAAATTCATGAACAAGGAGATCTTGACCTGAGTTAAAGTCGGACACTTAATGGACTGAGCCACTCAGGCACCCCTACATTATTTTTAATATAATTTATATTATAATCATGATAATTATAATAATTATTTAAATAATTATTATAATTATCATGATTATATTAATTATATATAATTATTATAATTATCATGATTATATTGTCATGATTATATTAATTTTATATATAATATATTATATATTATATTATATATTATATTAATTATATATAATATATATTATATAATATATAATAATATATAATTAATAATAAATATATATATTTATTATTTACATAATTCATATAATTATAATATGTTATATTAAGTTAGCTAACAAACAGGCTCTTTAAAAGAGCAAAATGTTTTAATCTTGATAAAGTCCCATTCACCATGTATTTTAGTTTCTGAATCTTGCTTTATTGCAATGTGTAAAAATGCACTAAGTTTAAGCCAATGGCTAAAAATCCATAATGCACATTCTTACAGTTGTCTAGGGTAGAAATCCAACAAGGGCACCAGTGTGGTCACGTTCTGGGAAGATTCATCTTCTTGGCTTGCAGATGGTCACCTTCTGGCTTTGTGCTCACATGACCTCTCTCTGTATGTGTGCATGGAGAGAGAGTGCCAGCTCTCTGGCATCTCTCCTTGTAAGCATGCTAACCTCATGATGAGGGTCCTAAACTTGTGACCTAACATAACCTCATTATCTTCCAAGGCCCCACATGCAAGCTTATGGGGATAGAACTGGAAAAATGTGAATGGGGTGGGAGCATAGTGTAGTCCTAGCATGTTTCCTGGTGGATTTCTTGAGGTTTCAACTCTTTGGTATTTACTCACTTTCTTAGATCATTAGGTTCACATCTTTTGTCAAATTCGGAAAATCAGCCATGATTTCCTGAAACAATTTTTTGATTTTTCTCTTGAAATATATTTTTAGTCCCTACTTTTTTGTATTTTCTCTTTCTGAGATTCCTGTGACATAAACATTAGGTTTTATTCTTTGTGTGCTGTGTGTGGGGGGGGGGGGTTAAAAATTGTACTCATTATTCTTTTCAGTTGTAATTGTTGATTATGTACTTCTTTACACCTTTCTTCCTTTCCTGAGACTTATTCTCATTTGTTTCAAACACATTTGTAATTGCTTGCTTAAGCATTTTTTTAATGATGCCTCCTTTCAAATCCATTGGGAATCCTAACACCTAGGTCATCATTGGCTTTGGGGGGGTCTGTGAATCGTGTGACATATTAAAGACGACATTTCTCTGGGCTTTTATTTGGCGAGTGTTCTTAATTATTCATCTTTCACATTTGGGGTGTGTCAGAAGACTCTGGATGTTCTTAAATCTGGTGTGTTAGCAAGTGGTGGGTCAATAAGACTGTGACTAGCAAATGCAGCCCCGGTTCTGTGCCCAAACCAGAAAAAGCAAAGTGAGCCCTGACCAGACACAGCTGGGAAAATACAGGGCAACCTGTGTGGAAAGTCACATCATCATGGCTTTCTTCTCTCCAGGCAACGATGAGTGCACAGGGTAGCTAAAACATATCGTTTGCCAACTGTATTTCCAAAGATGGAAGGATAAGTACTTGTAAAGCCCAAATGTCTGGTTGACAGTGGGAATTATTGAGGAAAAGTGTGTTCTGTGTGTTGAGGGCATTTGAGAAGTTTAGTTTATTCTAGTGGAAGTAGGTAATGATGGGTTTTAATGGGATGGTTGTCATTGATGTTGGGCTTACTCAAAACTTACATCGCATTGGCTCCTCTTACTGGTGTCTTTAGCCTAAATATCATCCCCCCCCAAGACCTGTCAAAAGGAGCCCGGTCAGATAAGGGAGTGAGCCCTGAGCTGGTGTGCTGACTTGTGTGAGATGTGACACACCCACTCTAGCCACTCTTCCTGAATGCCTGCTTGGAATGACCTTTGCCTCATGCCCACCACCACAGTGGAGTCACAGAGGAACATGCTGGTGGTCAGCTCATCTGGCAATCTCAAGGCCAGTCCCTCCCTCTCTCTGCATAAACTTGGGACAGGAGTGGGGTCCTCTGACATTCACCTTGGCGCTCCATAGGAGATGTGGAACACTCACTATTAATTACAGGACCAGGGGTCTCATGTTCTTCCTTCAGGCATACACCCAAGACCATTTCCATCCCTAGTCTAGCCTTTTCTGGGGACCATGCCCCATGTGCTTGTTTCCTGACAGGTTAATTCTTCCTCTCTGTAGGCAAAACCAGCATCTTCACTTACACTGGAGAACACAGTGACACAGAATGGCTGGAATAAGTTGACTTGTCAGAGCACCCCAATTAGACAGGATGAGGAGAATATCCTTGTACCTCCCAATGTATGGATCATTCATTTAAACCCAAATATGTCCCTACCAGAACACTTTCCCCAATATTCCATCAGTCTGGCCCCAAAGATGGGGAACCCATTCATTATGGGCTAAGTAAAACATATCTTTGGGAAGTTTTTTTTTTTTTTTTTTTCCCAAAATTAACCCTGACCCTTTCCTGCAAGGAGTGGTTTTCCTGAAATGGAAGTGACGTCTATAACCACTTCTCAAAGTCAGACACTTCAGCTCCACATGGGAAACCTGAAGATGAGTTCAGCTTGTTCGTGCTCTGCGCCCCTCAGTGTGGCAGCAGTGGGAGGACTGGACTGCAGGCTGGAGGACTGGAGGGGCTGAGACAGGTACAGTTGAGCGATGCCCCTGATAGACTCGCCAGAAACAGGGTTGTGAGGGTGTCACAGGACAGTGAAGCTGAAGGTGGACCATGGTGGCACTTGTAGAAACCTTTGTAGACATCTTCTTTCTGCTCTGAAAATGGAGGATGCACTGTGGAGTTATACAAATCCATAGAGATGTTGACACCAACTCCCCTTCAGCAAATGGCTCCCGAACCGTGAGACCATGACCTGAAGCCGAAGTCAGATGCTTAACCAGAGCCACCCAGGCGCCCCTAATATGTAAACATCATTAATCACAATCCACTGTGATTTTCGGAATGCATGGGTGGTTCACAACCCACAGGTAAAACAATTTTATAAATCATATTAAAAAAGATGAAGGGTAAAAGCCATAGGATCATCTCTATAGACGCAGACAAAGCATTTGACAAAATACATCATCTGTTCGTTTTCACAACTCAACAAAGTGGGTTTAGAAAGTATACACCTCAACATGAAAAAGGCCATATATAAAAATAAAACATGCTAACATACTCAGTGGTGACAAAGTGAAAACCTTTCCTCTATGATCAGGAAGGAAGTACAAATATCTACTTTCACCACCTTTGTTCAACATAATACAAAAAGTGGTAAACATAGCAATAGAACAAGAAAAAAGAAAGAAAAGTCATCCCAACATGGTAAGGGAGAATGAAAACTTACTATTTGCAGATGATAGGACACTATATAAAAAACCTTAATGAATCCACCAAGAAACCATTGGAATTGAAAATTCATTCAATAAAGTTATACGATATACAATTATTATGCAGGAATCTGTTCATTTCTATAGTCATGATGATGTAGCAGAAAGATAAAAAA
The DNA here is from genome assembly GCF_027475565.1 of Acinonyx jubatus. Lineage (NCBI taxonomy): Eukaryota > Metazoa > Chordata > Mammalia > Carnivora > Felidae > Acinonyx > Acinonyx jubatus. Next base: position 87,512,711 of record NC_069380.1, on the reverse strand, counting down.
TCCCATCCACAATGGCACCAAAAAGAAATTACAGCTGAAGACTTCCATAATCGGAGACATCCAAATCCAAAAGATATAGAGAAGCCCCATCAAACTCAACAAAACAAGCCAAAATCAAATACATATTGTAATAAAATTTGTAAAATATAGAGATAATAAAAAACATCCTGAAAGTATAAGAAGAAAGAAGTCCAACCTATAAGGAAAGACAAATGATGTTAACAGCAGACTTCCCCCACAGAAACCAGGCCAGCAGAAGGAGTGGCATGATACATTCAACACACTGAATGGGAAAAATATGTAGCTGAGAATACTCTATACATGAAGGCTGTCATTCAGAATAGCAGAGATAAATAGTTTCCCTGACAAACAAAACTATATTGGTTCATGACCATTAAACCAGACCTTCAAGAAATAGTAAAAGGGAATTCTTTGAGTGAGAAAGACAAAAACAACAAAGACTAGGAGGAAAAAGAGAAAATCTCCATAAGCAATGACAAAACAAACATGGCAGTAAATTAATAACTGCCAATAGTCACTCTGCATGTAGACTACATACTCCAATCAAGAGACATAGCGTGTCAAAATGCATAAGAAAAACAACACCCATCAATATGCTGCCTTTAAGAGAATCATTTTATATCTAAAGATACCTGCACATTGGGAGTGAAGGGATGGAGAGATATTTATCATGAAAATGGATGTCAGAAGAAAGCCAGAGGAGCAATACTTATATTAGGGAAACTAGATTTTAAACCAAAGGCTAACAAGAGATGAATAAGGTAACTATGTCATAATAAAGAGGTCTAATTAACAAAAAGATCTAACAATTGTAAATATTTATGCCCAAATTGGAACACTCAAATGCATAGAACAATAACAAATACAAAGGAACTCATTAAGAGTATTAACAGATGTTAATGCCACAATTACAGCTGTGGACAAATAATCTAAGCAGAAATCAACAAGGTAATAATGGCTATGAAAGACACACTGGACCAGATGGATTTAGCTGATGTATTCAGAACCATCCATATTAAAGAAGCAGACTACACATTCTTTTCAAGTGCACATGGGACATTCTCCAGGGAGGATCAAATACTAGGTCACAAATAAGATCTCAATAAGAACAAAAATATTTAGATAATACCATGATTATTTTCTAACCAGCAGGCTATGAAACTGGAAGTCAGCCACAATTTTTTTTGAAAAACCATAAATACGAGAATGTTAAACAACATAATGCTAAAGAATAAATGGGCCAAATAAGAAATTTAAAAACATAATGAAAAATACATGGAAACAAATAATGATGAGAACACAGCAGACTAAAACCTTTGGCGGGGGGCACCTGGGTGGCTCAGTCGGTTGAGCGTCTGGCTTTGGCTCAGGTCATGATCTCACAGTCCATGGGTTCAAGCCCCACATCAGGCTCTGTGCTGACCTCTTGTTCAGAGCCTGGAGCCTGCTTTAGATTCTGTGTCTCCTTCTCTCTCTGACCCTCCCCGCACTGCACTAAGCTTTGTCTCACTCTGTTTTCTCAAAAAAACTAAATAAGTGTAAAAAAAAATTTAAAACTTTTGGGATGCAGCAAAAGCAGTCACAAGAATGAATGATGACTTGGGGCGCCTGGGTGGCTCAGTTGCATAAGCATCTGACTTCAGATCATGTTGTGATCTTGCTGTTCATGAGTTTGAGCCCTGCATCTGGATCTCTGCTGCCAAGCTCAGAGCCTGGAGTCTGGTTCAGATCCTATGTCTCCCTCTCTCTTTGCCGTGCCCCCACTCATTCCTCTGTCTCTCTCAAAAGTAAATAAACATTATTTTTTTTAAAGAAAACAATGAATGATGAGTAATTTAGCATCTTTCCATGTGTCTATTAGCTACCTCTATATCTTCTTCAGAAAGTGGCTATTCCTGCCTTGTGACCATTTTTAAGTTGATTGTTTTTTTGGTGTTCATTTTTATAAGTTTTTTTTAATACATTTTGGATACTAACCCTTTATCAAGTATGATGTTGGCAATATTTTCTCCATTCTGAAGGTTGCCTTTTAGTTTTGTGGATAGTTTAGTTCACTGTGCAGAAACTTTTTATCTAGGTGAATTCCCAATACTCTATTTTTCTTTTATTTCCCTAGCACAAGAGACATGTCTATTAAGAAGTTGCTTCCAGAGGGGAAGATGGCGGTGTAGGAGGACATCGGGCTCACCTGGTCCTGCTGATCACTTAGATTCCACCCACATCTGCCTAAATAACCCAGCCAGAAGACTAGCGGAACGGACTCTCTGGAGCCAAGCATAGACAAGAGGCCCACAGAAGAGGGTAGGAAGGGCAGAGAGGTGGTGCATGCTACACGGATTGGCGGGAAGGAGACAGGGCAGGGGAGGGGCAGCCTGCCCTGCAAGGCAGAGCCCCCGAATTCTGGCTTGCAAAAGCGGAGGAGCCAGACTCTGTGAGTTCTGACAGCCAGCAGGACTTAACATCTGGAATGTTAAAAGTCAACAGCTCTGCTCTCAGAGAGCAGGAGGGTGAGAGGATGCCAGGAGGGAGAGTTGTTGAGCCCAGGAAGACAGAGCTCAGGTCAGTGGGGAACAAAGGCACTGGCAAGGGCCGTTTCCCTCTCCCATCCCCCAGCCGAAATTCCAAAGGGAACCAGTTCCCATCACTGAACTTGCTTGCACCCCGCAAATGCCCAATGTTGTGCTTCTGTGGATCCATCTCTCTGACTGGCCTGCCTCCCTCACGGTGCTGTAGGGCCCCACCTGCAGGGGACCACTGACATCAAAGCTAGCTAAGCCTGCCCTCCAGCCCCTGTGCACCTTCCAGATCCACCCCTTCTAATACGCCCTTAGCCAGTTCCCATCGAAGCAGCACCACAAGCCTGGCAGTGTGGAAGTAGCCCAGACAAGGGCCACACCACTCCACAGTGAGTCCTGCCCCTGGGAGAGGGGAAGATAAGGTACACACCAGTCTCACTGTGGCCCCAGCGGTGGGCTGGGCGCAGACATCGGGTCTGATTTGGCCCCTCCCACCAACACAAGTTACTCCACACAGCACAGGGGAAGTGCCTGCAGTTTGGAGTCACCTCAGGGACTACCCAAAATGATGAAATGGAAGAATTCTCCTCAAAAGAAACTCCAGGAAGTAGCGACAGCTAATGAATGATCAAAAACGATTTAAGCAATGTAACGGAATAATAATTTAGAATAATAGTTATAAAATTAATCACTGGGCTTGAAAAAAGCATAGAGGACAGCAGAGAATCTATTGCTACAGAGATCAAGGGACTAAGAAATAGTCATAAGGAGCTACACAATGCTATAAATGAGGTCCAAAATAAAATGGATGTGGCCATAGCACGGACTGAAGAGGCAGAGGGGAGAATAGGTGAATTAGAAGATATAATTATGGAAAAGGAGGAAGCTGAGAAAAATACAGATAAAAAAATCCAGGAGTATGAGGGGAGAAATAGAGCACTAAGTGATGCAATCAACAGAACAATATCCATATCATAGGAATTCCAGAAGAAGAAGAAGAAGAAGAAGAAGAAGAAGAAGAAGAAGAGAGAGAAAGGGGCAGAAGGCGTACTTCAACAAATCATAGCTGAGAACTTCCCTGATCTGGAGAAGGAAAAAGGCATTGCAATCCAAGAGGCACAGAGAACTCCCTTCAGAGGTAACTTGAATCGATCTTCTGCATGATATATCACAGAGAAACTGGCAAAAGAGCTAACAATTATAAATGTCTATGCACCAAATACAAGAGCCCCCAAATACATAAAACAATCAATCACAAACATAAGCAACTTTATTGATAAGAATGTGGTAATTTCAGGGGACTTTAATACCCCACTTACAACAATGGATAGATCATCTAGACACAGGATCAATAAAGAAACAATGTCCCTGAATGATACATTGGATCAGATTGACTTGACAGATACATTTAGAACTCTGCATCCCAAAGCAACAGAATATACTTTCTTCTTGAGTGCACATGGAACATTCTCCAAGATAGATCACATTCCCCAAGATAGATCCAAGACAGGTCACAAAACAGCCCTTAATCAGTCTAAAAGAATTGAGATCACACCATGGACACTTTCAGACAACAATGCTATGAAACTTGAAATCAACCACAGGAAAAAGTCCGGAAAACCTCCAAAAGCATGGAGGTTAAAGAAAACCCTACTAAAGAATGAATGGGTCAACCAGGCAATTAGAGAAGAAATTTAAAAATATGTGGAAACTAATGAAAATGAAAATACAACAATCCAAACGCTTTGGGAAACAGTGAAGGCAGTCTTGAGAGGAAAATACATTGCAATGCAGGCCTATCTCAAGAAAGAAGAAAAATCCCAAATACAAAATCTAACAGCACACCTAAAGGATATAGAAGCAGAACAGCATAGACACCCCAAACCCAGCAAAAGAAGAGAAATAAGAAATATCAGAGCAGAAATAAATAATATAGAATCTAAAAAACTGTAGAGCAGATCAATGAAACCAAGACTTAGTTTGTTAAAAAAATAAACTAAATTGATAAACCTCTAGCTAGGCTTCTCAAAAAGAAAAGGGAGATGACCCAAATAGATAAAATCATAAATGAAAATTGAATTATTACAACCAATCCCTCAGAAATACAAGCAATTATCAGGGAATACTATGAAAAATTATATGCCAACAAACTGGACAACCTGAAAGAAATGGACAAATTCCTCATCACCCACCCACTTCCAAAACTCAAACAGGAAGATATAGAAAACTTGAACACACCCATAACCAGTGAAGAAATTTAATCAGTTTATCAAAAATCTCCCAATTGTGGTGCCTGGGTTGCTCAGTCGGTTAAGTGTCCAACTCCGGCTCAGGTCATGATCTTGCGGTCTGTGAGTTGAAGCCCCCCGTCAGGCTCTGTGCTGACGGCTCAGAGCCTAGAGCCTGCTTCGGATTATGTGTCTCCCTCTCTCTCTGTCCCTCCTCCACTCATGCTATCTCTCTCTCTCTCAAAAATAAATAAACATTAAAAATATTTTTAAAAATCTCCCAACAAATAAGAGTCCAGGACCAGATGTCTTCCTAGAGAATTCTACCAGACATTTACAGCAAAGATAGCATCTATCCTTCTCAAACTGTTCCAAAAAATTGAAAGGAAGGAAAACTTCCAGACTCATCCTATGATGTCAGCATTACTTTGCTTCCTAAACCAGACAGAGACTCAGCAAAAAAATAGAACTACATAGAACTACAGGCCAATATCCCTGATGTATATGGATGCAAAAATTCTCAACACGATACTAGCAAATCGAATTCAACAGCATATAAAAAGGATTATTCAACATGATCAAGTGGGATTCATTCCTGGGCTGAAGGGCTGGTTCAACATTCACAAATTAATCAATTTGATACATTACATTAATAAAAAAAAAAAAAAAAGAAAAGGACCACACGATTCTGTCAATTGATGCAGAAAAGCATTTGACAAAATTCAGTATTCTTTCTTAATAAAAATCCTCGAGAAAGTCGGGATAGAAGGAGCGTACTTAAACATCAGGAAAGCCATTCATGAAAAGACCACAGCCAATATCATCCTCAATGGGGAAAAACTGAGAGCTTTCCCCTGAGATAAGGAGCACAACAGCGATGTCCACTCTCACTGCTGTTGTTTAACAGAGTGCTGGAAGAGTGCAATCAGACAACAAAAGGAAATCAAAGGCATCCAAATTGGCAAAGATGAAGTCCAGCTTTCACTTTTTGCAGATGACATGATATTATACATGGAAAACCCGAAAGACTCCACCAAATTCTGCTAGAACAGATACATGAATTCAGCAAAGTTGCAGGATACAAAATTAATGTACAGAAATCAGTTGCATTCTTATACACTAATAATGAAGAAACATACAGACAAATAAAGAAACTGATCCCATTCACAATTACACCAAGAGTCATAAAATACCTAGGAATATACTTAACCAAAGATGTAAAAGATCTGTACAATGAAAACTATAGAGAGCTTATGAAGGAAATTGAAGAAGATACAAAAAAGTGGAAAAACACTCAGGGCTCATGGATTGGTAAGAATAAATATTGTTAAACTGTCAAGACTACCCAAAGCTATCTACACATTCCATGCAATCCCAATCAAAATTGCACCTGCATTCTTCTCAAAGCTAGAACAAGCAATCCTACAATTTGTAAGGAACCACAAAGACCCTGAATAACCAAAGTAATATTGAAGAAGAAGTGCAAAGTGGGAGGTATCACAATCCCAGACTTTAGCTTCAACTGCAAAGCTGTCACCATCAAGGCAGCATGGTATTGGCACAAAAACAGACACATAGACCAATGGAATAGAATAGAGACTCCAGAATTGGACCCACAAAAGTATGGCCAACTAATCTTTGACAAAGCAGGAAAGAACATCCAATGGCAAAAAGACAGTCTCTTTAGCAAATGGTGCTAGGAGAACTGGACAACAACGTGCAGAAGAATGAAACTAGACCACTTTCTTACACCATACACAAAAATAAACTCAAAATTGAAAAAGGACCTGAATGTGAGACAGGAAACCATCAAAACCCTAGAGGAGAAAGCAGGAAAAAAACCTCACTGACCTCAGTCACAGCAATTTCTTACTCAACACCTCTCCAAAGCCAAGGGAATTAAAAGCAAAAGTGAACTACGGGGACCTCATGAAGATAAAAAGCTTCTGCACTGCAAAGGAAACAACCAACAAAACTAAAAGGCAACCAACAGAATGGGAAAAAATATTTGCAAATGACATATCGGACAAAGGGCTAGTATCCAAAATCTATAAAGAACTTACCAAACTCCACACTGAAAAACAAATAATCCAGTGAAGAAATGGGCAGAAAACATGAATAGACACTTCCCTAAAGAAGACATCCAGATGACCAACAGGCTCATGAAAAGATGCTCAACATCACTCCTCAGCAGGGAAATACAAATCAAAACCACACTCAGATGTCACCTCATGCCAGTCAGAGTGGCTACAATGAACAAATCAGGAGACTATAGATGCTGGAGAGGATGTGGAGAAACGGGAACCCTCTTGCACTGTTGGCAGGAATGCAAACTGGTGCAGCCACTCTGGAAAACAGTGTGGAGGTTCCTCAATGCATAGGGGCACTTGTACCCCAATGTTTATAGCAGCACTTTCAACAATAGCCGAATTATGGACAGAGCCTAAGTGTCCATCAACTGATGAATGGATAAAGAAATTGTGGTTTATATACACAATGGAATACTACACGGCAATGAGAAAGAATGAAATATGGCCTTTTGTAGCAACGTGGATGGAACTGGAGAGTGTTATGCTAAGTGAAATAAGTCATACAGAGAAAGACAGATACCATATGTTTCCACTCCTAAGTGGATCCTGAGAAACTTAACAGAAGACCATGGGGGAGGGGAAGGAAATAAAAAGTTAGGGAGGGAGAGAGTCAAGCCAAAAGAGACTGACTCTTCAAAACTTAGAGTAAACTGAGGGTTGAAGGAGAGTAGGAGGGAGGGTGGATAATGGGAATTGAGGAGGTCACCTCTTAGGAGGACCACTGGGTGTTGTATGGAAACCAATTTGACAATAAATTTCATATTAAGAAAAATGAGAATGTTGCCTTGGAGGTGAGTCTTTAGAGAAGACAGGGTGGAAACTCCACCCCAGGCAGGTGTGGTCAGGAAGGCAGTATTCCTCTCCTCCGGCTCCCAGTCCAGGGATATGACATCTCACTGGCAGGGGCAGGTCATCACCATATTTCATCTCCTCCAACTCGGCATTTTAATTTAGTTAAAACATTTTTCTGAATTTAGTTTTGTGAGACAGACAGAGAGAGAGAGATACAGAGACATAGCATGAGCAGGGGAGGGGAAGACAGAGAGGAAGACACAGAACATGAAGCATGTTCCAGGCTCTGAGCTCTGAGCTGTCAGTGCAGAACCCAGCAGGGGGCTCGAACCCACCGAACACGAGATGATGACCTGAGCTGAAGTCGAATGCTTAACTCACTGAGCCACCCAGGCACCCCCAACTCTGTGCTTTAGTGGTTAAATTGCCGCTGAGTATGGCTTCCATCTAGTCCCTACTCAAAAAGTGAAGGCTCTAACCCAGATGTGGCAGGCTGAGACTACTGGGACCACATCTGCCTAGCCCCAGCCCCCTCATAGGGCCCATCACCTGTGTCAGAGGTTCAGAGATTTGGGGCAGGGGGAGAAGATTTCTGTAAGAACAGAGAGCTCCTAAAAGGCACTGACTTTATTTGAAACTGTGGTGAAATTCAATTTTAAGGGCCCTCTCAAAAACAACAGAGACCTTGAGGATGAGCATTTAAGAGAAGGCTGATAGCTCTATGACAGCATTAAGGTAAACCACAGGTCAGTTTACTACAGAGAACCATGGAAGAGCCCTCTGGGTAGAAACAAGCCTCAAAGGCTGGCCTCAAAAGCTACCCCTGAAAAGGGGCCCAAATTTAATTGGAACCTATTGTAGAGCAATCGATGTCCCAGGGCATTGTTGGAAACAACAGAGTAACCAGACTGCAGTTAGCTGATCTGAACTGCTGAGTATGACACCAAAAGAACAAATAGCAACAGAGAGACCAGGGAAAAAGAGAGTGATAGAGAGCCCTGCTAAAACTGCTATCATCCCATGCTCAAGGCTGTGCTCCCTGATGAGTGACATCACTGACTACACACCACAGGGAAAATACACTTCACTCAAATAGCCTAAGTCACTAAAGACATAAACAAGCAAAGAATGAAAATGAATGTTGGAAAGGGAAGAAAAGGATCAGTACCCAGCACTGTACAATATATTACCTAAACTGTCCAGCTTTTAACAAAGCTATAATACATGCAAAGAAATAGGAAAGTATAAACCATCACAGGAAAGAAAAAAATAAGCAGACAATATAAGCTGAGTGGGCCCAGATGTCATACTCAACAGACAAAGATGTCAAAGGAGCCATTATATATATATATATATATATATATATATATATATATATATGTATATATATGTATATGTATATATACATATATTCAAAGAACTAAAGGAAAGCATGCATAAAGACCATACTTTCTCATCAAGTAGACAATATCAATAACAAAATTTTTAAGAACCAGGAAGAAATTCTGGAATGAAAAAGTACAGTAACTGAATTAAAAAAAAATCAGTAGGTGGCTCAACAGTAGGTTTAAACTGGCAGAAGAAAGAATCAGTGAACTTTAAGATAGACATTATGCAATCTAAAAAACAGAAAAATAATTTCTTTAAATGAAAAGAGCCTCAGAAAGGAGTGGGTTACCATGAAAGACACCAACATACGCATAATGAGAGTTCCAGAAAGCGAGGAAAACAGAAAAGAGCAGAGAAAACTTTTAGAATATCCAAGGGCTAAAAAGTTCCCAAATTTGATGAAAACCATTAGTCTAAAAATCCATGAAGCTCAATGAATTCCCTCTAAACTAACCATAAGGAGACCCACTCTCAAACACATTTTAGTAAAGATGGTGAAAAACAAATACAAAAGAAAATTTTGGAAGCACCAAGTGAAAAATGACTAATTGTATATAAAGGAACCCCAATAAGATTAACCAAACATCTGATTGCTCATCAGAAACAATAGAGGCCAAAATGTAGTGGGATGATACGTTGCAAATACTGAGAGATGACAAAACTGTCAACCAAGAATCTTATATTTAGCCAACTTGTCTTTCAAAAAATAAAAAGCAAAACATAGAGGCATTTTTAGATAAACAAAAACTTAGATAATCTGTTGCTAGCAGATCCACCTTATGAGCAATACTGAAGGAAGTTCTTAAGCTGAAAGCAAGTGACTCAGACAGTGACTTAAATTCATCAGAGAGCACCAGGAAAGGTAATTATATAATTATAAAAGACAGCTTAAAATGCATGTTTTCTTTCTTTTCTTAACCGATTTAAAAAAGAATTGTATAAAAACAATGTGTACATAAATGTATTGTTGGATTTACAACAGATATAAATGAAATATATTTGAAAATAATAGCAGAAAGGAGGTAGGTGGGAGCAAAACTGAAAAGGAGTAAGGAAGTGATACCAGAGTAACTCAACAACAGGAACAAATGAAAAGAACCAGTAATCTAAATAAGGTTAAGATAACAAACTATGTAATTATATATTTACTCCCCTTTCTCTTTAACTTCTCTCATAGACATAAAATTATATAAAGTTATAGCAGTGTACTATTGCGACTGTAACATATATCAATGTGATGGGTGCACAAAAATATGTGATATAACAGCACAGAGGTACTAGAGCTATGGAGGAATAGTATTTGTATATTTCCCTGGAAATACATTATCATAAAACTGAAGTATTTTCTGATAACTGAAGAAGTGTATGGTAAATCCTAGAGAAACCATTAGGAAAATAACTAAAAATTCTATTGTGAAAAAAATCATTAAAAGAATTAACATGTTCCACCAGAAAATAGTCAGTAATGTAAATAAAGCCATAAAAGAAAAAAAGAAACAAAAGACAGGAGACCCAGAAAGCAAAAAGTTAAATAGCAGACATAAATCCACTGTGTCAATAATCACAGTACATGTGAATGGATTAAACAATCCAGTCAGAAATTCAGAGATTCTCACACTGGATTAAAACAAGATCCACACATATGCTCTCCAAGGAGATATCAGATATAAATATGTTGCAAGTAAAGGATTGAAAAAAATACATCGTGCAGACAAAATCCACATGAAAGCTAGAGTACTTATGCTCATATCAGAAGAAGCAAACACGAAGACAAAAACTATTATGGAAATAAATGGGGGCATTTATAATAATGAAAATATTAATAAAAAGGTATGAGGTGTCGCCAAAGTTCTCTTTCAATGCTTTCCTTTAAATGGCAAAAAAATATAAATGAGTTAAACTTTCAACTCGAAAAGTTACCAAAAAAGCACATAGGAGAACACAGAAGGAAATAAATATGATAAAAGCAGAAAAAATAAGACAAAATAGCAATGGGATGGGTAAAGTAATTTGAGAGGAGTACAGGGATAAACAAGAACTTTTCACAAATTTAATCAAGTTAACAGAGCAAGAAAAAATGAAAAGTATAAGGAGATATTATAGCAATCAAAGGGAGACTCTTAAAAACTGAGAACAAACTGAGGGTTGATGGGGGTGGGAGGGAGGGGAGGGTGAGTGATGGGTATTGAGGAGGGCACCTTTTGGGATGAGCACTGGGTGTTGTATGGAAACCAATTTGACAATAAACTTCATATATTGAAAAAAAAAAACAAAGGGAGAATCAAAAAAGGAACCAATTATAAGAAACTATTGATACAACTCTATGACAATGTATTGTAAATGTATGCAACAAGGGACAACATTTCCAATAAACTAGACCACTAACCACAGAAGAAACTAAATAAGCAATTTTATGTCATACCTCCATAAAAGCTCTAAGCCTAGAATGTTCTACAGTCTCTTAAATATATTCCCAAGTTACGTAATTTATTCCAGAACACACACACACACACACACACACACACACACGAAAAAATTAGGGAAATATTTGAAAGCTAGAACCCTTCCAGGTCTGGGACTCCCACCATGAGAGAGGGCCACCAGGCTGGCCACCCCAACTGGATCGCTGGGCCCCTGATCACTCTTCCACACTGGACCACATCATGTAGCAAGCCCTGTCCTGACCAAGTGCATCTCTGACTTCCTGGAGCCCTGGTGCCCCCACATGCCCTTGTCCATACCCCTTACCAGATCCAAGGAGGATGTTGACTACAGCCTTGAGAATGTCAGCCTTCAAGGTCAACTCTGTAAACTTCAAGTCTTTGAGTGGAGTCACCTTGGGAGGCAGAGAAGGAGACTGGGTCAGGAAGGATTGGGAAGTGGGGCTCTGCCTTCCTCTCCCAGCAGCAGAGGTAGCAAGCAGGGAGAAACAGTCATGGCAAGAGGACCCTCCAGGGAAAGCCCGATCATAGCAGGTACTACCACAGGCAGCTTCCCCACAGCTCCAGTGGAAAGTGGGGAGTAAGGCCTGCTCCCTCCTGTGTCTTCTAGTGACTTCTCCTGGCAGGCTCCAGCCTTTTAGCCAGGCTTGGCCCCTCCCTGAATGTTCATACCTTCTTCATTCAGGGAGTGGAGCGATCCAGGACTGCCAGGAAGCAACTCAGTGCCAGGCAGTGCCCAGTGCTCCCTGGTGGGTGAGAGATTCTAATTACCACCTCGTGGCTGGAGGCCATTGCCCTCCCAGCCCTGTGAGCAGTGGCTCCTCTTCTAACCCAGGTAATTTTCCTTGTAAAGGTTGGGTTGTGCCCCACCCACCACGTGGTCTTAGGCTGAGCCACAAAATCTGTGGGGTGCTGGCCCTGGGAGGGCACAGGCCTGCTACCAGGCCTTCTAGGGACAATTCCTGGATCTGTGCACAGCAAACCCCAATAATATGAGAGGTTATGGGTCATCTCAGGGGTTGTTGCCATGCTCAAATAAGCAAACGTATGCAAAGTTTTAATTTTCATGTAATTTGTTATGGACTAAAAGGCTGCCGCAGGGTGCATACTGTAAATGCTAGCTGTCGCTCTTGCTGGGTGTAAATTATAAGTTTCTTGGAGCCAAGTTGCCCCAAAGCAGCCAGGAGACCTCCTGGGCATGCTTTCCAGAGCCACATGATGGAGCATCTTGCCTTCAGTCCCTAACACCCCTGGGGGCAGGCAGGGGACAGGCTGTTACTTTCAGTATACAGGTGAAGAAGCTGAGGCTCACGCAGGGGGTGTCCTCATCCTCAGGGGACCCTGCTCAGGTCCTTCTAGCCTGCCTGAGTGACCCTGACATCTACCTGTGCAGCTTCTGTGTGAGGGGCTGGGCGCGGGGCGGGGGGGGGGGGAGGGTTGCAGGTGCACAAATCCCACCACTCCCTTTGCTCCCTCCAGGACTTTCAGGCTCTGAAGCCAAATAAGGCACCAAAGCTTTCTCAGAGCATGGGGCCTGGACAAGGGATACCAAACAGGGTTTCTGCTCCCCCAAATCCAGAGGGCTCGTGTCTGTGGGAAAATCCCTAACTCTTCTCACCAAGTAGCTGCAGGTACACACATGGCTAACCTGACTCAGCCACCCCATGGTCGAATGAACAGACGTTGCCTACAGCCCACATTGACCCCTGCTGCGTGCTGCCTCTGCCGCTGTGAGCAGAGCCCATGGAAGGCCAGCCCTCATCAGCAGTACCCTTCCTCTCTTGAGGAGATACCAGTCCTGGGTGGGCAAAGGGCCAAAGGGGGCACCTGTCTCCTCCTCTAAACTCCAATGGCCCTGCCTGGAACACACCAGACCCACCTCGGCAGGCTTGATCACCACTGTGTTCCCAGCAGCCAAGCAGGCAGCCATCTTCCAGGAAAGCATCATCAGGGGGTAGGTCCAGGGGATGATGACAGACCCTGTGGTGCAAAGAAGTGGGTCTTCGTCTCTCCACTCAGTCTGGGTGCCAGACTGCACCTGCCAACTGCTTCCTCTCCCCAAGCCTGCCACCCATTCCACTCCAAGCATCGTGATATGGTGCCCAAGGTCCCCCTGAGACAGCTCACCCCTGCCCTTCCAGTCCCTGATGAGGCAGTATGTCAAGCGTGGCAATAGCCCCTCTTCCTGGCATGGCACAATGCCAGGGACCATGGTTTCTCATCAGAACTGTCAGAGGACAGTCTAAGGACAGTCCAGTAGGGCATGACACCAGGCAGTGTAAGAGTTGACAGCAGGCAGGGGCAGGGAGAAGGCCAGGGATCACCCAGGTGGGCAGAGAGAGTATGGTAGAGAGTTGGGATCACATGGTTGGGCCAGAAGGAAGCCAGTGAGGGTCCTCTTGGGTGTGAGGCCAGGGTGCAGTCCCATGGAGAGAAGGAATCAGTCACATGGGGAGGCCTAATAAGGCTTGTCTGCTTTGCATTAAGAGATGGTACCCAGCATCAGTGTGCCCCTTTGTCCCAGAGGAAGCCTCTGGCTGAGCAGTGTCTCCATCAAAGGGAGACCCCTAATGGTAGTGGGGGGCCTAATGATGACACATGTGGTCCCAGCAGGCATGAGGCCCTGCTTTGCCCTGACTCCTGTAAAACACAGGGCAGAGTCTTCGTCCATGTCAGACAATTAATAAGCCGGTCCACACAGAGTTGCTCAGGCTACCTAACTTGTTTTCTTCACCATATTCATGATCATCATCACCACAGAATGTTTCCCTAAAGAGGACTTAGCTGAACCCAGGAAAGGGGAAGAGCGTGTGTGAAGGCTGAGGTCAGGATAATCTGGGGACCAGCACACCATCTGGGAACAACAGGGTGCACTCAGGGGTTTGGAGAGCCACTCCCCACCCCATGTACACCCAGCAGACCCAACAGGACGAGAAGGTGGAGGGAGCACGGTGAGTGTATCCAGGGAAGAGGGGGAGGTCATCAGGGTTGTGGGGGCTCCAAAGGAGAAAAAACGTCAGGAAGTCCCACTGTCACGGCTGAACTGTACTCCCCACAATTCACAGTTGAAATCCTAACTCCAGAACATCCTTATTCGGAAATTGGGCCATCCCAGATGCAATTAGGTAAGATGAGGTCATACTGAAATAGGGTGTGTACCTAACCCAATAGAACTGATGTCCTTCAAAAAACAGAGCCATGTGAACAGACAGACATGCGCACGGAGGACACCAAGTGAACATGAGGGCAGAGATCGGGGAACACCCAAGATTGCCGGTAAGCCACCAGAAGCTGGGGGAGACGCCTAGAGCAGATTCTCCCTCATACCCTCAGAAGAAACCAACACTCTGACAACTGAATCGGGAACTTCCAGCCCCAGAATGCTGAGGCAACAAATGTGTGCTGCTTGAGTCTCTTAGTTTCAGTACTTTGTTATGGCAGCTCTAGCAGACTCATAAACCCACCCATATAGGGACAACTTTCCCAGTCCCTCAACTCCCTGGGAGGCTCTGCATTAGTGTCCTCCTCAGTCTGATGGGGACAGACTCCTTGGGAAGCATCTGGAAGAGCAGTGACCATGCAGATTCCTGTGACTGGCAGCCAGGTGGGCCCTGGTCTCCCTGCCCAGCCCTTCTCAACAAGGCCTGTGCCCAAGGAAGGGGCTCCAAGCACATGGGCTATGCAGGGCTCTCACTCTACACTCTGACACCTTGGCAGGGGAGTTCCTTGTTGTGAGGGCCTGTCCTGGGGCACGGTCTACATATTGTGTCCTCTGGGGGACAGGCTGGCTGGGAACCCCTGCCCTGGAGTCAGTGCGACTTCCCTCCCAGGCTGCCCCTTCTCTGGGGGCTACAGGACAGGGTTTTCCTATATCCACAGCCCACTCTCCCAACAGGGGCTGCCCTCACCAGCAGCCCTGTCCTTCAGGACCTGGTGTGTTCCTCTGTACTCATTTCTGTCAATGCCAATGACATCTGAACACATTCTCCTTCTGACACCCCCCCCCACATTCCCAAAGAAGCTGAGTGCCCTTGACCACCATCCACAGGGATGTGAGGTCCCTGGTGGTGGATCCAAGAGGCCCCACGTTGTAAGGGGCACAGGGTAGGTGGGAATGCCTGCTGGGTGCTGACCACACTGGACCTCTGGTACACATTTGGTGATTTTAGAAGGCATTCGTCAGTGTGCTTCCCTCACACAAGTTTCTCCTGGAGCTGTTCCGTGTGGTCCCCATAGCTCTGTCCCACACCTTCACACAGCCACATGCCAAGCCCTGGTTAGGGGGCCACAGAGCTCAGCGTGGGTTGTGCAGGGTTTTGCTGTCAAGGCCCCAGCACAGCTGCTCTGAGTGCTCTTGGGCTTATCTCCTTGAGCACCTGTGCCAGGGAGCCACCATAGTTGTGCTTGTGGCAGGGTACATTTGGAGGCTGAACAGTCACTGCCAAGTTGCCTTTCACAAAGGTGGACCCTCTGCCTCCCGACCTCCCACAGGCAGTGTGAGGAGGCTTCTCTCTCCCTAGGCCTTGGGACCATCTGATGGTGAGGCACGGCCCCTCACGTCTGGGTTTACATCATTTCCTCAGTTCCTAGTCCTTTCTACATTGATTGGACAGGTGTTTGTCCCCTCTTGAGCACTAGTTCCTATCCTTTGTCTATTTCTCTATTATTTTTACCCTACTCCTTGGTGCCCTGTAGCTCTTAATTTTCTGCATATTCATTATTATAATCTTTGCAGGTAAAATTTTTCAGGTGTATCCCCTGTTTCCCACTATGACACTGATGATACACGGCTATTGTGAGGATTTAGTAAAATTATACTTATAATGTCATTGAAACAGTGCTTGGCACAGAGCAGGTACTTTAAATGTGAAAGCTGTTTTATTTGCTAGAATATAAGTCCCCTGAGGGCAGGCATTGCCATCAGTTTTATCATTGTTGTATATCCTGCACCTGAAATGGATGGCATGTAGTAATTGGTGAATAAATAGCGTTTGATAGATGTGTAAAAAGGGGATGAGCACTCACACTATGAATCACGCGAAAAGTGCGTAGTGTGTCACGAGTTTTCACCCTGCACTGTGACTCACCCAACAGGCTCCTTCCTGGTCAAGGTAGGTTGCAGCTTGCTCTGGCCTGGTTGATGGGGTGGTGGAGCCCTGGAAGAAGCAAGGGGAGTCACTGGTAGGGGACTCCATTGTTTCCTTCCCCCTTCCCCCTGGGCAGCCAGACTGTGCTTGGGCTCAGAAAGGAACAGGATCTTATCTGCACCCTGAAACCCCCATGACCAAGACAGGTAGAAGACCCAAACCTTCCAGACTGGGAATGACAGGGGCATCTGAGGACTTCGGGTACAGATGGAGCAGGCAGCCATCAGGGGCAAGGTGCCTCCTGTACCTAGCCTGGCTGAATCCTCAGACAAGAAGCTGGTCCAGGTACAGGTAAGCCCTCTGGCTTTGAAACTGGGGCAGACAAGGGAGGAGGTGGGGAGCCACATTATCTCTGGAGGCTGTGCCGGCCCAGGAGGCCCCAGGTGGGCCGGCTCTAGCCCACAGTGATGCAGCAGAAGGAGGAGCAGAAGGTGGGCTTGCCATCACACCTGCACCTCTCAGCCCCATGGAGAGGATAAGAGGCATGGAGCCCATTTCTGGCAGAGACCCCAATGAACCTGTTGGTGATGGGTATCTCTAGAGAAGGGTTGACCCATCCCTGCCTCTGGTGGGCAAACCTCTGGAAATGGCTCCCAAGGTCACATCCTGATCCCTGGGATGCAGGAGGTGGTGAGCTACCCCTTCTGCAAAGATGCAGAATGGCACAGTTGACCTTAGGATAGGGAGACGATGCAAATGACCCCAGCATGACCTCGGGAGCCTCCATAAAGGCAGAGTTTTCCCCAGTTTAAGAGAATCTGAAGGATGCCAGGCCTGAGAACGGCAAGGGGAGTGGGGTACCAGAGGGAGGCCAGACTGCATTAGCCTCAGCCAGCAGCCAGCAAGGGCCTGGACCTTCAGTCCTACAACAACAGGAGCTGAGTTCTGCCAACACCTGAACAGGCCTGCAGGCAGGGTTTCCCCAGAGCTCCATATAAAGGCCAGCCTGGCTACACCTTGACACTGACCTTGTATAATCCTGGCATGGAACCCAGCCAAGCCTGCCTGAACTTCCATCTGCAGAAATGTGAGCTGATGGTTGTTTTAAACCAATGAACTGGGGTCATTTCTTATGCAGCGTGTAGGCTAACACCCTGCCCTAGAGTTTCCTGCTGAGCCGAGCCTGCCTGTGTGAGCTCTCACTTGGTGGGCAAGAGCCTCAGCCCCACCTGAATTTTGTCACACCAGCCAGCAAAGCAGTCGAAGATCTGGATGGACATGCCCACATGAGTCTTCAGAGCCAGTGTGAAGGCAGTGCCTGCATCCAGAGCCTTGATGGTGGCCAGTTCTTCCTGATGCTGTTCCATGAGGTCTGCCAACCTGGCCAAGGGGTGTGGGAGGGGAAGGAGATGGGCTCAGGTTGGGACCAGCCTTGCCTATTCTTTCAGGGCCCTACTTCAATGAACAAGGGGCTCTGGCCTGTACAGCCAGCTCTGCCACACTCAGAGGTGCTGACCTCAGTTTCCGGATCTATGAAATGGGACAGTAACGTTTACTTTGCTGGATGGGCATGAGGATGATGCCATTCTGTCCATATCTGCTCTCTTCTCTTTTACTTTATCCCTTTGTAAAACATGGATGCATTTACTACTTTATAATAACACACATGATTCTGCAAAGCAGTCCTTCTGCCTCTGTAATAAGGAGGTCACCATCCAAAAAGGCCACCTTCTCTGTCTATGGACAGCAGTGACCAGGGGAAAGCATGTCCAGCTACATGCTTGACCAGCTACAAGCACCAGCAGATCCAGTGAAATGTGCCCCAAGGATGTCATCCGTGGCGAGGGAGAGGGGGATGATGGGAGAGATTCAAGGGAAGGTTCATCTACACAGCCCTCCTGAAGTGTGAGCTCTCTGAAATCCAGTTGCTCTCCTGTGATTCTGGTGGGTGTGCTGCTGTGGGCAGCCTGGGAATTAGGACTGTGCCCCCTTCTTTGATATAAAAGAGCCCAAAGAGCAGAGTGCCCAGGGTACAGGGTGTCCAGAGGAAGGTGGAGGCCACAGACCCAGAGTGGCTCTCAAACTTGTACATGGGGGAGCTCTGGCCCAGAGATAAGTCTGGGACGAAAGACTGCTGACCAGCTCCTCTCTGCATTCAGCCATGGCATGGCCTAAACACCCCAAGTACACACTCACACTCCCTGGGAAGCCAATCCGAATTCCTGCCCTCTCTACACCAATCACATATCCCTCCAGTGTCCTGATAGCATCCTCTACCTTTCTTCAAACCTTGCATGACTGTTACAGATATTCACTTAGTTGAGTATTCCAGTACTATTTACCTCTCCCTGAGGCCTGGGACAGGATTTGGTCTGCTCCCTACTGGACCTCCTACACCCACTGGGCACACAGTCAGTATGTAGCATAAGACTTGTGAGTGAAACTGTGGGCGGAACAGACACAAGCAATCTAGTGGCATGGCCACACGGTTACCTCAGACACAGTGACACACCCAGGTAATTTTCTAGTTAAGAATAGCAAAGGTGTAAGCCACTTTTTTAGAAGCATTATAGACCGAATAACGAAAACGCCATGTTGTGGCATTTCAAAGACTAGGGTTGTATCAACTAGAAAAACAGATGTGTCACAGGTATAAATCTGTATTATAAACAAGCCAAAGTTGGTCTTTGTGTATTGGCCTCTAGTTGTTCAAGTCTTGACTGCAGGGTGAGACCTGTCAGCTTAAAAGCTTGCTGGATACACATTTATGTCTCCAATTATTTTAAATGTAGCCCAAACAAGCAGAATTTAGCTATTTAAAGCGTCTTGCATTGCATCCCCCACTTGACAGCTATTATCAATGGAGAGACTGACTATTCACTTACAGCTGCAGCTGCTGCCTTCCCAGCCCTCTGATCCAAAGATCCCTGCTCTGCTGCTGAACAACATTGCCAGGACTTGGGAGCACCCCCTCTCTGATCACGCAACCTCCGAAAGTTCCTTTACACCCTTCCCATTCTGAGTAGAGACCACCACACTACAGTCTCTGGAGGGTCTCCCACTATGGGAGTGTTGCCTCCTGAAGCCTGTTTTCTACTTCTCATAGTCCTATCTTTTCCCTTGATCAGCCCCAAATCCCTCTAATTCTGCCAGACAATGTCACCTGCATGTGATGTGGCCATGTCATAAAGCCCTGAAGTAACTATCACCTGAGCACGCCATTTGGGAGGCTCAGGAAGGAGAACTGAGTGGGATTGTTCATTGTCAACTTTGTTGAGGTGTACCTCTGCCTCCTGCATCCTGTCCCCAGAAAGCACCAGGAGGGAAGGCAGTGAAGCAACCACCTTCATCCCAGAGGTCCTCAGGACAGCCATGAGGAAGGGCAAGTGTGGGGTGCCACACAGGCTCAGCCTCACTCCCAGCAGCCTGGGCCACCACCAGATTCTTGTCTGTGGACCTAAGGAAGTGTCTGAACAAAAGGTGAAAGTTTCCTACAGACTCCGCCACCAACTCTTGGTGGCCCCACTCTGGCAGCTGTGGACACTGGTCTCTAGGTTCCCGAGAGGCTCTATCTTCTCCCTCAGTGGTTCTTGGGGCCTGTCTAGTGACTTTCTCTAACACTCTTTTCTGGATCTTTCTTCCTAGTGTCTCCCACAATTGCATAATGTCTCAACCCTATAATGGATTCTGTATTCTATAACATGTATCCGTGGTGGTCCTATTTTCCTTATTGAACCAGGGGCTGCTCCCTCCTGAGCCAGCAATGCGCGAACCTCCACCATGGGGACTGGGAGGGTTGCATGAGGCAGGACCAGGTTGCTAGGAGCTCTCAGGTCTAGGCTTGCGATGTCTGTCAAAGCTGTCCATGTCTCTACTTAGAGCTGTGCAGGAACTCAACCCTTCACTATCATGTTGCTGGTGGTGTTATTATGACACATGCCACTAGATGCCAGCAGAACTGCTCAAGGGACACACTCTTGGGTCTGCAAACACCTACCTCTGGAGTCCCTGCTTCAGGGCCAGAAGGCTCCTCTCAGCATCACCAGCCTGGGCTTGCATGTTTCAGTTTTGCCTACTCTGGGAGCACTAGGTCACTAGGCAATGGCTTCCTAAAATTGATAGGCTCTTCAAGGGGTCTTGAAACTAACTTGAGTTAGAGCAGGCTGGGTGCACCCTTGCCTGCCCCAACCTGTACCATCTCTATTCCATTTTGAAAATAGACAGGCCCCTCTCTATGGTTTCCTGTGCTGGAGGCTGTCCTGGTGTTTCTGGTCTCTGAATAGGAAAAAAAAAAAATGACATTCTGACTGCAAGGCCAAGATGGGGCCTCTCTCCCACCAGCTGACAAGTACATTTGGAACACATCATGACCAGCCTCTCTGCCTGATAGCTTCCCCAGGACCCAGAGCATAAAAGTCAGGTTCCTGAAACTGGCTTGTTCACTAGACTTTTCGACACTGTTTAGTTCATCTGCGCAGCACCCTCCCTTCTGAAAACACCACACCACTTCCTTGGGGGGGGGGGGGGCAACTGCTCCTTCCCCACTGGGACCACCTAGTTCTAGGGGAATAGTATCTCTCCTCCAGGCCGTACTCCCAAACCATAGTCATAAGTGGATCAACTCTACATCCTTCCTTAATTGTTCTGATGGAGCTAAGGGGAGAGAGACCCTTCTTCCCTGGTTTTAGAAAACAAGGAAAATGTAAGATTCCAGCAGTCAGGGAGATCTGAGCAAGGACCAGCAGGAAGAACAGACCCCGTGCTTCTGTCACTGGCTTCTACATAAAATAGCCTTCATCTCTCCTCTTGTCCAGTCCATTCAGGGAAGTGGTGAACATGTCTGAGACTGCCCAGGACTATCTGTTACCTTTGCCAGTTTACTGCTCCCATGTAATTAGCATCTCCACTTTTGTGCCTCTTCATCATTAATCACACTGTTCCCTCCACTGAGGACTATTTCCCTTAAGGCTACTTGTGTCTTGTGAAATCCCTTCTGCGTCTCACGTCACTTCCTCTGAGAAGCCTTTTCTGAGTCTCAGACCTTGGTTACACAACCTGTCTCAGACCCCAACTTACTCCTGGCAGAACCCAAGCATGCAGTTCCAACCTAAACAAAAGGTGGGGTAGCTGACAGGAGGTTGTGGGGCTCTCACATGTACAGGAGCCGGCCTCAATCCTGTGAACTGATCTTTCCCCACAATCCAATCTCAAAAGCATCCTTAGTGGCAGCCACTGCCTTGTCAACATCGCTGACCTGGGCCAGGGACACCTAGCAGAGGACCCATGGTAGAACAGCGCCACGAAGCCCTCCCTGGACTCTGTGTACACAGATGCCTCAAGTTGCTGCTCCCTGGCCAACTTGGTGGGCTCAGTGGGGACAACAGGTGAACGGGAGGGCCCTTGAAGGGTGTGCACAATGAGGAAAGGCAGGGACCTTCAAAGAGGCTTGTTCGCGTTTCTCCATTCCAGGACCCTTCTTTTCACTTGCCCGCTGAGCCCAAAAAAAGGGAAACAGACTCAGGCTGCAGCTTTGAGGCTGAGGATTAGCTTAAATTGTCAAACCAAGAGCAGAAGATGGTTCATTTGGTAAGTCCTAGGAAGAAAGTCTATTTCTTAAGTGAAATAGTCTACATGTTGAAGGTGACAGGGCCATTCCTGTCCCCCATCCTTGCTCTGTGTCTAAGAGTACCCACGTGCACTACAATGCAGGCTCCCATACCTACCGACACCTGGGCTTGGCCAAAGGAAAGTCAGGAGGAGAGAGAAGTGGGAGGTGCAAGGCCAGGACCCTGCTGGATACCACAGGCATGGTACACCCTCCCTGCCCAAGGGCCCAGCACCCAGGCAACCTTGCCCAAAGGCAAAGCCCCCAGGCAAACCTGTCCAGATGGCTTTCCTTCTGGGATTCCCCAAACAGGCCCCTCAAGGTAGTAATAGCTCATGTTTCTGCCTGAGGGCACTGCATCCCTTGTCTGTGTCCCCACACCCGGTCTACCCCTTTGTCAATTATTTTCTTTATACTCCCTTCAATTGACCCAGTTGAGTGTGCTATATGCTTTCCAGAGTCCCTCAGGGATGCTATAGATAGGGCAGAATGGAGACTAAGTATGCACCTGTAGGAGTAAGTGTTGTTCCAGGTGTGTGTGTGTGTGTGTGTGTGTGTGTGTGTGTGTGTGTACGTGTGTGAGGATACAATATGTGCATACTAGGTCATGACATAAAAGGGTCAAGGTCAAGAAAGTCTGACAAACATAGGAGTCAAGGAAGAATTCCCAACAGTGGAGTGTCACATATTCAAGAAGGTAAGACCCATGCTGAGGTTATTGTTGACATGTGGAGGGGGAGGGAATGGCTTCATTTCTTCCATGGGGGATGTTAGCTCTGGTCCTAGTCTCTGAAGCAGGCTCCAGACCTTAGGAATCCTCCTGCCTCCCTGATCCAGCTCCCCTCTGGGCCATTCCCGTAGGGAGGACTGGAGACTTACTGCAACCATCCTGTGTGCAAGTAGAGGCCCCCTAAGCCAGGATCCCCAGACACCAGGTGGAGGAGTAGATGAGAGAGGAGGCCTTGGAGGGGGAAGGTGGAGGGAGAGCAGGAGGGAGTGCAGGAAGTGCACTCACACTTCCAGCTGTTGAGTTGACAGTCTCATAGGTCTTGGCACCCTCAGCATCCACAAACACACCCCCAATGAAGAGCTGTGGGCATTTGGATGGTCAGCTTGTTCACCGCCCTTTCCACCTGGGAAGGAATTTTTGCACAAATTCACTGCAGTGTGGAGTCTTCACAAGGTGCATTAGTGACAGATAATGAACCCACAGAGAGACACAGGAAACACAGACAGATAGATAACCACTCATGCACATGCGTGCGCACGCACACACACACATGCACGCACACAAGCAGAGCCAAGGGGCCAGGGCTCAAGGCCCCTTGGCCTTCTCAGGTCTCTTCAGCCAAATCCAGTCCTGCTGCCCTCCTTAGCCCAAGGAGCTGTTATGTGGGCAGTGGTGGCAGCTGAGCAATAAGAAGCGATGATGAGCATGGAATCTGAGATCAGGCTGCTTGGGTTGCAACCCCTGTCCTGCCACTTACCCGCTGTGTGATCTCAGACTGGTTGCTAGGCCTCTGCAAGTAGGAAGTGCCAGTTGGCAGACAGACACTTGTGAGTCACCAGACATGACACCGACCCCATTGCTCACTTCCCTGTAGACCTGAAATCCCAGATTGAATGGCATCCTTGAAACACCATTCTTCTCCTGAAATCTGTTCATCAGTCATCTGACCACAATCCTAAGGCCAACCTGGTATCCATCCTGGCCACCTACACTTTCTTCATCAGCTTTTGATCCAAACAGACTATCCCAAAGTTAATTCCTATGGCAGCTCGTAGCCTACCAAGACACCTCAAGATGATTTTTCAAGAGTTTCTTTTAAAAACAAGCTTGCAGGGGTGCTTCGGTTATCTCAAGATTCATGAGTTTGAGCCCTGCATTGGGCTCTCCATGGTCAACACAGAGCCCACTTCAGATACTCTGCCCCTGCCTCTTTGTCCCTCCACACATACTCTCTCTCTCTCTCAAAATTGAATATAACATTAAAAAAATTAAAAATAAGTTTGCGATTACACCATCACACTTCCATATATACAAGTTGAATGCATAAGATCACTTGTTTCCCTTATTAGGAAAATGTTCCCAATTCCTCATTCTCTCTGACTCTCCATCTCTTCCCATCTAGCTCCCTACCTTCCTTCCTTTCTCTCTTTCTTTTGACATTTCAACAAAAGGAATTTAATGCATGCAGTTGGTTGCACAGGTGATGAAAGAACTGAGAGGTTATGAGTCAAACCAGAGATGGATAACAGCAGGAAGCTCCTGCCATCACTAGACTAGAAGGACAAATGAGGCAGTGGTGTTCCCAGAACTAGGGTTTCAGATCACTAGCAAAACTAGAATCCTGGAAGGGTGATCTGGCAAGGGCCAGAGCCACAGCAGCGAGGAGGCAACTAATGGGAAAAAAACACTATAGGACATAGAGGGAGGGAAGTACTCTGTAAATGCCACTTCTTAATATCCTACTCTCATACCTTTGGGGGGTCAGAATTTGTCCCATAGACAACAATTTCTTCTATTGTATTTGCCTAACTGTGCTGGCAGCCTCAGGCTATCAGGGTTACCAGGGAGCGTTTGGGACATTGAAGGTGGGCTCTTGAGTGCCCTGGCTTCTGGGATGCCCAGGTTTTCCCCATGGGTCATTGAGATCCACAGATCTCAATGTGTTTGAGAGGTCTGCAGGGCCAAGCCCATGTGGAGGGTCCCAGGACTCACATAGTCAATGATGCATTCACTCTCTTTGTTGTTCCCTTGTAGCCTCCTCACTCATAGTTGGATGAAGTCCTCAAAGGTGGTGGCCATGTAAACATCCTCATTTTCTAATTCCAGTCCATCACACATCTCCTTCATTTCTTCAACCAGTCTGGAGAAAAGAAGATGGAAAAGCAGGAGCATGGAAAGAGGCTTGGCAGACTTGCATCATTCTAGTGGCAGAGGTTATGGTGCCAAACATTTACCAGAAGTAAACTTCATCTCAACAACCAAACTGTGGGTGTTAATCTAGAACTGAGGTTAAGAGCCCAGTCCATGGATTCACAAGGCCCTAGTTTCAAGCTATGGTTCCACCACTTACTAATACGTGACCTTGTGCAAAGTGGAAAACTCTGAGCCTTAGTTTCTTCACCTGCAAAACTGCAATAATAGCTCCTCTACTATTTTCTGATAATTAAATGAGATAATCTACATGTTGCTAATAATCAATAGGATATTAAGAATAGTCACTGAAAAGTATGTTAAAAGAATGAAAAGGTTAGGACTCCTCAGCGGCTCTGGCGGTTAAGAGTCCAACTATTGATTTAGGCTCAGGTCATGATCCCAGGGTCGTGGCAATAAGCCCCACACTGAGTTCTGCACTGAGCATGGAGCCTGCTTAAGATTCTCTGTCTGTTTCTCCGCCTCCACCTCTCTCCCCCAATCTCTCATTCTCTCACTCTCTAAAAATAATAATAATAAAAAGAATGAAAAGGCAAAGCACAGATTGGGGGAAAATATTTCCAAATAAAATATCTGATAAAGGACTTTCATTCAGAATATACAAAGATGTCTCAACTTTCAATACTAAGGAAAAAAAAAAAACAATTGAAGTACAAATGGGCAAAAGATTGAAAAGATCCTTCACCAAAGAAGAAATGCAGATGAAAAAGTAGCAGATGAAAATTCGTTCAACACCACAAGTTATTAGGGAAATTCAAATTAAAATGACAATGGGATATGTCTACACACTTACCAGAATATCTAAAATTAAAGTCTGACCATACATATGAGTGGTAAAGATACAGAGCAACTGAGCTCTCATACACTGTTGGTGGGATTGTTTAAAATGGTACTTTGGAAACCATGCTGGAGAGAAGTTTGGCAGTTTCTTAAAAATTAAACATGTACTTCCCATGTCACTCTCAAATATTTACTCAAGAGAAATAACCTACATACAGAAAGAAAATGGTAGAGTAGGAAGCTCTAAAGATCCATTCCTCCATGTAAACAGCTATTGAACTGGAAGAATTGTCTGAATCAAATGTTCTGGAACTCTAGAGTCAGTCAAACATTTGCAACACCCAGGGAAGAATATGATGAAGAGGCTGGTAAATATTAGCAAATTTCAGCATTTTGTGGGGTGTTACTCCTTGTACTTCTGGTAGGAGGCAGTGGGGAAAGCTGAACTTGTTCCTGGCACAGCTTTCTGGAGCCAGGGTGGGCAGTAAGGACCTTCCCCTCCCTACATCTAGATTGTGTGATCTTAGTGCCAATGCTCCTTTTGATCACTGAGGGGCCAGCACAAAGGCTGGAAGCCACAGTTTTAACCCTCAAAGGCTGAAGAAGCTCCCAGGAGATTTAAAAAGGCAGTACTTTCCCCCCTTCTTTTGGGATTCAGACACTTAAGAAAATCATATTTAGGCCACTGGCTGATCACAGAAATAAAAGAACATAAACTTCAATTACTACATACAATGAGGAGTAGACACTTCACAAAAAAAAAAGAAAAAGAAGTTTGGAAAAGTCACAATGGATAAACCCAACCCTTCACAAGCAAGAACTAGGAATCACTGAGGGCTGAGAGGATTACATTTTCGGAATTACACAACACTCAAGATGTTGAGTTTTGAACCAAAAAATAGTAAAACATACAAAGAAGCAGGCAAATACAGTTGATTTACAGAAAAAATAAAAGAATTTGGAAGTAATCATCCTCTAGGAAGACCAAATATTAGAATTATTTGTCAAAGATGTTAAATCAACCGTCTAAAATATGTATAATGAATTTAAAGGAAACCCTGGACAAAGAACTAAAGGGAATGGGGAAAATGATGTGAGAAAAAGTGAGAATATCAATAAAGACTTATTCTGGACCCCTGCCAGGAGTTCTCTGAGGCCTGAGCTGGCGCCCCATCCCTCCCAAGACATGGGACTGCTGCCTGCTCCAAGCTAACAGACCCTCCAGATTCAGCCCCAAGAGGATGAGCTCTGACCCCTCCTGTATCACCCCAGAGAGCACACCTGCATAAAAGGCCTCCAGGCTCACTCCCTGACTCCCTCTTGTCCTCCACTCTCTGCAGTGTGGACTCAGGTGTCCCCAAGGGATGGGACTCATCTCTCCTCTTGAGGTGACTGAGGAATGAGTGGAGCCTGTATGTCCAGAGCTGGCTGGGCCAGGCCCACCATCCCATCAAAGGTCAGGACATACGCATTCCTCCCCTTCCCTATAGGAAGGGGGTACCGGGGGCCGATGGGATGTGGGGGGGGGCTGGTGACTTGGGAGAGGTTGTAAGCCAGCATTCTTGTCCATTCTCTGAATGGGATGAGCTCCATCTTCTTCAGCAAAGGTGAAAACTGCATTGCCATGGGTTGGCCCTTCATAGAGGACTTGATCCATGACCACTTTGTACACAAAGTGGTAAATTGTGCTACAGAGCCCTCACTGGGAAGACTTGGTCTGTAGGGGGTTGGGGGCAGGGAGGCAGGGCTGGGCCAGCAGAAGTCGGGCACTGTTCATCTAAGCAAGGAAACCCTCAGGCAAAGCCATATCGTTTTTACTGGTTTTTATTATTTCAGCAAGAAATAGCAACCCTACAGCTCACACTGACAAAATCAAAAAGGGCCTGTGCTAGGGCAGGTCCCCAGCAGTGAAGCCTAAACCAGGATTTCGGGTGCATGTGGCTTACTAAGTGCGAATTCTCAGGTGAAGCCTGGGTGGTTGGAGAGCCCAGGAGAAGACAGAGACAGGACATGGTCTCAAGTGACATCCAGCCCTAGCCTGACCCACACATAGGATCTCTGGAGCAAGAAGGACAGCTCTTAGGTGTACCCCTGGGGTCAACGGGCCAGGCTTTCATCCTCTGTCAACAGTTGTTGGCTATGAGTGGCCATGGACTAGAAGAGTTCTCCCTGGGACCTGGGACCATCAGGAGCCACTTCTCACAGCTGCTGTGGGATGGGTGCCCACAGGTAAAGAGGATGGGGCATGGTGCTGATAGCATAGAACCAGAGGGGAAGTCACCCTGTGTCCACTGACTATGTTAGAAAAGGGTGTGGGGGAAGATTCTGGTTGGCATGATTGGGTCCCAGGTCCATCCCTGGTCCATTCAGTGACTGTGGGACCCACAGGGCTCTGGTTGGCTCACCTTCACCAAAGACCTTCCCCACATCCTGATCACAGTGGGTAAAAGAAGGGATGCTGGAACACAACTGTGTGCAGGTTTAAAGGAACTGTATTTACGAAGCCAGGAAAAAATGAGAGAGCAGGACTGAGACAAGGCAAGGCAGGTGTTAGGAAGGAGTTCTGGAGAGAGTCTTTTTTTTTAGAGAGAGAGAGAGAGAGATAGAGCCTGTGCGGTTGAAAGGGGGAGGCACAGACAGAGGGAAAGAGAGAGAATCTCAAGCAGGCTCCATGCTTTCAGTGCAAAGCCCAGCATGGGGCTTGATCCCACAAACAGCGAGATCACTACATGGTTCAAAATTAAAAGTCAGACGCTTAACCCACTGAGCCACCCAGGTGTCCCTGGAGACAGTCTTGCCTAATGGGTAAAAATATGAAAGACAGAGAGGAAAGGAGCAGACCTTCTAGAAGGGAGTGTAACAGCTTTTTCCATGTCACAAGCTAGTCTCCAAATGTAGTGGCTTGTGGTAAAAGCTGTTCATGCAGTCACAGTCCTGCGGGTTGGCACCGTGGGCACCAGCCCAGGTTCACCTGAGGTTGGCTTGTGCATCTGTGGCCGGCAGGGGACTGGTGGCTGCACTGGGAAGGCTCATCTTTGTCCTTGTGTTGCTTCCTCTCAGTGTGTGCTCAGGCACATGCAGGGCCGACGGCAGGATTCCCAAGAGTGAGAGCAGGAGTTGAGAGCCCTGCCAAAGCAAGTCACAGGCCAGCCCAGTTTCAGGGGGTAGGAAACCAGCTCCACCCCAATGGGAAGTGCATACAGTGGTGTTCACTTGTATAACCCACTGTAGTTTGGGAGCTGGGCAGCCTGGCTAAGCAATTCTTTTGCTGTGACAAGCCCAACACAGGAATAGTGGAATCTGGGGTACGGATGGGGAGTCATGATGGAGGGGGAAGCTCACTGAGCAGATGTGGTTATGGGGAGCACAACCCTTCTGTAGTCTGCAAGGAAGTCGTGAAACCCCCACAGAGTGAGTGCAGGTGTCAGAATCCCAGGATAACTGTCAGGATCGTCTCAGTTCTCAAATACAGCAAGGGAGAGGTGCACCCAGGACACGAGTTTTTGTAAACACTTTTGGACCTCTTTTTAAAATTTTTTTTAAATGTTTGTTTATTTTGAGAGAGAGAGAGAGCGAGAGAGAGAGAGAGCGCTCATGAGGGGGGCAGGGCCAGAGAGGGAGGGAGATACAGAATGTGAAGCAGGCTCCAGGCACCAAGCCTTCAGCACAGAGCCCAACCTGGGGCTCAAACTCACACCTGTGAGATCAGATCATGACCTGAGCTGAAGTCGGACGCTTAACCTACTGAGCTACCCAGGCGCCCCTTTGGGCCTCTTTTAAATTGGTTACCTTGTCCCTGGTTATCCGGTGACTGTGGTGATGGATTATCTCTCCTACGCTTCCTCTGGTTCCTGATTTTCCCAGCGCTGTCTGACTTTTCCACTCCTTCCTGCTTGCATGTGTGGGTCTTCCTGAAGTGATGCAGTTGTGATCAAGTTGTCAAAGGGCCCGGCTGACTAAAGTCAACAAAGGAAGGATTCTCGGGTAGGCTGTATCTCTTCCTTTGTTGACTTTAATTAGTGACTGATTTTGTCTGCTGTTTTATTTTATTCATTATTGGCTCTATATATTTTGTGTTAATTTAACTTTTATGTTTTGATATTATAATTAACTCATGGTCCTTTGCAGATTCAACTTGTGAAGTGGTAACTATACTGTATTATTATTAGATGCTGAAGTTGTCACAGATCCACAGTGGTGGTCTGTTTACAATTTTGATCCTTTGCTATTTTAGTCTGTCCTCTGACACCTTTGAAAGCATCTTATTTTCTAGCAACACCAGAATGTTCCAGAGCCATCTTGACTTTTCTCCTGCCCTGAGTTATGGGATTTATTGTCCTCCAAGAGTCCTGTTCTGAATATTAGAGATGAAAATCTGAGCACCAGAGATACATGGGGACACCACCACCGCCCCCCCCCCCCCAGGTTAGGAGGAAGTCTTGTTGCTTTGGACTACTTTTAGAAGTGTCAGGCCCAGAAAATACATCTTGTTTTAAGGTTAGAGTTCACAAGGACTTCCAGTGTTTTGATGTTATGTACCCAACTATCCTTGAAGTACATAGTGTCATGGGCAACTAAGGTGTTTCTCCCACATTGGCAGTCCTCAGCTCAGCACTGTCTCTTACCCCCAGAGGAGGGCAGCTGTAGTGTAACTGAAATCACAGAGCTGGAACATCATCAGTTATCTTCTGACGCATAACAAAGCACCGCCAAACCTAGGGACTTAAAAAGACAGTGATTTATCATTTCTCAATGTTCTGTGCATTACTGGGGGTGTATCTTTGGCTTCACGAGGGTCATCTGGGGTCACTCAGGGACCCTGATTCCTTTTAGTGGGGGAGGAAACAGAGTTGTCTTTTCAAAACACAGTCACTCTGAGGAAGAAGCATGTACTCCTTGCTCTACTTGTAAGACCCTACATGACCGGCCGCCTTGTCCTCCCTTCTTGTCATCCTCTTGTATCTACGTACCCCAGACTTGTTGGCCTCTTTGCCTTTCCTTCCTTGGAAGCACCAAGTTTGCCCTAACTCAGTGCCTCTGTACTCACTGCTGTCTCTGCTTGCAGGGCTCCTCCCCTAGATCTTTGCACAGTTGGCTTTTTTTTCAAGTTTTATTTATGTATTTTTTAGTAATCACTACACCTAGAATGGGGCTCAAACTTGCAACCCTGAGATCAAGAGCTGGATGCTTTTCTGACTGAGCCAGCCAGGCACCCCTGAACAGTTGGAATTTTTTTTTATCACTTAGGGTTCATTAAAATGTCACCCTCTCTTCTAGGGCCTTCTTTGGTCTCCATCCATACCCTACCCTACACTTTCCCAAGATAGTCCCTGTCAATTCACAGTATTGAATTTATCTTGTTCACTTATTTGTTCTCTTGTTTATTTCTGCTCTGCGTCTAGAATACAAATTTCCTGAGAGCAGGACCTTTATCTGTCTTGCTTTTCACTGTACTGGTGCCTAGAAAATATCTCGCATAAAAGGAAGAAGCAAAACATTATTTGTTGAATGGATGATGAATCATTTGTTCACCAAAGGAGGGGAGGGATGAATAGGTGGAGCATAGAGGATTTGTAGGGCAATGAGACTACTCTGCATGATATAATGATGGATACATGTCACTCCACATTTGTCCAAACCCATTGACTGTACAACAGAGGCATGGCCCCTACTGTAAACTGGACTTGGGATGATCATGATGTGCCAGTGTGGGTTCAACATTGTAACATGCTCCTGTCTCGTGTGGGATGTTGGGGGCAGGGGTATATGGGCACTCTCTGTACATTCCTCTCAAAATCTCTGTGAACCTAAGACTGCTCTAAAAAATAAAGGTGTTTTTTCTTTTTTTTTTTTTAATAGTGCACATCCATTGGGAAGAAATCTGAACAATATAGACGTACATATAAAATCCAGAGGATTATATCCACACCTCCTGTACCCCAAGCCCTTTTTGTTTATATTTGCCCCTCCTGTGTTGACTGGATGGGTGGCTGTGGTGCCTTTCTTGGGAAATATGAGATTGAGAGGCAGAATGGGGAAACTGGGAGCTCTGCGTTCGACCTAGGGTGCCTGAGTTGCCTCTCAGACCAATGAGTGGGAAGTTGGCTGTCCGTGTCTGGATTCAGGGGTAAGGGCCAAGCTGGGTGACAAGATTGGGAGGTAACTCATTGTTGTTACTTCAGGCTATGGGACAGGGGGAGGTCCATACACAGCCTGTAGACAGAATACAAGTGCAGAGAGTCTAGAGTGTCAGCGTTAGAGATCAAAGGGAGAAGCTGTTGCATCCACACGACTCCTGAAACAGAATGCTATGGGCACCAGTGACAGTCACAACAAAGTTTATTACAAGAGGCAAGGCCAACGGATCAGGACCAACACTCTTGATAAGAGTGCGGCCCAGAACAGCCAAGGTACAGAGTTTTTATAGCCGATCACATCGTTTTATCATCACCTGGGAACAGAACAAAGAAACAGTTCCCAGATGAGTTAGAAACAGTTGCCAGATGAGTTAGAAACAGTTGCCTAATGAGGTGTTTATTTTAGACTTTCTGCTTCTAAGTTGCAACCAGTGGATCTCCTTGACCCTGCCTCTGATGCTCTTTTCTTTGAACTTTTGTTTCCTTAATTGGTGAAGCCTAATTTACAAGAGTATGAAGCGTAATTTACAAGAGTAAAGCAAGGCTGTTATCTTTTAACCTTCAGTGTCAACACAAAGCTGTTATTTTTCAAGCTAAGCGTTAGCCCTACATTACAATTTAACCCTTACATTTCCCCCTTTTCTTGTCAGTGAATCAATCCCTTGATTCACCATTAGGAACTAAGGGGACATAATTGGACCTAATCATCATAATTTTTATTTTACCAACTCGCCTCTTTTATTTTACCAACTATTAGCCTCATGGGCTAATAGTTAACCCGAGAAGTAACAATAGCAGTGGCCCAGCTATGGCGGTGAGCAGTGATGTGAGCCAGGGAAACCAAGAAGAGAATAAACTCTGATAGCAATTATTGCTGGCCTCCCTGGCACATTCCCTGGTCCTAAGATTATCCCTGACCAAACTGAGAGTGTCTTGGATTACTCCGGAATTGTTGGCATAAAAATAGCATGTTTCCCTGAGGGACACGCAGAGGCCCCTTTCCTTCATGAAGAGTAAATTAAGTCCTCTTCTGTTTTGTAATACAACCTCGGCTAAAGAGTCTACTTGGTGTTCCAGCCGAGAAATTGAAGTTTCCAAGTAGCCTAGGTCTTGTCTACTTGCTTGCTTACAGTTTTGAAATTTTGGTCCCCCATGAGTCCCCCACCAAGTCGCATAAATCAAACAAAAAACAAGGCAGAGTGGAAGAGGTATTAGATGCTATCACCTTCCCTGTGACAGTGTCCCTGAATTCCCATTGGTATGGCCAAAAAGATAGGGGATGCAATTCCGTACAGTCCCCCACACTTATCATCATACAAACCCAGACAATTATTATTATGCCCACATCAGTCTTATCTTTAAAGATCCTCTGGGTGCCTTTGGACCTTCCATTGCCATTTGTTATCTGGATCTCTATCAGTCTGGGGTGTTGCCACCTTCAGGCAGTTTTTCTTAACCTGAGAGTGATGAATCCAGGTTTGGACACCATCTACCTTCACGGCTGTGGGCATAGTCAGAATCACAGTGTGTGGTCCTTTCTAGCACGGCTCCAGGGTTTTAGGCTCGTACCTCTTGACCTAGACTAAGTCTCCTGGTTGAAAGGCTGGGGAAGAACAGGAGGATGAGTGAAGGCTTCTTTCAAGGCCCTGGTTATTTCCTTTCATACATGTTGCAGAGCCATGAGTGAAGCCAGCAAGTGGTCCTGTTCCAACTGTTCCATTACGTCGTCTCCTAGCCTCGGCAGGATAGGTGGAGGTCTGCCAAATAAAATTTCAAAAGGGGAAAATCCCTTGACAAATGGAGTACAACGCGCTCACAAAAGGGCAAAAGGCATGACATCAACCCAATTTTCGCTTGTCTCAAGGGACAATTTGATTAAGGTCTCTTTTAGGGTCTGATTCATCCTTTCTACTTGACCTGAGCTCTGGGGTCTATATGTACAATGTAATCTCTAATATATTCCCAATGCCCGGGCTAGACCCTGGGACACCTGCGCCGTGAAGTCCAGGCCATTGTCTGATCCTATGCTCAGAGGCAGCCCGAATCTAGGAATTATTTCATTTAATAATTTTTTAACTGTCGCCTGAGCCGTTTCTGATTTAGTGGGGAACGCCTCGACCCACCCGGAGAAGGTGTCTACAAAAACAAGCAGGTATTTATATCCGTATTTCCCTGGTTTAATCTCAGTAAAATCTACTTCCCAAAAGTGGCCTGGCTCAATTCCTCTATCTCTTTTAGCTTCTGAAACCTTCCTGTTTGGACCCTGATTTACTTGGGCGCAACTTACACACCTTTCAACCATCTCTTGAATCTCTTTTCCCAGCCCTTGCACCCTGAACTTTTTACGCACTAATTCCACCATCTTCGTTTTTCCCAGATGAGTCCCTTGGTGGAGCTGACACACCATGTGCTGCCCGAGTGCCGTAGGTAAGAGTATCTTACCTTCAGGATCCTGAAACCACTTTTGTCCCAGCATCTTACTTCCCCCTTTTCTGGAAATCCACTCCAAATCTTTAGGAGTGTAATTGGGCTCTGGTGGAAGCAAGGGCTCTGTCAAGATCGGTAGCTCCAAGGCACTTTCACTTTTAGTTAGGGCAGTTTCTCCGGCTGCTGCATCAGCCAGGCAGGCGGTTTCCGATTGCCTCTAGGGAGTTGCCTTTTTGATGTCCTGGGCAGTGAATGATTGCCAGCCTTGCCTTCTGCTGTGAGGAGACCGTGCTCTTGATAAATGGATCCATGTACATGCGCAATTGCAAAAGCATAGCGGCTGTCTGTATAAATGTTAACTGACTTGTTTCTTCTGAGTTTTAGAGCTTTTGTTAGTGCGATGAGCTCTGCGTGTTAGGCTGAAGTTCCTGGGGGAAGGGTCTGTTGCCATAAAATTTCATGATCTGTCATCACTGCAGCACCAGCATGCCTTTGCCCTTGAAACATAAAACTACTGCCGTCTGAAAACATGATGATATCAGGGTCCTGTAAGGGAATGTCCGTAAGATCAGAGCGGAGGGACGAGATCATTGCCAACGTTTCTGGGCAAAAGTGCAGAGGGGGATTCTGTCCTTCGGGTAGCAAAGTGGCTGGGTTTAAGGTGGTGGGGGCACAAAAATGTATTTGGGGTTGGTTGAGTAGCAATGCTTGTTATTGGGTAATCTGAGCATTTGACAGCCATCGCTCTGGGGGAGCCCGCAGTAAAGTTTCCACTTCATGGGGCCCCGTGACAGACAATGCTTGCCCCAAGGTTAGTTTGTCTGCATCTTTAACTAGAAGTGTGGTGGCAGCAATTTGTCGAATGCATGGGGGCCACCCGGAAGCAACTGGGTCCAGCCTTTTGGATAAATAAACGCCAAGGTCCCAGGCACTGAGTCAGAACTCCCTTGGTTATTCCACCTTTAGTGAATTTCAAAGAAGCCGTTAGTTTATGCAGTAGGTCTCTACCTAGTAATCCAGGGTAGGGGCATTCAGGCATGATTAGGAAAGAATGTGTACTAGTTTTACAGCCTAAATCTACTTGTTCAGTGGTCCATTAACAAGTCTGGGACCCAGTTGCTCCTTGTACCAGGGTTGCCCCTTGCCTGGTGGGGCCAGGATCTTGTTTTAGAACTGAAAATGTTGCCCCAGTGTCCACCAAGAAGGTCTTAGGTTGGCCCCCTATATTAACAGTAACCAACAGCTCAGAAGGGGCCACGAAGCTGTGGCCCCATCAGTCGAAATCGACTCCCATCACAGATACCTGAGGTGGCCAAATTTTGCGTTGGGCTAAGTTGGGGCAATCCTTTATCCAGTGTCCCTCTTGTTTGCAGTATGCACACTGGTTTTTTCCTAGTGACACTTTAACCCTTTGTTTATCTTTTTTCTTTTCCCCAGACCAGAATTCTTTGGGCGTTCTGGTGATATGCCCTGATTCGAGAGACCCCCCGACAACAAACCACCAGAGTCCAGAGTCAAAGCCAAGCGGCAAGGGTCGTTTATTGCAGGTTCGAACCCGGTCCTCCGCGCACTCGTTGCCGGTGACTCTAAGAGGCCCCGAGCAAGGATCTTACAGCTTCTTTTATAGACAGGCACAAACAAGTTAGGGATTTTTTGAGGTTACAGAGCTGTTATTGGTTGACATTTAAATTTGAACACTCAGCAGAACTCGATTGGTTCCCGCCTTTATTTCAAACCATTCAGCAGAACTTGATTGGTTCCCGCCTTTATGTGAGACTACAACCGGGCGTGCCCTGGCTGGATTCGGAACAGCGGGGGGAGGGGAAAGATCTTTTCTTTGCAGTTGTGAGTACACCTGGTAATTTTTCTCTTAGCCTCGCACTGGGTCCTCTTCCCTCACGGGCATCCAGGATGGCTGCTACCACCCTAGTCAAAATTTTCTTTTTCTGTCTTTCTTCCTGAGAACCCCTATTGTTGAAAACTTTTTGGGCTATTTCAACTAACTCAGATAATTTTTTTTCCTTCAAACCCATCTAATTTTTGTAACTTTTTCCAAATGTCTGGGGCTGCCTGTGAGACAAAGGCCAGATTTAATGCCCTTCTATTTTTAGATGCCTCAGGGTCAATAGGGGTAAAGGTGCAGTATGCCTCCATGAGCCTTTCTAAGAAGGTTGAGGGGCTTTCCTTGGTCCCCTGAATTACTTTTGTTATCTTAGATATGTTTGTGGGCCAGCAGACGGTCGCTCGGAGACCTCCCAGTAGAGTCTGGCAAAATAGGGTCAATGATTGCCTACCGTGAGGAGTGTTTGGGTCCCAATTTTCAGGATGCAAGGAAAGAAAAACTTCCTTGAGTACAGCGGGATTCTCCTTGGGTTGCCCGTTTGGCCCCATGACTAATTTCAAGGCCTCGCGATGGATCTTATCTCACTCCTCAGTGGTGAAGAGAACCTGCAAGAGCTGCTGGCAGTCATCCCAGGTTGGCTGGTGGGTCACAAATATAGTTTCAAGAAGATAAATTAAGGTTTGGGGTTTCTCTGAGAGTGAGGGGTTTTGAAGCTTCCAATTATAAAGGTCGCTAGTGGAGAACGGTACATAAGTCATAAAGGGTCGGACTTCACCCTGCAGGGGTGGCCCTGGACAAAGGGGTAGGGCAGTGGGAGGGGGATGGAAGGGAGTCCCTGACCGGGTATGAGATGGGCTCAGGGTAGTGTCCTGACTCGGGCTTGCCTCCTGATCTGAAGCATCTTGACTTGTTTTCTTTGAGCGAGAAATATAGGGCGGCGGGCGGTAAGTTTCTTCTTTTTCCTCTGGTGCAGGTGATAGAGGGAGCAGCCACTTAGTCCCATCAAGATTCTTATTTTGAGCTCCAGATGGGCTGCCTTTGAGTAGTAAAAGCCTGTATTTTAGGGAGGCAAGGGGGAAGGGGAAGGAGAAGTTTTAACCAATCTGGAGGGTTTTCGATGAGGGTTCTCCATACCCCAATGTATGAGATTTGATCTTTGTGCCTAGAAAAGACAATATCATGAACCTTATATACCAAAGTAAGGTCAAAGGTCCCCTGTGGAGGCCATTCGACCGGAAAGCTGGTCCATTCCACCTTGCAGAGAGTTCGAAGGACCGGCTTCTTAATGTGGAGGCCAAAAACTGAGGCAGCTCTCCTATAATCCTGGAAATGGGTTAGTATGAGACTCAGAGGGGTGGGGGTACTCTGATTTTGACCCATGACAAAGATAGGCAGAACTGACGAGGATGCACAGACAGTCAACAGGAAGAAGACAATTAAGACACGAAGAAAACACAAGTTTGAGATCTCAAGGCCAGTAGGCCATGGCAGCCACCTGAAAATAGGATCCTTCTTGACAAAAACCAAACCGAATGGGGTCCACCGGTCTCCCGGTAGGATCCCTGACTCTGGGTCTATAGCCGCGTCTGGCAGACCCTCCTGAGTCATTCAAATGGTGCGCCCCAAGAATTCCTTACCTCTCCCAATCCCGAGCCTTCTCCCAGGGGTTGGCAGAGCAATCTGAGGAAAAGGCCCTGTTTCAGACCTTTAACTTTCCTGGCCAATGCACCAAATGTTGCATCCACATGACTCCTGAAACAGAATGCTACGAGCACCAGTGATAGTAACAACAAAGTTTATTACAATGAGAGGCAAGGCTGACGGATCGGGACCAACACTCTTGATAAGAGTGAGGCCCTGAACAGCCAGGGTACAGAGTTTTTATAGCCGATCACATCGTTTTATCATCACCTGGGAACAGAACAAAGAAACAGTTCCCAGATGAGTTAGAAACAGTTGCCAGATGAGTTAGCAACAGTTGCCTAGTGAGGTGTTTATTTTAGACTTTCTGCCTCTAAGTTGCAACCAGTGGATCTCCTTGACCCTGCCTCTGATGCTCTTTTCTTTGAACTTTTGTTTCCTTAATTGGTGAAGCTTAATTTACAAGACTATGAAGCGTAATTTACTAGAGTAAAGCAAGGCTGTTATCTCTTAACCTTCAGTGTCAACACAAAGATGTTATTTTTCAAGCTAAGCATTAGCCTTACACTACAATTTAACCTTTACAAAGCCACATAGGAAAAGAGACAGGACACCCGTGGAGTAGGACAAAACGAGGTTTGCATGGAAACCTGGGAAGGGCTGCCAGATAAAACACAGAATTTCAGAGACACAATGACTCACTTTTCAGCATAAGTATGTCCCATTTTGTCTGTGAAATATGGCAACTCTAAGCTGGAAGAAGGGTGTGATGTCATTTCAGCCTTTCCACAGTGATGCAATAGGACAGGTATGCCTGCTGGGCCTATACTACTTGTGATGATCCCCCAGTGGGTTCCCCACCTGAGCCATTGTTGAAGCTGGATCAGCCCTTTGTGGTTCTCATTATATTGTATGAATTGCCTTAGGAAAATCATGAGGGAGCTTTGGAGAACAAGATTTATTACTCACAGGTCCTGGAGGGTCCATGGCACACTTGAGGGCAACAGTCACACAGTGCAGTCTCAGGTAGAGAGAGAGGGAGGGTGCGTGGGCCTGGGGTTCTGCATTTATTGGAATGGGATAATTAGGGTTTCATGGGTTCACTGTTTATCAGATGGTTTAAAACATGAGAGCAAGAAGTAGGATAAGGGAAGGGAGAAGCAGAATCACTCAAGCAGTCAGTGATCTAGGTTACCCAGGACTTGCTAAAAGGGAAGCTTCATGGGTGTGAGTGGCCTGGCTCTGGGGCTGGTTTGCTAGGAGCTGACTTTGATATGGATGCCTCAGCAATCAAGGGCTTCTTGTCATGCACACACTAGGAGCCCCACGAGAAACAAATCAGTTCCAGAATCATTAACATAGCCTTTATTCTAGAGTGCTGAGCACAAGAAAGCTCCAAAAGAGCCTTCTAACAAGGGGGAGTTGGGTGGAATGTTTTAAGTGCTTCAGCAGGAATGTATTTGTCAGAGTTCCTGTAGATGTAGCAGGAAGGGGACAGAACCAGCAAGGCCAGTTTCGGAAATGAGAGCAGGGCGTCCTTCCTGATGGTTGGCAGCCCTTCTGTGAAGGCTGGACTGGATTTTATCAGGAGGGAGGAGAAGGGATGAAAAGGAGTAGGGGCTAAAGTCACATGCAGGAAGAGTGAGGGGCATACCGCAGGGACAAGGATGTGGGGATGTTACGGAACCAGGCTGGAACGCTGGCGGAAAAACCAAGCTGAACTTGGAGATTTTGGTGGATCAAAGATTTATTTAACACCAGTGGTCTCAGAGGAGATCATTTCTCCAAAGATCTGAACGCCAAATGCAAGTGGGAAGGGTAATTTATAGTTGTCAGTCTCCATATTTGTGGGGGGTGGGGGGAGGAGGCGTTTCACGTGTGGCAAACAGGGCAAGAAGAACTTGGAAGAGGGATCTCTAATCCAGAGACCAGAGTTTGTTTTAGTCCCATCGGCCATCTTTGGTGTGGTACTTTACTAATTTCTCCAACATGGGGGCCACGGCGTGCAGTTCTCAAGTCCTTGAATCTCATGCCATAGTGAATCTTGATGAGACATTGGGCACACTGAGGTCTGCAGGATTGTTTGCATCCTGCAGATAACTGGTGGCCTTGGCAAGGGCCACATGTGCAGGGAGCAGCCGGATGGGTGTTGAACACAGAGGCAAGGACATAGAGACAGTGGGGATGTGTCTCTTTCCTTGTGTCCTGAAGGGGAGGAGAGAAATGGGGTACAAGCTAGAGCATGGCTTGGGGTCAAGGGAGCTTGTTTGAGAGACAAATTCTAAAGGAAGGTCATATTGTCAGAGGATCCAACAGGGGGATGTTATGCCCAGAATTCATGATCCCCAAAGACCGCTAGGGAGCCGAGTCCGATGTAAAAGCAAAAGAGCCTTTATTCGAGCTAGCTCGAGCTCAATCCCCTACCTGCACTGACGCATCGGGGAGATACTGAGGAGAGAGAGCAAGCTTGAAAAGGACAAAGGTTTTATTGGGGCCTAGGGGCAGTTGGTGAGGTAATGGCTGTGGCCTCAGCCGACTGGCTGGGGAAGGGTCCAAGTCCTGTTAGGCAGGTGAGGGGGGATTACTCAAGGGGAGGAGGTGTGGTCAAGGTGAAGGACACAGAACAAGATGGAGTCGGCAGGCGTAGGCCCGCCCTTTCAGGGGAGTGGGGAGAAACCGAAATGGCAGGAGAGAAATCCCTTGCCATTGCTAGTTCTTGAGAAGGCCAAGTAGGGCTCCAGGACCCAGGGGGAGAGGCTGGCTCTCCTCATCCCCTTTAACCTGTGTTTCCTCTGCTGTGTAATGGGGGTAATGATAGACCTCAGGGTTTGTGAGGGTAAAGGATATGAAGGACTGTTGCATGGGTCCTGGGTAGCTGTGTCTATTTTTTTTTTTTAAGAGATTAAGGATGTGGGACTACAGGGACCCAGGGACCAGCCCCTCACCCAACCCTGTTCTACTTAGTGTTTTTTCTCCAAGGGAGCCACAGAAAATAGCAGAATGGGGACCTGAGACCCTATTGACTGTTCTGTATGTAGCTCCTGATGAGGCTTTTAGGTGATAGTGGGGTTTGTAGGGTCTAGAGCCAGTGGCCAAGAAAGAATTCTTGAAGACGTCTTTGGTGCAAAAAGGTGATTTTATTGAAGTGCAGGGACAAGACCCATGGGCAGGAAGAGCTGCCCTGGGACCATGAAGAGAGACTGGGGGAGATAAAGTCCAGGAGAAGTTTCCAGTGAGATTTTCATATGCTGAAGACTCTCAAGATAGCAGAGGCCTAGCCATTATAAGCTAAAGTTGTGTTTCCCTGTAGCAAAGCATTAGTATTAAGACAGTAAAGAGTTCCTGGAGAAAGGTTTTACTCTGCCAGCCTCAAGTAATTGTCAATGGGCTGCAGGTCATAAGGAAATTTAGTTCTATCTGCCATTTTCTTCTGCCTTTGTTTCCCACATCAACTCCCAGTGGTCGTAGGACTGGGACTCTTCCCCTCCACTCAGCCCCATTACCTGCCTCCCCACTGTGGCCAGGCCTCCTATGTGGGTCTGACTCAGTTTAACAGTGCTGCTGCACAGCATGTGGTGACTTTAAAAAGAATGGTTTGTTTGCCTCAAGGGTTCAGGCTTAGAGCTTCTAGGCAAAGAAAGCCACTGGGAAGGTGGAGTGTGGGTCTCAGTCGGAATGAATGACCCAGGCCTGGACCAACCAAAAAGGGTGACTTGTGTAGGGACAGGACCAGGGCAGGAGCCAGGGTGGTACCTCTGTAGCCACATATTTCCTGTTCTGCTGCTGGGCTGCTGCAAAGCCTTTAGGAGGGGGCAGTCATGGTGGAATATGTAATACCCATATTGTTTTTTCATAGTTTATTGCCTTTTTGAGCTGAGCAAAGCCTGCCTTAATTCCAGTTCTGTAGCCTTGTTTATGCAGACTGTTCCTACCTTCAGGGGTGTCCCTGAAGATGTGAAACTTCCCCTGTGTCCTTCTTACTCATTGCTCACAGCTCAGGCTGTCCCCACAGACCAAGCATCTCTGCTGACTTAATAAAACTGCTGCACAGTGCAGGGCCCCTGGACCTCTGGAAACAGGGAGGTGGGGCTGGTGGGCGTCGGATGGCTAGGAGTTAAATCGTCTAGTGACTTGTCCCTGCTGTGTTCTTTTCTCTGCTCTTCTCAGTCTGTAAATCCTCTGGGAAAAAAGGTTTACCAAAAACTGGGTGAGCTATCAAGGATGACATGGGACATTACATAAAAATTATACCTGTGCTAAAAATAAGGGTGGATGGATATATACATTTTACTAAATAAAACTACTCAGGATCGGGGTGCCTGGGTGGCTCAGTTGCTTGAGCTTCCGACTTTGGCTCAGATCATGATCTTGCAGTTCGTGAGTTCAAGCCCCGCGTAGGGTCTGTGCTGACAGCTCAGAGACTGAAGCCTGCTTCGGATCCTGTCTCCCTCTCTCTGCCCTTTCCCCGCTCATTCTTTGTCTCTCTCTGTCTCTCAAAAATGAATAAACGTTAATTTTTTTAAATCTACCCAGGATCTAGGATATTTATTTAAAAAATAGCGTGTGTGTGTGTGTGTGTGTGTGTGTGTACATTGGAAGGATATACACTAGATTTAGCATTATTTATTTGGGGGGAGTAACACAGTCAGTGATTTAACCTTTCTTATTTATATCTTTTTGTGTTGTCTAAATTATATTTCTTATGAAAATATTACTTTTTTGTTAAAAAGCAATCAGGTTATGTTTATTTTGGAAAGGAGAGTACTTTGGGATGGTGCTTCAGGAATAGAATAGATGGATTATAGTTCCACACAAGGCTGAATGCAAGAATCTTCATGTCAGGTGAAAGACACCAGACCTGGAAAGAATACGTGGAATGTGACTTTATTGATCTAAATTGCAAAGTAAGCAAAACACTGTTGTTTAGGGCTGTACTCTTAGTTGGTACCACTAATTAAGGATGAAACAGAAAGTGAGGAGTGATTCTCTCCAGAGTTTGGACAGTCGTCCCCTGTGATAGGGAATAAAGGTTATTGTTAGGGGCTCAGAGAGGTTGGGATGCTGCTAGTATTCTGCTTCTTGACCTTATTCCATAAATAATTCATGAATTTTTTTATAGAGAAACAAATCACATACCATAAAATTCACCCCTTCAAAGTATATAATTCAGGAGAACAGAAGATACATGTTCATACAAAGACCTGCATACATATGTTCATGTAATAGCCACAAAGTAAAAAAAAAAAAAAAAAAAAAAAAAAAAAAAAAGTTCAAGTGTCCATCACCTGATGAATGGATAAACCAAATGTGTTCTATCCATACAGTGGAATATTATTTGGTCATAAAAAGGAATGAAGTACTCATTCATATAACAACATTGGTGAACCTTGAAAACATTATGTTAAGTGGTGTCATATGTGGTTTTTTTTTAATTTATTTTTTAATTTAATTTTTTAAAATTTACATCCCAGTTAGCATATAGTGCAACAATGATTTCAGGACTAGATTCCTTAATGCCTCTTGCCCATTTAGCCCATCCCCCCTCCCACAACACCTCCAGTAACCCTCTGTTCTCCATATTTAAGAGTCTCTTATGTTTTGTCCCCCTCCCTGTTTTTATATTACTTTTGCTTCCCTTCCCTTATGTTCATCTGTTTTGTCTCTTAAAGTCCTTATTGGAGTGAAGTAATATGATATTAGTCTTTCTCTGACTAATTTCACTTAGCCTAATACCTTCTAGTTCCATCCACGAAGTTGCAAATGGCAAAATTTCATTATTTTTGATTTTGAGTAATGCTCCATTGTATACTATATACCACATCTCTTTATTCCACTCATCCAATGATGGACATTTAGGCTCTTTCCATACTTTGGCTATTGTTGATAATGCTGCTGTAAACATTGGTGTGCCTGTGCCCCTTCAAAACAGCATACCTGTACTCCTTGGATAAATACCTAGTAGTGAAATTGCTGGGTCATAGGGTAGTTCTGTTTTTGAGGAACCTCCATACTGTTTTCCTGAGTGGCTTCACAAGTTTGCAATCCCACCCACAGTGCAAAAGGGATCCACTTTTTTTTTGCATCCTCGCCAACATCTGTTGTTGCCTGAGTTGTTAAGGTTA
Source organism: Acinonyx jubatus (assembly GCF_027475565.1). NCBI lineage: Eukaryota > Metazoa > Chordata > Mammalia > Carnivora > Felidae > Acinonyx > Acinonyx jubatus. The sequence continues at coordinate 87,468,651 of NC_069380.1, read as the reverse complement.
GCCATTCTGACAGAGGTGGTATCTCGTGGTTTTGATTTGTATTTCCCTGATGATGAGTGATGTTGAGCATTTTTTCACAAGCCAGTTGGCCATCTGGATGTCTTCTTTGGAGAAGTGTCTATTCCTGTCTTTTTCCCATTTCTTCACTGTATTATTTGTTTTTTGGGTGTTGAGTTTGATAAGTTCTTTTTTTATTTTTTTATGTTTATTTTTGATAGACAGAGATAGACAGAGCACAAGTGGGGGATGGGCAGAGAGAGAAGGAGACACAGAATCCAAAGCATGCTCTAGATTCTGAGCTGTCAGCACAGAGCCTGACGCAGGGCTTGAACTCATAAACCATAAGATCATGACCTGATGCTTAACTGACTGAGCCATCCAAGTGCCCTGAGTTTAATAAGTTTTTTTTTTTTTATAGATGTTGGATACTAACCCTTTATCTGATGTCACTTGCAAGTATCTTCTCCCATTCCGTCGGTTGCCTTTCAGTTTTGCTGATTGTTTCCTTCGCTGTGCAGAAGCTTTTTATTTTGATGAGGTCCCAATAGTTCATTTTTGTTTTGTTTCTCTTGCCTCTGGAGAGGTGTTGAGTAAGAAGTTGCTGGGGGCAAGATCAAAGAGGTTTTTGCCTGCTTTCTCCAGGAGGATCTTGATGGCTTCCTGTCTTACAGTGAGGTCTGTCATCCATTTTGAGTTTATTTTTGTATATGGTGTAAGAAAGTGGTCCAGGTTCATTTTCCTGCATGTCACTGTCCAGTTTTCCCAGCACCACTTGCTGAAGAGACTGTCTTTATTCCATTGGATATTCTTTCCTGCTCTGTCAAAGACTAGTTGGCCATACATTTTTGGGTCCATCTCTGTGTTGTCTATTCTGTTCCATTGATATGAGTGTCTGTTTTGACATCTTATGAGTTTTTGACTTGCATTTCCCTAACAACTGATGTTGAGCATCTTTTAATGTGTTTATTGGCCATTCAACTCCTTTGCCAGTTTTTTAATTGGATTTATTGTTGAGTTATAAGTGTTCTTGACATATCAGGATACTAGACCCTTATCAGATTACATGGCAAATATTCTTTCTCTTTCTGTGGGTTGTCTTTTCACTTTATTGATAGTGTCCCACAAAACTTAGATTTTGATAACGTCCAATTGATTTAATTTTTCTTTGGTTGCTTTTACTTTAGATACTATGTCTAATAAACCATTACCTAATCCAAAGTCACTAAAACTTATACCTATATTTTCTTCTAAGTGTTCTACATCTTTAGCTGTTAGGTTTAGGGCTTTGGGCCATTTTGTGTTAGTTTTTGTATATGGTTTGAGCTAAGCGTCTAAACACATTATTTGGCATATGGATATCCAGTTATTTTGGCACCATTTTGGAGGGACTATTCTCTTCCCATTAAATATTCTTGGCATCCTGGCTGAAAATCAATTGAACATAGGTGCATGGGTTTATTTCTGGACTCTCAACTCTATTTCATTGATCTATATTTTGATTCTGATACCAGTACTATACTATCTTGATTATTGTGGCTTTATAGTAAGTTTTGAAATCCGGAAGTATATTCTCTTTTTCAAGATTGTTTAAAATTCTGGCTCTTGCATTTCCACATGGATTTCAGGATTAACTTGTCATTTTCTGTGAAAAAGGTCAATGTAATTTTGATAGGAACTGCATTGGATTTGTAGATCCAACAATATTAGTTTTTCAGTCCATGATCCCAGAATATCTTTTCATTTAATTAGGTTTTTAAAAATTCCTTTCAACATTGCTTTATAGTTTTCAGGGTAAAAGTTTTTACCTTTTTTTTTACATTTATCCTTAAGTATTTAATTCTTTTTGTTGCTATTGTAGATACAGTTGTTTTCTTAGTTTACTAGATTGTTCATTGATAGTGTATAGAAATAAAACTGATGTTTAAAAAATGATCCTGTATCCTACAACCTTACTGTACTTATTAGCTGTGTGTGTGTGTGTGTGTGTGTGTGTGTATGTATGTGTGTGTGTGTGTGTGTTGGTGTGCATTCATTAGAATGTTCTATGTGCAAAATAAGTCATCTGTAAGAGTTGGTTTTACTTCTTCGATTCCAATTTGGATGCATTTATTTCATTTCTTGCCTAATCGTGCTGGTTAGGACTTCAAATAAAATGCAATAGGACAGGAGTGGCAAAAGCAGGTGTCCTTGTCTTGTTCATAGTGTTAAGGGGGATGTTTTCGATCTTTCACCACTAAGCATGTTAACTGTGGGTTTCTCATAGATAATCTTTATCAGATTGAAATAATTGCCTTAAATTCCTAGTGATTTTTTTAGTGTTTTTATCATGAAAGAGTGTTGGATATTGCTGAATGCTTTTTCTGATCTATTGAGTGAATCATGTTTTTTTTCCTCCTTCCCTCCATTATATTAATATGGTGTAATACATTGATTTTCATGTATTGAACCAACTTTGCATTTCTGGGATAAATCCCACTTGTCATGTTGTATAAGCCTTTTTATATGCCACATAAATCAGTTTGTTAGTATTTTGCTGAGGATTTTTGTGTGTGTATTCATAAAGCTCTTCTATTGGTCTATAGTTTTCTTAGATCATCTTTGTCTGAGTTTGGTATCAGGCAAAACATTTCTGAGAACAACTTAGAAAGTGTTCCCACCTCATTAGTTTCTTTGGGAGTGTGTGAAGGATGGTGTTAATTCTTTTTTAAATGTTTGGTAGACTTTACCCTTCACCAGTGAAGCCATCTGGTCTTCGACTTTGTGGGGAAGTTTTTGTATTGCTAATTTAATCTTTTAATTTTTACAGGTCTCTTACATTTTTTATTTCTTCTTGGATTAGTTTGTTAGTATGTTTCTAGGAAATTGTCCATTTCATCTAGATTTTTCTGTGTTGGCATACAATTGTTCATAGTACTCCCTCATAATTATTTTTATATTTGTTAGGTGAGTGTGATAACCACTACACTACAAAAACAATTATTTTTATATTTGCAAGTTCAGAAGTAGTGCTCCCTCTTAAATATTTACATGCTCTCTCTTTCTTGGTCAGTTTAGCTACAGGTTTGTGTATTTTCTCAATCGTTCCAGAGATCCAACTGTTGGTTGTGTTGATTTTCTCTATGTTTTTTCTATTCTCTATACCAGTTATTACTACTCTAATTTTATTGCTTCCTATCCTCTACTTTTTTGTTTACTACTTTTTTGTCTACTGTTTTGTTTTTAGTTTAGTCTTCTTTCTCATTTGTCTTAAGGTGAAAGATCAATTTATTAATATAAGCTTTTTTTTAATTTTTGGCTTTTTGATATATAAATTTTAAGCACTGTATTCTTAGTATCTCATATGTTTTGGCATGCTATATTTTCATTTTAATTCATCTCAAATAATTTTATGATTCTGTCATAATTTCTTCTTTGACCCATTAGTTATTTGGGCATGTTGTTTACACAAATTTGTGAATTTCCCAAATTTTCTTCCATTATTTATTTGTAATTTTATTACACTTTGTATGTTTTTTGTATGATGTGTGGTTTATACTAGCTAATGTTCTGTATACATTGATAAGAATACCTATTCTGTTGTTCGGTGGAATGTTCTATAAATGTATGATCTAATTTTTTATAGTGTTCAAGCCTTCCCTTTTTTGTTGATATTCTACTAATTGTTCAGATTATTGAAAGTAGAGTGTTGATATCTTCTATTTTTATTGAGTTGTATTTCTCCCTTCAATTCTGTAAGGTTTTGCTTCATGTATTTTGTGGCTATATTGTTATGTGTATATAATTGTTACGTTTTTTAATAATACAGACACATGTAACATTATCAAATGCCTTTCTTTATCTGTAGTAACAATTTTGTATAAATGTCTATTTTTCCTGATGCTAGGAAAGTCCCTCCCCCCTCCCCATTTTTGGCTACTGTTGGCATGATATGTCTTATAAAACCTTTTTACTTTCAACCTATCCATTTATATGTAACGTAATTACTGATAAGATAGCATTTATATCTGCCATTTTGCCACTTGTTTTCTTTATCTTACAGTTTCTTTCTGTTCATCTATCATTCATTACTATCTTCTTTTGTAATAGATGGATATTTTCTAGTGTATTATTTTTATTTCATTGTTGTTAAAAAAAAATAACCTTAGCTATTTTCTTAGTGGTTGCCCTGAGGATTACAATTTCCACCTTAGATAACATTGTAATTTAAATTAACAGCAACTTAATTTCACTACTACATGAAACTTTGTTCCTATATAGCTCTGTGCTCTCCTACCTTGTGCTCCTGTCATATAAATTACATGTGTATATAGTGTGTACCCATATATTGTGATTTATACTTACTGAATTATCCAGTTGCCTTATATTGGATAAGAAAAAAAAGAGTTACTAACAACTATGCATGTATGCATTTTTAAAAAGTTTGCCTATGCAGTTACCTTTATTAGTGCTTTTTATTTCTTTGCATGGATTCAAACTACTATCTAGGTCCTTTCATTTCAGCCTGACAGTCTTTCTTTGGTGTTTCCTGTAGGGCAGGTGTGCTAGTGGCACATTCTCTTGGTCTTTGTTCATCTGGGAATCTCTTGTTCTTCATATTTGAAGGATCCTTTTTCTGCTTTTCAGAACTCTTGGTCAAAGGTCTTACTCCTTCAGCACTTGAAACATGTCATCCCACTGCCTCTGGCCTCCATGGATTCTGATAAGAAGGTAACTGTTAATCTTCCTGAGGAGCCCTTGTGCAAGAAGAGTCACTTCCTGCTTTCAAGATTCTCTGTCTGTCTTTGAATTCTGGCAAATTGATAATGGTGTGTCTTGTGGTGGATCTCTTGTAACTTGTACTCTTGTGTTTTACTTCTAATTTGTTGAGCTTCTTGAATATGGAAGTTTGATCGTATTTGGAAAGCTTTTGTACATTATGTCTTCCAATATTCTTTTGGACCCCTTTAGTCTTTCATCCCTTTCTGAGACTCCCGTTATACATGCTGGCGTGCTTAATGCTGTCCCATAGGCCCTGAGGACTTGTTCAGTTTTCTTCATTCTGTTTTCTTTCTATTCTTCAGATTGGATAATCTCTATTGACATAGCTTTCAGTTCAGTGGTTCTTTATCTCCCTGCTCAGATCAACCGTTGCACTCCTCTAAGGCCATTATATTTAACAACTCCAGAATTTTGATTTGGTTCTTGCTTAAAATAGTCTTATCTCCTTCTGCATATTCTCCATTTTAGTTCAACTTCATTTTTGTACTTTATGTAGTTCTTCGGGGATGGTTGTTTAAGTTCTTTGAACATATTTAAAATGGCTGATTTCAGTTTTTTGTCTAGTTAGTCCAATATCTGGGCTTCGCCAGGATATTTTTTCTTAACTGCTTTTTTCCCATGCATAGGTCATAGTATCATGTTTTCTTGTATGCCTCCTATTTTGTTTTTGAAAACTGCACGCTTAAAATTCTATAACGTGATGACTCTGGAAATAAGGTTCTCCCCCCTTCTCAGGGCTTCTGGTTATTGCAGCTTTCTATAGCTGTTGTTGGTTTAGCGACTTTTCCAAGTGACTTCTTTGGTTTGTATTCTGTGTTGTATTTCGCCCCCCAGGGCTCTGCTCTCTGGTGAGGTAATGCTTGGTTAGAGATTTCCTTGAATGCCATGTGTAGAACTGATGAGTCTCCCAGTCTTTGCCTGGAGGCTCTGTGTGCATGTTGGGACACACCTTCAGTCATTCACAGCCCTGCCTTAAGCCTTCAGGGTCTGCTTATGTAGAGCCTCCAGATCAGCTGGGGGCTAGAGCTTCGAGCCTTCTCAGCTATTTCCTGAGCCTATGCCCAGCTCACTATGAGTGGCCTTCTGGATTCCCAGAAATTTTTAGGAAGTTTTCAAAATGTAGGCATCTCATTCCCCAGCTTTTCCTTTTAGGCTTTTGGTTTCTGTATTATTTACCCCAGCTGTTACCCATTGCCTTAGGCAGCTGTGAAGTGCCCGTAATTGTTTTCAACAAATGTCCCCCAGGGAAAAGGCTTTTTACACTAAGTGAATTTTATAAGTTAGGTGAGGGGCACCTGGGTGGCTCAGTTGTTTAAGCTGCTGACCTGGGCTCAGGTCATGATCTCATTCATGGATTCGAGTCCCATGTCAGGTGCTGTGCTGACAGCTCAGAGCCTGGAACCTGCTTCAGATTCTGTCTCCTTCTCTGTTCCTTCCCCCATTCTCTCTCTCTCTCTCTCTCTCTCTCTCTCTCTCAAAAATAAGTAAACGTTAAAAAAATATTTCAGGTGAAATACACATAGTCTGTGTGTGACATTTTCTGGTGAACCACCTGATAGGTCAAATAATGAAAGTTCTTTGAGAATGCGGCTTTGAAGGAGCACCAGCTCATTCTGCTCTCTCCAAGCTGTTGGTTTTTAAGGGTTCTGCAGAGCCAGAGAGCAGGGCATGGGACTAAGTCACAGTAAAAACATCAGAAACACCATGGACACTACAATGTGGCTGTTCTTGCTGAGGATACAGCATTTTTTTTTTTGAAATAAATACTCCTGCATTGCTCTAAGTCTGGTGAATTTCCAGAGTTCTGAAAAACTGGATTTTGACATTTTTTACTATTTTGTTATTCTATGGAGGAAAGAATTTTTAGAGTTCCCTATACCACCAGTTTGGCTGACTCTAATTCATAAATATTTAGGACTCTCTTCTGTGATATGTTATTTTTCTCAAACATGTGCATATTAAATAAAAACTGTTTAAATTAGGGTTGCAGGAGATGGTGTGAAGCAGTCCCTGAGCAAGGTAATATTTTTTAAAATATAATTTATTGTCACATGGGTTTCAATACAACACCCACTGCTTATCCCAACAATTAAGGGGCTATTGATTGGGTAGAGTGATGCCAGCCTCAGCTGGACAGAAGGGCCTGATGGCTTACAGGGTGTCAGCCCTATGATAGTCAGGAATTTTGCTGATCAGCCACAGTAGCTTTGTGTCTCCAAGATTAAGGCTGTCAGGGGATCAGCTTTGCTCACATCAATGGTACAGAGACCTTACAGCTCTGCACTGAGCCTGCTTGGGATTCTCTGTCTCCCTCAGCCCTTCCTTCTCTCTCTCTCTCTCTCTCTCTCTCTCTCTCTCTCTGTCTCTCTCAACAAAAAAATAAATCAAACCAATACCACATTAATCAACCTCCAAATCCCACTGGGGGCTTATATGCCACCTTATAGCTTAAATAGGAGTTGTTTGAGGCGACCAGTGTGCCTATCCATTCTTCTGGCTGCTTAGCATCTGCAGAGGAGGTGGGAGTTTATTGAGCCCTTCCTGTAGAGCCAGCACTGTGTGTCCTGAGGAGAAAACTGAGGGCTGGCCACGACCTGTAATGTTGGAAAATAAGGGAGACAAGCAGTGTCCTGGTGAGGCCATGTATTGTGGCCTTAGTGCATGTGGAGACTTCTGTGACTTTGACCTATATTTTGGGCATCTCTGAGGCAAGAGTGCCCTAGTTCCTTAGCGTAAAAGTTTTGCAACAGCTCCTAGGCAGTGGCCCAGGAGTTTGTAAAAAGGTGCAGATGGAGCCATTTGCTGGCCAGAGCATCCAGTGATAAAATGGCAGGCTAAAGTTTGGCCATTTTTGCTGGCTATTGAGTGAGTTGTGTCCTTTATCAGGGACATAAACATTCCACTGAGCTCTGTGATGTAGTATGGTGGTCATATCACCCATAAAGTATACAAAGTCCATTGCTATTCACTAGGTTGATGTCAAGGGGGCTCTCGACATAGCCAAGGGGATTTGGGGAGGACCAGGGGAGGGGTTACCTCCTCTGGTATGGTAGCATCTGGCAAGGGACTAAGGAAGGACAGAGGAGGCATCTTCCTGTGGTGGCATATGCCAGAGCGTCCAAGTTTGACTCTATCCTGTATTGAGTCATCAGTAACTATGCCTCCCAAGGCTCAGTTGGCTGCTGGGTATGGAGGGTCACAGGCCAGGGTCTGTGAGAGCCTCTCTTTACAGGAAGCCCAGTATGTAACTAGCAGTTGCTGCTCAATGGGTGTAAAGTTAGGCAGAGAAGGTATTTACTTGCATCCAAGGGCTTCTTTGGCAACATATATCCATTACAGGTATGTGGTCCAGGACTCAAAGAAGCATAAGAAGATGTAGTTAATGCTTTGTCAGTGAAAGAATTTTTCAGGGCACTGATGGCAATGCCTGTTGACTTTAATTTTGACAGATTCTAGAGCCTTTTGTTTGAGATGCCTCATTTAAGGCAGCCTCCTTTGCAAGTGACAGCATAAATGGGCATAAGTCAAATGTGCAGAGGAGGACAGTTTTTCCTCCAGAATTCAAAAAGGACTACCTTGTAGTGAACAGTTTATTAACAGTGTGGCTGCTGAGAGTCCATGGCTGTTTTCTGATAGTGTCAAGGATGGAGTTGACCTCAGTTTACCAAAATAATTTTTAGGAATTTGCCAAGGTGTCTGGCTTTGCTCCACATGTGGAGTAATGGCTCATCCTCTCTTTGCAAGCTCCTTTCTGAGTATTTTTCCCTTAGTGACTATGTCCCATGAGTCTCCCTGGAGGAGGACATCATAATGTGATGTCTGAACTGTGCTCCTCAAGAAAGGTGCATGCAGTTAAGATGTTGCCTTCAAAGACCGTGTATGGCAGAGTTGGTGAGGTACCCCACGAGTAGCCTGGAAAAGTCTTCTGTGTCTGTTCAGAGTTGAAGGTCACCTGAGCCTAAGAGGCTGTGGAAATAGGCATTGAACAGAGCATATTAGCCTGATCACTAGTAGCAAAATCCTTACTGGTGCTGATCAGGGGGAGTCGGTAACCTCAGTTACATTGGATGTTGGGCATGGGGGGTGCAGTGGATGGAACCAGAGCATTAAGGATGCAGTCATTCACTCTGTGGCAGGTTCTTTTCAGACTTAAGAGCAGGCCAAGTAGGAGAAGCAGTGGGGATAATCACCCTTCACCAAGTAGGTCTGGTATGATAAATTTCAAACCTTGAAGACCCTGTGTTAACTTACATTAGGCTGTGTTAACTAATTTGTTTTTAGCTGGGCGGAGGGGGGTGTCCCATGGGGTCCCATCTTGACAGTTTAATTTATAAGTCAGACTAGGTGCAGGAGAGCCACAGAGTGCTTGCCAGATACAGACTGTCCTGAGGTGCCTCCTGCTGGACTATGGTAACTTGGCAATAGTTCTTGCCTTGGTGATGGGAGGAGATGGTATTACCTGGGAGAGACAGTGGGACATAGAGCAGACTAATAATACACGAGCTGGCCAGCAGTTAGTTGCTCCATCCCAGGCAGCGCTGACCACTCCAAGAGCCAATCAGGCAACAAAGAACAGTTACAATGAATGCTGACCTGGTGTCTTCTATCAGGGTTGGAAAGTCCTTTTTGTGATGCCAACTGCTGTGATCACCCCCTCCTTACTCTGTGAGGGAGGGGTTCCCACCCTAGCATATGAAGATGGCAAAATGCATGACCCCAGCACTGGACCAGGAAGTCACAGTTCATTGGTAACACAAACTCACACTTTGGGGGAGGAGAACACTGCCTACCACCCAGGGACACACTGGAGCGTTCAGCAGAGGTGGCCTTGGGGCATGAGAATGGGCCTTTGGGGGTTCCCTTGAAGAGAGGGACTTCAGCAAGAGAAGGCAATGGTGATGCCAGAGAGAATGTCTGTTTGGGATACACACTGTGAGGTGCAGGGGGAGTCATTGGTGGAGTATGCTGAGTCAAGATGCACACAGACAACAAAGTGTGACAGATAGGGTCAGAGGTCATGACCCACTAGACATGGAGAGTAGTCACCGTGGAAGGGGCCTGACGACATGAAGGCAGTTCACCAACTGTAGTCATCAAGGTGGAGAGCCCACTGTGTTCATGTCACAGCCTCCTCATCATCAGCAGAGTGCTGGGACAAGGGAGGCCCCTCAATAACCATGTGCTGACTAGATCCAAAATGACCTGTGTTTCAGCTTAAATCACTGTATGAGAATGGATAAACCCCTCCCCTCCCCCTGTTTCACCCCTGTAGTGCCCTGGTGTCTGGAAAAGCCTGGCACACAGTAGGCTTAGATGAATGTGCACCAGGTGAGGGAGCACGGAGCTTTAAGTGGGGTCACATAGGTGTCATGGAACATTCCCCCAGATTGAGAGGAAGGGCTTCAGAAGGACAACCTGGTGATGCTTTTGTTGTAGAGAGTTCTCTTTGTGTTAGCTAGGAGACAATGAGAACTGACTCCAATAGGAAGGCTGAAAGCAATCAGTAGGAGGATGGAGAAGAAACAAAACTAAGGAAGGAATATGTTTTGTTTTGCCAGACCAGCACTTCCAGCCAAGGGGAAGCCCAGCTAGGTGTCTACTTGACAGCCCTAAATAGGAGCCAGAATGAGCAGTCAGGAGGTTGAGGACCTAAACAGAACACCAGCCTGAGTTGTCCTGAAGTTACCTTTCACTCATTATAAAACTAAGATCTCCTCCTGTGGGCAGAGATATCCACCATCCTGGGATACAGGATGCATGCAGTAGCATGCTGACAGGCCGGGCATCACAGCTGAACCTGTAAGCTCCCTGTGCCTTGTCCCCTAATGCATTGCATAAAAGCTTCCTGTACTAACCTCTCAGGGACACAGTCTCTTGAGAGGTTTCTCCCTGTGTCCTTAATTGTAACAAGTAATAAAGAGTTCTTTGCTTTCAACTCATCCTTGGATTGTATAAACTGGATGCACCTCAGGCTATGAATCCTTTGAATTCTGTTCCATCTGCTGTCTCAGAGAAGCCATAGTAGGGAAAGCAGCTGCTATGCCCGGGCTCAGTCCTATATGTAAGAGCTGCTGCTTCCTAGAAGTCAGGTCAGATGTGTGGGTGTGCAGGTCTAAGGATGGCAATGATATTTCTCATCCTTCTAGTATCTCCTCACATCTCCCTATGAACCCTCATTCTCTGGAGACCTCTGGGCAATTCCTCCCAGTCCATGGGGGCCGGGTCAAGCTGTCAACTTTCCAGCCCAGGAAGACCAGAGTTCACACTTAACCTTGAAACACACCTTGTTCCCGATGATCTGATGACATATGTGAGACACCCTTGGCCTCCTGTTTCCCCATCACTCTCCTCCCACACATGTTTCTCTAACACATTTAACTAATCCAGAACCCACACTCCCAACCACCCCCCTCTATGGCTCTCACACTCAGGGCCATGAGTCTCCTGGACTAATCACCCAGGGACAAGCACCAGACAGCAAGAGAATCTTCTATGCTTCAGAGACCACAGAGCCTACTCCAATAGCCAATTTTGAGACTAATAACCCTACATCCACCCATCTTCACGAGGGGGGATCTTTTCCACAGATTAAACAATTTCTTATCATTAACAGTTTATACTCTTATGAGGGTATGTTTTAAAGGATTTAAACAACCACAAAAAAGAAGGCTGGTTTGGTCTCCAGGAAATGAGGATTTGGTAGGAAGAATGAGGCATGTACAACAATAACTCAAGGGCACATTAGAGACTCCTGGTAAAGAAGACTTGAGAACAGAAAGAAGTGAGGATAAAGAAAGACGTTGTGGAGCAGGTGACATCTGAGCCACAACTTGAGGGGAGACGGTGAAACAGATATCAGCCTGGAAAGGGGGTCCATGTGGAAAGATAGGATGTGGGGGGTGTGAAAGTACCAGTGAGGGCTGCAGAGTCAGTTTTAACTAGACATAATGATGTTTGGGGACAACGAGTGTGAGGTCATTCTTACGCAACATATGGATTTCTTGAGGATTTATGTTACCAGATATTTTCCTACTAGGGATCATGCTGTTTAATCAACATCAAAAACATCCATCTTCTGTGGTTGTCATTCAGGTGAAGGGAGACATTGAACAAATGAGTCAGTAAAAGTTACAACATTTTACAACAGAAAAATTATACAGGGAAGGACATGGAGAGTAGGGGGAAAGCTGCATATTAAGGTGGATTACCTAATAGGATGACACTCATCCAGAGACCTGAAGGAGTGGAGGATAGAGACCAGCACAGCTAGGGGAAGGGCTTCAGGGAGAGGCACAGCAGGTGTGAAGCCTAGGGACAAAGGCTTACCTTGATGTCCCAGCAGATAACAGAAAAACAACCTTCATTCTACAAGATTATATTTTTGCAAAATCCCTACCCTGCTATGGTGACTAATCGGATGGGAGGTAAATCAAGGACAGGAGAATTAGAAGGATATGACAATAGTGCAGAGTGGTCACAAGGACCCCAAATTAAATGGAGCCAGAGGGATACCAAGCCAAGAAGGAGCAAAGGAGAAGTCACTCCAATTGGAACAGCCACACTCTGGGAAACAGTGTGGTTGATTGCAGCCAATTTGTCAGAGCTAGGGGCCAGATATTTGTTCAAACATCACTGTGAATGTTTAAATTATAACATTTTTATATGAAATCATCATTGAAATCAGTGGACATGGGATCAAGCACACTGTTCTTCCCAACTAATCAGTTGAAGGCCTTGCATAAAAGAAAAGGCCGACTTCTCACAGGCCATGAGGCTGTCTCCAGCAAACTACCTTTGGGTTCGATCTGCAACACTGACTCTTCCTAGTTCCATGGTAGACAGGCTTTTGATTCAAACTGCAACTTTCTCTTGAGTCCTCAGCCAGCAAGACATCCCCTTCAAACTTTGGACTCACCAAACTTCCACATCCACAAGGGCCCATTCCTTTAAATAAATCTCTCTGATAGCTAGCTAGCTAGATATAGAGATAAGATAGAAAGGTGACAGAGGTTAATGAGAGCTAGGGAGCTAGATAGATTGGTAGATATGTGAAAGATAGGTGATTGGAAGCTAGATAAGATAGATTGTTGATGATAGATGATAGATAGATAGATAGATAGATAGATAGATAGATAGATAGACAGGTAGCAACCCATATGGCTTTCTACTTGTCATGAAGCACTTTTGGCTTCCTCCCTGTGGATATCTCAGGTGGCCATGAGCACCAGTTCTGTTCCTCGCCCACAGGTGGGGTGAGGTGCCCCTAGAGGGCAGATAAGTAGCTATGATTAGGTTTAGTTCCTGGGAAGGGACCAGGGATGAACCAGCAGCAGTGCCAAGCTGTCCCCAGAGGTCTCAGTGGAGGGCACCTGATAGGGCACGGGTGAGCATGCAGGGCTGGCTTCAAGGGACGGCTAACTATGTGTGCCAGGTGGAGGTTTGGCATCTAGATCTCGTTCTCTAGGCCCAAGCCTCAAAAGTATGGAAATGTCACTGTGAACATCAGGATTTCTTTCTGAGTCATTCTGAACCAGTAAAGTGCCCCACATCACTTCTGTCTTCACAGCTGCTTGGTGGACAACCTCACAGCCAGAGGCAAAGATAGGGACAGGGTTCTGTTCCCGAGGCTGAGATGGGGTGAACTCAAGGAGTTCAGTGATCTCCTCCGTGGGAATGGTTGAGAGCATATGTCAGAGTGTGGATCACAAAAGGGATTGGCTTCAGGGATTGGCCGATCGTGTGGGACAGGCTTTAGCTTTAGCTGAGGATCCCTTTCTGGAGTTCCAACTCGGACAAGAAAAAATCATGGTAATCTGACACATTATTTCCTGGCAAATGCCATGCAAGTCAGGTGTCTCAAGTCCTTCTTTCTATGGAGCAAGGATGAGGGACCCCTAAGACCACAGCCAAGGTTAGGGTTAGGTTTAGGTCCCTGGAGGAGACAAGGTCAGATCCAACATCAGGGCTGTGTTCCCCCCAGAGGACTGTGTTGAGGGAAAGGGACAGGGTGAGCATCAGGCTTAGGGTTTCAGCTAGGGGGCCAGCTGATTGTGTGGGTGAGGAGTAGGATTGGGTTCAGAATCCCATTTTGTTCTGTAGCCCCGTTGTTGCCTTGGAAGTGGCATGGGGAACTTCTTGGCTTCTCACTGAATCATTGTATGCCTGGCATGGGCCCCGATTCTGTTGTTTGCTTAGACCTAGTGGGTGGGCCCCCTGAGGGCCAGAACCATGGGTAGGGTTAGGATCAAGCACCTGGGAGACACAGCCTCTGAAACGAAAGCCATGCAGTGACCTGCCCAGAGGGCTGAGTTGAGGGTGTGTGTTAGTGTTGTGGTCAGGCTTATCATGTGGCTCCAGGGTGTGGGCAAGCGCCTCAGAGCGGCCGAGGTCTGGGCACATGATGCACTTCTGCAGGCCCATACGGCCTTGTACTTGTCATGATGAACTTCTGGCTTCCTCACTGAAGAAATCTCAGGTGGCCATGAGGACCAGTTAGATTCCTGGCCCACAGGTGCATACAGACTGCAGAGCTTAGAAACAAAATCATCTTATTTCTTAGTGTTCTGGAGGCTGGAAGTCTGATGTCGGGGTATGGTATGGACAACTTCTGCTGAGAGCCCTCTTTCAAGGTGCACATGACTGTCCATGTGCTGTGTCTTCACACGGTGGAAGGTACAAGGGATCTCTCAGGAACCTCTCTTAAGTGGGTATTAATCTCATTTATGAGGGCATCACTTGCATGACCTATTAATTTCTCAAAGCCACCTCCTCTTCCTAACATCATCTCCTTGGGAGTTAGCATCTCAAAGGATGAATCTGGGGGAACACAAACATTCAGAGGTGAGCCAAGATGAGTAAAATGTTGTCAATCTTCCAAGAAAAAGTTGGGTCACCCAGGAACGAAAGTCACTGTGTGCATCGGACAAGGAAGCAGGAGAAGGAGGCATGGAAATCCCAAATGTGGCCAGAGATCCAATGGCCTCAGAGAAATGCCATAAAGAGTGAGTATTGCATGCCAGAGGAACAAAATTCATTCTACAAGATTGCATTTTTGCAAAATCCCTTCACTGCCATGTGGACTCATTGCATGGGAGCTAAATCAAGGAGAGGAAAATCAGAAGGATATGACAATAATGCAGCGTGGTCACAAGTTCCCCAAATTAAATGGAGCCAGAGGGATGCCAAGCCAAGAAGGAGCAAAGGAGAAGGCACTCCAATTGGAACAGCCATGCTCTGGGAAATAGTGTGGTTGATTGCCGCTAATTTGTCAGGGCCAAGGGGCCAGATATTTGTTCAAACTTCATTGTGAATATTTCAATGAGAAAATTTGTAGATGAGATTACCATTGAAATCAGTGGACATGGAGTCAAGCACACTGTTCTTCCCAAAGTGGGTGGAATCTGTCTAATCAACTGAAGGCCTGCATAAAAGAAAAGGCCAACCTCTCACAGGCCATGAGGCTCTCTCCAGCACACTACCCTTGGGTTCCATCTGCAACACTGGCTTTTCCTAGTTTCATGGTAGACAACATGGATTCAAATTGCAACTTTCTCCTGAGTCCTTAGCCAGCAAGACATCCCCTTCAAACTTTGGACTCACCAAACTTCCACAACCACAAGGGCCCATTCCTTTAAAGAAAAAATCTCGAAGATAGATAGATAAATAGGTAGGTAGGTAGGTAGATAGATAGATAAGAGAGATAGATGATAGACAGATGATAGATAGATAGATAGATAGATAGATAGATAGATAGATAGATATAATAAGATAGATAGGTGACAGATAAGTGGTTGAAAACTAGCTAACTAGCTACATTGTGATAGATAGGTGATAGGAAGCTAGATAAGATAGATCAGTGATCGATAGATAGAAGGATAAGATAGATGACAGATAGGTGGATGAGAGCTAGCTAGCTAGCTAGATTGAAAGATATGTGATAGGTTATAGGCAGCTAGATAAGATAGACCAGTGACAGATTAGATAGATAGATAGATAGATAGATAGATGATGGATAGATTGATAGAGGACAATTTCTGATTGATTCTGTTCCTTGAAGTTCCTGAACACAAATGCCTTGAGAGAAAGCAGTAGCATCTCAGCTCATTGACTCCATATGATGAACACAGAAGTGCACAGCTAAGTGATGCCCCACAAATGACATGGGAAATTTGAGCACACAGCAAGGGTGTGAACGGTGACAGTTATTAACCGTAGACTTCAGATGATGACGTAAATACAGAATGAAGACTGCCCTCTGCTTCCACAGCTTCTTTTTTCTGTAAAGAGCTCCAGGATGGTGAAATTGGAATATTAAAATAAGACCCCTCCCCAGGGGCAGGGTCCTTGGACATGAAGATGGCATATATTGGTTGGGTTGACACATGGGGCAGTGACGGAAGAGCCCCTCAGGTTGTCCTGGATAATTTTGCTGTTTTTTCCTCTTAATATTTTTATTGTTTACTTATTTCTGAGATTGAGAGACAGAGCACGACAGGGGAGGGGCGGAGAGAGAGAATCAGAATCTGAAGCAGCCTCCAGGCTCTGAGCTGTCAGCACAGAGCCCATGCAGGGCTTGAATCCATGAACTGTTAAATCATGACCTGACCTAAAGTCAGAAACATAAACAACTGAGCCACCCAGGCACTTCAGACTTGGGTAATTTTTCATCCACTCCCTCAACCCTCTTGTGGCTGTAAAACCCATCTTGTACTCAGTGTAGAGTTCTCTCTCTCTCTTCCCTGTTGCAGAAGTCTTTTTTTTTTTTTAATGAAATTTGTTGTCAAATTGGTTTCCATACAACACCCAGTGCTCATCCCAACAGGTGACCTCCCATCAACCCTCAGTTTATTGTCAGTTTTTAAGAGTCTCTTGTGATTTGGCTCCCTCCCTCTCTAACTTTTTTTTTCTTTCCCCTCCCTGATGGTCTTCTGTTAAGTTTCTCAGGATCCACATAAGAGTGAAAACATATGGTGTCTGTCTTTGTATGACTTATTTCACTTAGCATAACACTCCAATTCCATCCACGTTGCTACAAAAGGCCATATTTCATTCTTTCTCATTGTCAAGTAGTATTCCATTGTGTATATAAATGAAAATTTCTTTATCCATTTGTCAGTTGATGGACATTTAGGCTCTTTCCATAATTTGGCTATTGTTGAAAGTGCTGCTATAAACATTGGGGTACAAGTGCCCCTATTCATCAGCACTCCTGTATCCCTTGGGTAAATCCCTAGTAGTGCTGTTGCTGGGTCATGGGGTAGATCTATTTTTAATTTTTTGAGGAACCTCCACTCTTTTCCAGAGGGCTGCACCAGTTTTCATTCCCACCAACAGTGCAAGAGGGTTCCCGTTTCTCCACATCCTCTCCAGCATCTATAGTCTCCTGATTTGTTCATTTTAGCCACCCACCGGTGTGGGGTGGTATCTCAGTGTGGTTTTGATTTGTATTTCCCTGATGAAGAGTGACGTTGAGCATTTTTCATGTGCCTGTTGGCCATCTGGATGTACTCTTTAGAGTAGTGTCTATTCATATTTTCTGCCCATTTCTTCACTGGATTATTTGTTTTTTGGGTGTGGAGTTTGGTGAGTTCTTCATAGATTTTGGATACCAGCCTTTTGTCTGATATGTCATTTGCAAATATATTTTTCCATTCCGTCAGTTGACTTTTAGTTTTGTTGATTGTTTCCTTTGCAGTGCAGAAGCTTTTTATCTTCATGAGGTCCCAATAGTTTGTTTTTGCTTTTAATTCCCTTGCTTTTGGAGATGTGTCAAGTAAGAAATTGCTGTGGCTGAGGTCAGAGAGGTTTTTTCCTGCTTTCTCCTCTAGGGTTTTGATGGTTTCCTGTCTCACATTCCAGTCCTTCATCCATGTGGAGTTTATTTTTGTGAATGGTGTAAGAAAGTGGTCCAGTTCCATTCTTCTGCATGTTGCTGTGCAGTTCTCCCAGGACCATTTGCTAAAGAGACTGTCTTTTTCACCTGGATATTCTTTCCTGCTTTGTCAAAGATTAGTTGGCCATACTTTTGTGGGTCCAATTCTGGAGTCTCTATTCTATTCCATTGGTCTATGTGTCTGTTTTTGTGCCAATACCATGCTGTCTTGATGATTACAGCTTTGTAGTCGAGGCTAAAGTCTGGGATAGTGATGCCCCCCGCTTTGGTCTTCTTCTTCAATATTACTTTGGCTATTCGGGGTCTTTTTGTGGTTCCATACAAATTTTAGGATTGCTTCTTCTAGCTTCAAGGAGAATGCTGGAGCCAATGTTATTGGGATTGCATTGAGTGTGTAGAATGCTTTGGGTAGTATTGACATTTTAACAATATTTATTATTCCAATCCATGAGCACGGAATGTTTTTACATTTCTTTATATCTTCTTCATATCCTTCATAAGCTCTCCATAGTTTTCAGCACACAGATCTTATACAGCTTTGGATAGGTTTATTCCTAATTATTTTATGATTCTTGGTGCAATTGTGAATGGGTTAGTTTCTTTATTTGTCTTTCTGTTGCTTCATTATTAGTGTATAAGAATGCAACTGATTTCTGTACATTCATTTTGTATCCTGAAACTTTGATGAGTTCTGGCAGACTTTTGGTGGAGTCTATTGGGTTTTCCATGTATAATGTTATGTCATCTGCAAAAAGTGAAAACTTGACTTCATCTTTGCCAATTTTGATGCCTTTGATTTCATTTTGTTGTCTGATTGCTGAGACTAGAAATTCCAACAGTATGTTAAACAACAGCAGTGAGAGTGGACATCCCTGTCGTGTTCCTGATCTCAGGGGGAAAGCTCTCAGTTTTCCCCATTGAGGATGATATTATCTGTGGGCTTTTCATAAATGGCTTTTATGATGTTTAAATATGTTCTTTCTATCCTGACTTTCTCGAGG